>NC_044551.1:87558601-87905239 GCF_007565055.1 Rhinopithecus roxellana
CTGCGGCTGTGCCAGAAGGTCAGAGCCGGTGTCCTGGGCCTCCTACCTAGCGTCCCCCATGCTATCCTCAGTGCAGCAGCCCACACAGACACGTTCCGGTGTCAATCAGATCCTTCCACTGCTGAGTGGTTCTTGTCTTGCATGGGTAGAGGCCTGGCCTCCCACTGGCCTTCCAGGCCCTGAGCACCGAGTCCTGCGGCTCTCTCTGGCCACAGGGACTTTTGCTCCTGTTCTGAGAGCCCACTGGGTGCCCTATGCCAAGGACACTGCCCTCCAGGTGTCCCGCCAACTGAGCCTCTTTGCACCAAGGGTGACTTCCCTGACTCTACCCTCCCAACACCTGCACCCCATGTCCCTCTTACCTGGCTGTTTCTCCATCAGTCACATCACTTGCCAGATATCTCTGTGTTTCCATTTTGATATCATGCTTTTCCCACTAGATTGCAAGTGTCCTAGAGGTATGGTGCCTGTCGGATTGTTCCCTGTGGCATTTTCAGGCCCAGGTCCCGTGGGACCTAGAGCCATTCTCCACACTCTCTGTGGTGTGATTGATGTTATTTGCTGAAGGCCCACAGTCCCCCCTTCAAGGACTGTCCCTCAGTTATTGAAAAAAACAAAAAAAAAGAAGCAGGTCATTCCTTGAACAATGTGAGGTTCTTTTGCACTGCGTTCTGTGGGAGGTTTCTCCTGTGTCACATTCGCCGTTTGCTGAAGCTTTCTGGGCACTGCCCATGGTGAGTGCTAAGGGAAAGGCAGAACAATCTTCCAATGACTCACAAAGGCTGAGCCTCTTGAGGAGAGCAAGGCACACCTCTCTGACTGCAGTCTGCTGAGGGGCTGGGCCAGCCCACAGTCAGAAGCCAGTCACTCCTGCAGGCCCTGCAGGGTGCTTCTCAAACGTGCTACATCCCGCCTGCTAGGGGCTGCCCTGGGCCTCCACCCCACCACATTCATCTGCTAAAGCCCTAAGCCCCATGACCTCAGAATGTGACTGTATTTGAAGACAGGGTCTTTACAAAGGTACATGAGTTAAAGTGTGGTCACTAGGGTGGGCCTAACCCCAAGTGACTGATGTGCTTATAAGAAGAGGAGATTAGGACACAGTCACACAGAGAGATGAGAGTGGGAAGACACGGGGCGGAGGTTCCATCTGCACAGAACGGATCGAGGCCCCAGTGGGAACCAACCCTGCTGACACCTTGATCTTGGACTTCCAGCCTCCAGAGCTGTGAGACAGTGAATTTCTGGTGTTTAAGCCCCAGTGTGTGGCACTCATTATGGCCTTCCCAGCAGACTGAGATACTAGGCCTTGCCTCGAGCTCTTACTAAACACAGCTTTAGAAGCCAGGGTCCGTCCTCATAACTGGGTGGGCTTGAGTACTGATGAGGCGATTGGATTCTTCAGAGGGAGTATGGACACTTTGGAGCCCATGGCATGATTTAGGCACGAGTCAAGGATTTTCCCCAAAGACAAATCTGACTTCACTTAAACGCATTGATCGGCACCCGAGGAGACCGTAGAATTTTACCTCAAAATCAGGGAGAAGGTGCTGGTGTGTTCCCTTACATTCTGGGACCGGTACTGCTCATCCCCTTAGCTGTGGGGGCTTCAGCAGCACACCCACTCACTCTGACTATGAGCACGTGGCTTCAGGGACACGTCTGGCATTTCCTGGTGGAGACACACAGACGCTGGAGAATCACTGCCACTGCCTGCAATGGAGTGAATGTGTGTGTCCCCCTGGACTGTGTATGATGAAATCCTAATCCCAAAGATGAGGATTTGAGGAGGTGGGGTCTTTGGGAGGTGATTGTCATAGAAGGCAGAGCTTCTGTGAGTGGGATCCAGGCCCCAGAGAGCCTCTCCCCTCCCTCTGACCTGCGAGTACACAGTAAGAAGGCGCCGTCTGTGAACCAGAAAGCTCCCTCGGCAGGCACAGAGGCTGCCTCTGCCTTGACTTGGAATTTCCAGCCTCCAGAGCTGTGAGAAATAGATCTCTGTGGTTCATGAGCTTCCAGGCTGATGGCAGCTTTGTTATGGCACCTGACAAGACTAAGATAGTGTGTAAGTCATGTAATATTTGTTTAATTAGAAGAATTGAAGAAGACAGAATGTCAACTGTGGTCTTGGATGACAGTGGCTTGCTAGTGTAGGGTGATTGTAAAAGTGTACCCCTGGGGTTGGGGGGTGCTGGACAGTGGGGGAGACTGTGTACATGGAGGGGCAGAAGGTGGATAGGAAGTCTATGCACATTCCTCTCAATTTTTCTGAACTTAAAACTGCTCCAAAGATGAAGTAGATGAAAATATAAACAGCAGCAATCATTTTAAAAGAATGATTTCCCTCACTTTGAGCCCTGGCCGAAAATTGTGGCTCTTCCTGGACCCCTTTCTCTGCCATATCTGGGCTGCCTCCTCTCAGTTTTACTCTCAGCTATTGAACTTCAGATCTTTCCATCACGTGTCAAAATAAATACAGCCTCTCGGTTCTCAAATGCCTTTATCATCCCTCATTGCCCACAGACTTCACAGGAGCCCATACCTTTAGTCTCCACAAGAAAAAAGAAGGCTGTGATCTCCATATTGCCACACTTTTATTTACCTTATCTGTAATATAATTAATAGATGACTGCAAGGAGATCAAGGTGCTTTCAAAGGGAACGAGACAGCTTCATATGAAGCGTGCTCTTCTGAATCAGTCCAGGGCTCTATCAAAGTCTGTGTGATAATTTCATGTCAATCCTGGTGTTCCGAATCTGTATCTTTTAACCTGTACGTACCATTTTTAACACACTGCATTTCAAAGACATCGAAGGCTGGTCTAATTTGTATTACAGAATTACATTATTTTCGGCAAGCAGCACATCTTACTGATTTATTAAAATTAATATGGAAGCTCATTAGAAAGACACTCAGAGGTCTCCGACAGTCTTTCAAAAGGCTACGATGGTGAAAACCCACACCGTCAATGCAAAACCTGGTTTCATGCAGCTCGGTGACACCTTGAACATGTGTATTTTGGAGTTGCTTTTTGGCAGTCTCTGGAGGGGCTGCACCACTCACGGGTGGCCACCAAAGGACATTCACACTCTTGTCACCGCTTGAGCTTCCGATCTATTTGTTTACAATTCCTCCTTTCTTTAGTTTGGGCAAATAAAGTAGTTTTTACAAACTTTGATTTCATAAATGTTACCGTTCCTCCACTGGCCCATCTCACAGGCTTTACTAGTCATTGATTCCCTAGTGGTATTGGATTTGCTGCCATAAAATGTGAGCCAGGTGGGGCCTTTGTCCTCAGGCCAATTTAAGAGTGGAAGTTGGGGTGTGGTTAGAGAGAGAATTAACACAGTCTTGCACTAGAGACGCCCAGCACACCTCTGTGGTGTGATTCATTGGCAGGTGGGAGTTGGGAGGTGCCAGCCTGGGAACTGCTATGGGACAGGCACCAGGATGGAAGCTGCATTTCTGAGCTCATCCGCAGAGAGGTCGGCATGAGGTCCCCTTCCTGCAGGAAGCTCCTTGGTCCTTGGTGGTTCTCCTGGCCTGGCCCTCCCTAGTGCATGGTTTAGTGCATTGGCTGCGCACCTCCTTCTCCCTGACACCTGTCTGTTCTCTGAGGCATGGTCGCCTTCTTCTTATTAGATGGGTGGGAGGGGTGAGGGTGTCAGGCAGAAACTTTTTACTCTTTCCTGACGCATGAGCTTCCTGTGGCTGCTGGAACTAACCACCTGCTGGGTGGACAAAAACAACAGATGTGCATCCCCTCACACTTCTGCAGGCTGGAAGTCCAGAGCCAAGGTGTCCAATGGGCCGGGTCTCCTTCCAAAGGTTACAGAAAGGGCCTTTTCTTGCCTCTTCCAGCCTCTGGTAGCCCCCGTGATCCTGGGCTTGCGGCCAGTTCGATCCCTGCCTCCCTCTTCACCGGCCTTCTCTGCTGCATGTCTGAGATTCAAATCCTGCTTCAGCTCTGTCTTGACAAATGATTCAGTGTATAAAACAGTCCTGTTACCTAGAGAGACAATGCTAGACAGTAGGCTTCTAGAATATATTCATTTTACTTAACTGAAATGTCATGCCCGTTGATTTGGTTTGATTGGCAACTCCTCATTTCCCCTCCCTTCTCTGGCAATCATTGTTCCATTCTCAGCCTATGTGTATTTGACTATTTGACATCCCTCGCAGGAGTGGGATCATTCAGTATATGTCCCTCTGTGACTGGTTTATTTCACTCAGTGTAATGTCCTCCAGGTTCATCCATGTTTTCACACATGGCAGGATTTCCATTGATTTTATGGCTATGGCTACGTAATATTCTACTCTTTGTCTATACCACCTTTTCTTTCTCCATTCATCCTTTGATGAATAATCAGGAGGCATCCACATCTTGGCTATTGTGAGTCGTGCTGCAACGAACATGGAAACTCTCCACTCAAAAGATAGAGAGCGGCTGAATAAATTAAAGAAAAAACCCAAGATCCAACCATAAGTTGTATACAAGAGATTCACTTTAGATTTAAGGACACTCACAGCCTGAAAATGAAGGAATAAAAAAAGATAGACAATGAAGACTAAAGAGATGAGAATGGCTACACTAACATCAAACTAAACAAACTAAAAATAGAACTAGCATGTGATCCAGCAAGTCTACTTCTGGGTCTTCCTCCAAAGCTCTCTCTGGTTAATTCTTTTGAAAAATAATTTTTAAATTATTATCTTTTTGAGACTGAATCTTGCTCTGTCACCCAGGCTGGAGTGCAGTGGTACAATCTTAGCTCGCTGCAACCTCTGCCTCCTGGGTTCAAGCAGCGCTCATGCCTCAGCCTCCCAAACAGCTGGAACTCCAGGTATAAGCCACCACACTAGGCTAATTTTTATATTTTTAGTAGAGGTGGGGTTTCATTATGTTGGTCAGGCTGGTCTCAAACTCCTGACTTCAAGTGATCCAGCTGCCTCGGCCTCCTGACATGCTGGGATCACAGATGTGGGCCACTACACCTGGCCTCTCTCTGGTTCATTCTTATAAGGACCCTTGTCATTGCTTTTAGGGCTCAGTTTAAATCCAGAATGATCTCATTTGAATAACTTTAACTTAATGACACCTGCCAAACCCCCTTTTCCAAACCAGGTCACTGTCACAGATTTCAGGGGTTAAAATGTGAATGTATCATTTCGAGGGCACTGCTCAACACCCAGTCGTTGATGAGTCCCAGGAGCAATTCTGCACCTCCCTTTCAGATCCCTTTAGAAAGTGGGGCTGGCTTTTCCCTGCTCTCCTAATCTCCAGGGTTGTAGTATGGGGTTCTCAGGCAAGAGGAAAGTCCCATTAGCATGTTGGTGCATGGGGCGCCCCCCGTCCTCACCTAACTCCATACTGCTGTAATGCAGAGAACATCCTCACTGTTCCATGTGGACAGGGAGTACAGGGTCCACTCCTCTAACAAGATGCGGGGACAAGCGAAGGAGAGTTGAGGGTTCAGTCAAGAGCCCATCTGTTAAATAATCTTGCTCATAAAATCTCAGGATTTTAACTGTTGTCCATGGCTGTCCTTGGGTTTGGAGTGAACTTTCCCTGAAGTTTTTTTTTTTTTTTTTTTTTTTTTCTGACAGAGTCTTGCTCTGTCACCAGGCTAGAGTGCAGTGGCACGATCTTGGCTCACTGCAACCTTTGCCTCCCAGGTTCAAGTGCTTCTTCTGCCTCAGCCTCCTGAGTACCTGAGACTACAGGCACGCACCACCACACCCAGCTAATTTTTGTATTTTTAGTAGAGATGGGACTTCACCACGTTGGCCAGGATGGTCTCGATCTCTTGACCTTGTGATCCGCCCACCTTGGCCTCCCAAAGCACTAGGATTAGAGGCATGAGTCCCCATGCCCAGCCTTCCTGAAGCTTTTGTTCCTGCTCTTTCCACATCCTCCTTTGCTCTGATTCAGCTGCCTGACTGATCCTAACACCTCCTATGTCCTTCTGCCATGGTATATCTTACCAGGATGCACTCTCTGGATTCACACTAAGGTACGAGGTGAGAAGTGTGTGCCTTCCATACACAAAGGTATGAGGCTCCAGTTGTGGGTTTCTTGGTCACTCGTCCATTCCATTTTTCTGCAGACGTCTTCCTCTCCCCCAGTCCCTTCCCAACCTGCTCTCAGCCAGTGCTGTCTTGGATGCTGAAAGATGGCAGTTTTCAGAGTTAGATCTGAAGAAGAATCATCTCGAATGCTTGTTTAAATGCAGATGTCCCCCTCACCACCAGTACTGGGTACTATATTCAGTACACCCAAGAATCTGATTTGCACGTCTGTGATGTGGCCCAGGAATCTGCATTTTCAAGATTTCCTCAGCTGATTCTGTCTCCAGATTCTCAGTGGCAGCTGGAGCAGCAGGGAGAGGTCGCCTTTACCATCTGGCTGGGGGCAGAAGCTTCCAGGCTAGAGGTGAGTGGCCACTCCCAGAGCGAGGCAGGGAGGACGGAGCAGGACCTGGTCTTTCTCTTGCACTGCACCATAATTCAGTCAGCAGAGGTCCCAGGGCCTGCCTGTGCCAGGCCTGGTGAAAAGCACTGAGACTTGGCTGAGCTAGTTCTCCCCGCTCTTAGGTAAAGGGCACCAGGTCCTAAACTCTTTCCTGTTTTCAGGGACCAGTGAAAGGAAGGAGCAGGAGAAGGGAAAGAAGTGTTCAGAGCAGCCGGAGCGTGCATACACTATGTCTTGAACACTCTCTGTGTCCCCCTCCTCTGAGCTCTGGGGGCCTGCAAGTCAGAAACACGCCCTCTCCCTCCTTGGGTCCTGTAGCCAATGGCGCTCTCCAGTGCTTGCAGAACCTAAAGAAATGAAGAAAAAAGAAAAAAAAGAAAAAGGAAAGAAAAGGTGAAAACTGAAAGAGCACTTGGCCCTGTCCGCCCAGGGCAGTGGGGAGGGAGCTGTGGGAAATGAGGGGTTTTTCTTGGCCGGCCGGGAGGGAGAAGCTTTTTCATCAGGGTTCCCTTCCTCCCTGGGTCCTGTGCTTTCCTTCCAGACAGAGGTTTCTTGGTGTAGTTAGAGTCTGGAAACCTCTCTTGGTTGAGTGGCCCATGGTGTAGGCAAGTCTTTCATGAGAGAGAGATTAAACCTGTGATGAAGGGATTTGACCAAATTGCTCTTCAAAGTGTTGATTTTAAGTGGCAACATCTTGCAAAAGTCCCCATGCTGACTGTGGTCGGGGTGCAGTCCCTCCCTCCTCCTGTTATAGGGCTGAAGTGAGGAGGCAGATAGTTCACCCTGGAGAACCAGCTTGACACCAGGGCCTTCCCCCTCCATCCCCCCATCCCAAGCAGCTTCCCTCCATGCCTTTACAGCCTGGGGTCTTCCAGGAGGCAGCCTCCCTGGACACCCACCCCTGGTCATAGTCACCAGGCTGAAGGGCAGGGGACATTCCTCGGAGGACCAGGTGCAAGGATGCTGTGGCTTCATCCGGCTCCATGAAAGGTAAGGCAGGCAGGATGGCAGGAAAAGATGCTGAAAATTACAAATCACTAAACAAATGTCCACTGTCATTATATGGACTGTGGGTTCTTGAGGGTGAATCCAGAGTCATCCCTACTGACCCCATTTCTACGAACAGGCCGAACTCCCACCTGCCCCTTCCAGATGCTGAAGCCCGTGTCTGCGTTGCTCTCATTACCCCTCCTCTCTCCAGTGGCAGCAGGTAATGAAAACAGAAAGATGATTAGTAATCACTTGAGTTAAAAAATGAGTGGGAAATATGTAGTTTTCCTAGAACATTCAAAAATCTCGCCCTGCCTCTGGAGTCTGCATTTTGGAGACAGTGTCAGACCTCGGGTGCTGGCTGTGCCTCCCTGAGCAGAAGGAGAGCAATGGCATGAAAGAGAAGGAAGCAGCGGCGTGGAGGGCAACCTGCGAATGTCAAATTGCAGAAGCCAGCTCTTGACAGAAAGGGGCTTGTTAATACTTAATTTGCTTTGCACTAAAACATAGGCATCCTTATAAATGTTAACTGGGCACTGGAAGTACAATGCGATAACCTGTTACAGAAACAGACTTGTGGAAAGAAACCATTTTCTCTGCTACTTGCCAAACACATTTAACTGGGCCACAGAGCCCTCTAAAAGCACGTATGAGTCGGAGAATGATTCTGCCATCAGGATGTTTTCAGAAAACCAACGGTTTTTCTGAATTTTTAAGAAGACAAACAGAAGCCCTGGCCAGGGAAAGAGTGTCTTCTGGCTTGGTTTCTTAGGTGGTGGTTGGACTCGCAGTTTTCCAGCAATTTCACTCTGTGCACAGCTCGTTGACTTCAGGAAACCATATACAGATAGGGCTGGTGCAGAGGGCTGGGGGCATTAATTGAGGACGGAAATCCAGGAAAAGGCAGCTCATCAGTAGCAGGGGATAACATGCACTCTATGCCCCAGGAGTATGGGTTTTCTTCCAGTCTGGAGGCTCGGACAGGACCTCTGATGTGTGCACAAGAGCCGTCGGTACTCAGAGGATGCCAGCCTCACCGAGTTACAATTTCGAACAACCATGTTTTGCTGCTGAAACAGGAAGGTTTCCCTCTGACAGGCTGCATGACTGTTGTCCCAGCAAGTCCCTAGGAAACCAACAGTTTGCAGTACCCTGGACATGGAACCATATTTGAAGTTCTTTGCTTAGATTTATTTCATCCTGTGACCTCCACATCCCAGGCATGTGCCAAGCTCCTCCATGGGGCTCAGCCAAGAAAGGAAGATTGCCTGTTCTCCTGCTACAGGTCTGCTTCAACTGAGCAGTCAACCCAGACTTAGGTCCAAGTGCCCTGGATTCTCTAGGCTCTATTTTTCTTCCAAAAGTCAAGGGAAAAAGTCAAATTTCTTCTGGGTCAAACATGTATACACACTTCCTTTGCACCCTTCTGACTTCATATTCACAGTGGCTCTCTTGTGCTCCAAGCACATCCGACAGAAACTGCCCTCCTGTGTAATCCTCACCAATACCTGCTTCCTGAGTCAAACCCAGTGTCCCTCAAGCTGAGTTACTGTGAAACCCACCGTGGTGGTTTCCAGACTCTGTGGAGAAAAGCAGCTTCCTCTTGCATTGCTCGTGACCCGAATTGGTCTACTTTGTTGGTCTTCTCTGCAGAGGTTGTAAGACTGTCCTCAGGATATTTGTTGGAGCTCTTTCCATACCCAGCAAAGGGAAAGGGGAAGAAGAAGGGATGAGGAGAGGAAAGGGGAGAAGGTAGAGAGGCGGGGAGGCAGGCTTGTGAGACAGGCTCTCACAGTGGTGGATGGCGGGCTCGGTGGCTCTCAAGACAGCCCTCCCAGACTCTCGGGGGTGCACTGGGGAATCTCCGGTCTGTTGGCAGTGGGAGCTCAAGTGGATTTATTAGATTGGAGCGAATGGGCCACTGTCTGCCTCTGAGGCCAGAGTTGGTTTTAGAGTCTGTCCTCAGAAAGTCTTTGTGGTTCTATCAGAAATAAAGTTGCACGTATTCCAGGCACCCGATCTTCCAAAACGTCGACAAAAATGAGCAACAGGAAAAGACTTCCTACTCAACAAATGGTGCTGGGATACCTGGCTAGACATATGCAGAAGAATAAAAGTGAACTTCTCCCTTTCATCATATACAAAAATAAATTCAAGATGCATTAAAGATTTAAATATGAGACCTCAAACTCTAAGAATCCTAAAATAAAATCTAGGAAGTTCCATTCTGGGCATCGGCCATGGGAAATAATTTATAACGAAGTTCTCAAAAGCAATCGCAACAGAAACAAAAATTGACACTTTGTACCTAATTAAACTAAAGAGCTTCTGCACAGCAAAAGAAACTGTCAACAGAGTGAACAGACAACCTACAGGATGGGAGAAGCTATTTGCAAACAATGCATTCCACAAAGGTCTAATGTCCAGAATCTCCAAGAAACTTAAACAACTCACAAACAAAAAACAAATAATTCCATTAAAAACTTGGCAAAAGACATGAACAGACACTTCTCCAAAGAAAACATAGAAGCAGCCAACAAACAGGAAAATATGCTCAACATCTTCAGAGAGATGCAAATTTAAACCACAATGAAATACCACCTCTAACCAGTCAGAATGACTATTATGAAAAAGTCAACAAATAACAGATGCTGGCTGTGTATGGTGGTTTATGCCTGTAATCCCAGAACTTTGGGAGACTGAGGCAGGAGAATCACTTGAGCTCAAGAGTTCAAGACCATCTTTGACAACATAACAAGACCTCATCTCTACAAAAAATATTTTAAAATTAGGCGAGCATGGTGGCACATGCCTGTAGTCTCAGCTACTTGGGAAGGTGAAGTGGGAGGATCACTTGAGCCCAAGAAGTTGAGGCTACGGTGAGCCATGACCATGCCACTGTACTCTAGCCTGGGTGACAGACCAAGACCCTGTCTCAAAAAAACAAAATAAAAAATAACAGAATCTGGTGAGGCTGCAGAAAAAAGGTTACGCGGCCGGGCGCGGTGGCTCAAGCCTGTAATCCCAGCACTTTGGGAGGCTGAGACGGGCGGATCACGAGGTCAGGAGATCGAGACCATCCTGGCTAATACGGTGAAACCCCATCTCTACTAAAAAAATACAAAAAACTAGCCGGGCGAGGTGGCGGGTGCCTGTAGTCCCAGCTACTCTGGAGGCTGAGGCAGGAGAATGGCGTGAACCCGGGAGGCGGAGCTTGCAGTGAGCTGAGATCTGGCCACTGCACTCCAGCCTGGGTGGCAGAGCGAGACTCCGTCTCAAAAAAAAAAAAAAAAAAAAAAAAAAGGTTACGCTTACACATTGTTGGTGGGGATGTCAACCACTGCAGAAAGCAGTTTGGACATTTCTCAAAGAATTAAAAGCAAAACTACCATTAGATCCTGCAATCCCATATCGGGGTATTTTGTATTTACCCAGAGGAAAATAAGTCATTCTACCAAAGACACATGTGTGCGTATGTTTATCACAGCACTAATCACAATAGCAAAGACACGAAATCAACTTAAATGCCCATCAACACTGGACTGGAAAAAGAAAATATGGCACATACACACAATGGAATAATGCTCCGCCAAAAAACAGAATGAAATCATGTCCTTTACGGCAACATAGATGAAGTTGGAGGTCATTATACTAAGCAAATTAACACAGGAACAGAAAACCAAGTACTGCATGTTCTCACTTATAAGTGGGAGCTAAACATGGGATACACATGGACATAACATTGGCAACAATAGACACTGGGGTCTACAAAGAAGGGAGGGAGGGAGAGAGAGGGGGGCAAGGTATGAAAAATGATCTATTGAGTACTGTATTCAGTACTTGGGTGATGGTTTCAATTGTACCCCAAATCTCAGCATCACACAGTATACTCTGGTAACAAACCTGCACATGTACCCACTGAAAATAAAATAAAAATTGAAATCAAAAAGAGAAAGTTTTAGTCATTCTAGAGGGCACCTTGAAAAGACTCCCATCATGTCAACTGAGAATTTGGAACATTCTCTGTCTTCCCCACCAAGAACCTTTGATTGATTGATTGATTGATTTTGAGATGGACTCTCACTCTGTTACCCAGGATGGAGTGCAATGGCATGATCTCGGCTCACTGCAACCTCCACCTCCCAGGTTCAAGTGATTCTCCAGCCTCACCCTCCCGAGTAGCTGGGACTATAGGCGTGTGCCACCAGGTCTGGCTAATTTTTGTATTTTTAGTAGAGACGGAATTTCATTATGTTGGCCAGACTGGTCTCAAACTCCTGACCTCATTACTACCCTCCTCGGCCTCTCAAAGTGTTGGGATTACAGGCGTGAGTCACCGTGCCTGGCCTGAGTCTTGGAGTTCTACGGACTGTTGTGCATGGAGCCTAGATCATTCCAGATTTTCCAGACCAGTTCTGGTCCACAGCACCTCTCTCTCAACAAGCCCCATAGCCATGTTTTGTCTACAGAAATGGGCCTGGCAGGACCAATAATTTTGAGCGTTGTTTTTGCCATTTCCCCCAAAGATAAGGCCCATGTCTGCACTGCCTCTGTTGCTGGAGGCATTCCTGAACAGCAACTTGACTTGACACATGTTTCTCAGTTGTTTGAAAGGTCATCAATTCACTCACCCACTGGGACCATCAATCCATCACCTATCAATCAAATAATTCAACAGATGCTTATTAAATGTTCGGTTGTGTCATGCGCACATATGGTGTCTGTCCTCAGGAAGCTCCGGGAACCTGGGAAGGAACCTTAGTGCTTCTCAGCAGGTCTCGTGGAAGCCTTGGCAGTTTTCAGAGATGTGCAGCTGGTGGGGGACTGCAGGGCCCCCTGCTGGGGTCTCTTCGCAGTTGCTCCAGGAATGAGAGGCTCCGATGAGCTTCATGACTTGGTTATGTGTACATTAGTCACATAAAAACATAATCCTCAAAGACAATCTTTCCTTTGTCTAGATTAATGGCCAAACATAGATAAGAATGGTCGTTTTCTAGTGTTTTCCAAATTGCTTTGTTATGTCAGGATCTAACTTTTTGAAATCTTTCCTTTGTCTTAGCTGTGGTGTTATGTACTTCAAAACTCTGCTTATACTTTTGTTTTCATATGTAGAAAGAAGAATTCTGAGTAGAGCACCAGGAAGCCCAGCTCCCCATCTCAGCTTGGCTGTGGAAATGGGGGTGGTGCTGGTTGGATCACTCTGTGCTCTATTTTTTCACTGGTGAAGGATGGGGTCACTGGGGTGACTCCTGGGGTCCTTCCCATCAGTGGCAGTTGTGGTCCTGTTTGTTTGGCGCACTGACCGAGGAGTGGGAAGAAGGGGAGTCAGGGTGGCTCGAAGGCAAATGGCTGCTGTTTCTACCAGGAAGGGTGGAAGATTTCTATAGCCTTCATTCATAAGTGGGAGTACATCCAATGGAGAAAATACAATTAATGCATATTCTGTATCATCATAAAAGATCCTTTGTGCAAGATACAAATATAAGTAGGATTAGTTGTTTTCATGAGGCCTTGGAAGGAAGCTCTCATAGTCTGAATTTAGCTGTGTGCAAGGAACAAACTATGGAAGTGGCTCAGGCATCCACCTGCAGTGGTGAGGGAGAAAAACCCTGGTTGGTCAAGCTCTTGCATGTCCTGGGGAAATAGGTGAAATGCCCGCAGGACTAATTGCTCCTTGGTCCACCCTTCTGAATATACAAAACCCTCAAAACAGAGAGGGGCTTAGCCTTTCGACAGGGCTTCTCTCTCCCTACCCCTTCCTACATGAAGACCAGCATCCTGGCACCTGATGGGATCATGCTCAGCCTGCCTTTATTGCCAAAGCTTCCAGATTCATGCGGCAACATCACTTCCTGCCTCTTGCACTGGGTGAGGTGCAGATGTCAGGTCCTCCAGGGGCATTTTCTGCCTTTCAGGAGCTGAGGCTGCCCTGGTGGCACCCCTGATTTCACCCTCTGGTGAAATCCCTGAGGCATCTAAGGTGCATTAAGAGCTGTGGTGCAGAAGATGAGGGATCATAAGGCTTGGATGGGAGATTCAGCTGCGTCCTGTGGCCCTGTGAGTTTGGGTGTCTTGCCTAGCACTGCCGAATGTTGGGACGCTTTTACCCACCTCGTGCACCAGTGTGAAGCCTAACGGGGATGATGCCCTGACAGCTGTTGACACAGCCCCTCGTGCATGGCAGGTGCTTCATAAACATGGGTTTCTTTCTGCATTTTGCTGTTCTGGGGAGGACGTCATTGGAAGTTTGTTCTCTGCCCATGGAACTCCTCCCCCTGTCAGCCTCATTCACTGGGCTGGCGCCTGAGGGAGATGTTGCAAAGCACAGTGTGCTGGAGTTGAGAGTGGGAAGGAGTGGGCAACCATAATTTCTTTTATTTTTTCTGTTGAACAAATTCTAATTTCTACAACAATTCACAACACATTTTTGGGACACTCACAATCCCAACTAAACATTAAAACCATGCATTGCTATTCTGGGAATAAAATTTGAAAAGTACTGGTGCTTTTGTGCAGTCGAAGTCATTATATTTTTATGACTTTGGTTAACATTGGGCTATAAAAACCAGTAAATAACTCTTAAAAGCAGAGTCATTTGCTCAAAACTATTTTATGAGCTTCATTTTTGGAATGGTTGAATTTTCCGCTAGATTTTTCCCCTTCATAGACACAGAATCTTTGTGTTTTTTACAACTCAGCTTGTGAACAATATTCCACCTTCTGACTGAGGTAAGGGTGTGGGGCTGGTGGGCTGGAGATTGTTTTTCTGGGTCTGGATGATGCAACCAGATATGCTATTTTCTCCACTGTTTTCTTGGGAGAAACCATGGTTGTATTCTAGGCTCAGCATGCTTTCAGTTGGTGGTTACATCTAAATATAAATATTGCAGCCATTTCAGAGGCACCAGCCAAGCAGTACTTGCCATGATTTTCATTCTTGGGGTCCTGGCTGCTCATGGCGAATTTGACCCCCTAAACACTCAGGTGTACTCTGAGCTCTATGTAGTTATATTTCAAATGGGAGGAGACTTGGAGAATGACCCCCCTAGAACAGATGATTGTGTGTTGAAGTAGGAAATGGAGGGAGAGGTCGTGAATTGCTAGTGTGCTCCTGGAGCACGGCCGATTCTCTGCCTGCCAGTTCCCATAGGTCCTCTGGGTCTCAGGAAAGCCTCGAGGACAGTAATAACCCACAGGACAACGCTCACGCAGCACCTGGGCACTCAACAGAGGTGCTGGGAGGAGGGCTTTCCAGACCATATTTGGTGGAAAGTCAAGAAGTCTCTTGATACCAACATCAGCGGCCAACACTCAGTGCATTCTAAGCTCCAGGTATCCTTGGAAGCCCACTGTGGACAAGACGTAGTTGACTCTTTAGAAACTTTGGATGGTATGAGCTCACGTTAGAGATGAGCAGATGGAGGGGCATGGGTCCAAGAAGCCCAACCCAAGTCATGCAGCCAGAAATGCATGGCTGTAGTTTTGTGGTCCTCACTGTGTCATCATGGTTGCCATACAGTGCCTGAGCAGACAGCATCACCAGGGGCCATCCATTCCATCTCAGCTCCAGTTCAGTCTCCTGCAGCGAGGCAGCTGAGCAATCAGAACCCTGGGAACTGGCTGCCTGGAAGCCCTGTCCATCTGTACCTTATTTCTGCCATGTTCCAGAGTGAATGACAGAGCTGTGTCTGCAGAGCATGTTTCCTGTACCACTGGGTGTGGAGACAGGTTTCAAAACGATGCACTTTGTGTACCCGTTTTGCTTCTCAACTCACTCCTTAACAGCCTTGAAGAATAAATCTCATCTGCATTTTTTTTCTAAAGCAAGCAAACTATCCAACAGGGTAAGTGTCTCTTAGGCCACCATTGTGCATTCTGTGTATTGTAGCTCCCATGCCAGGATCCCCAGCTGCCATAGGATTCAGCATTTTAATATTCCGAATGCCCTTGAAAAGGCAGTAGCGACACCTTCCATTGCTAATGTTATTATCCCTGTATGTTCCCTTTTGAGTTTTTTATTATCATACCTGACAAAATTGTTGCTGCTATTTTTCCTCTATTTCATTTGGTGAATGTTCACCCCTGAAATGACTCCATTAGGGAGGATATTGAAGCATCAGAAGAACTCATTGATTGGTGCTCAGAAGAATTCCCTGGAGTGACAAAACAAGTTAATGTCTCAGTCTGTAACTTGCAGCCCCATATTTCTTTGTCAGCGTCAAGTATTCTAAGCAATCTCAGAACTTGATTTTCAACTACTGTAACCTTAAAGTTTTCTGAAGTTATAATCCTATAGTGGGTATTTTTAACCACGACTCTACATTTCTTCCCCAACAACATCTTCTCGGAGTGCTGGTCTGGGGTAGTGACTGGGAAGTGTTGTCAGGCAGGGAATGTGGGAAACTGGAGGTGAAAATCCATCCCTTTATAGAAAGCACAACCCAGCACGGTCAGATCTTCCCACCATGGGTGATGAGGAGGGTGGAGGGAGGAGGGCTTTTGTGCATGTTTAGTATTGGCCAAGGTTGAGATGATGTTGTCACAGACCAAAATGTCTCATTTCCTAACAATAAAGTTGAGATGTGCATATTTTACTTTAAATCAATAGACATAGCATACCATTTCACAACCATAAAATACCTAAGACATAGCTTCTAAAGGAACTTACTTTGCACTGCAAGAAAATATTCTGGTTGGTTCACTGTATTTATTGATTAAAATTTATAGTGGGATAAATCTGGTAAAAAGACTAAGTTGGAGGCTGGGCGTGTTGGTTCACACCTGTAATTCCAGTACTTTGGGAGACTGAGGCAGTGGAATTGCTTGAGCCCTGGAGTCCAAGACCAGCCTGGGCAACATGGTGCAACATCACCGCTCCAAAAAACAAATTAGCCTGATTTGGTGGCATCTACTTGTCGTCCCAGCTACTGAGGAGGCTGAGGTGGGAGGATGGCTTGATGTCTTAGAACCAGGAGGCAGAGGTTGCTGTGAGCCTTGATCATGCCACTGCACTCCAGCCTGGGTGACAGAGCAAGAACCTGATGAAGGGAGGGAGGGAGGGAGGGAGGGATGGAGGAAGGAAGGAAGGGAGGGAGGGAGAGAAGGAAAGAAAGAAAGAGAAAGAAAGAAAAGAAAGAGAAAGAAAGAAAAAGAAAGAAAGAAAGAAAGAAAAAGAAAGAAAGAAAGAGAGAGAGAGAGAAAGAAAGAAAGAAAGAAAGAAAGAAAGAAAGAAAGAAAGAAAGAAAGAAAGAAAGAAAGAAAGAAAGAAAGAAAGAAAGAAGGGAGGGAGGGAGGGAGGGAGGGAAGGGAGGGAGAGAGAGAGAGAGAGAGAGAAAGAAAGAAAGAAAGAAAGAAAGAAAGAAAGAAAGAAAGAAAGAAAGAAAGAAAGAAAGAAAGGGAGAGAAAGAAAGAAAGAAAAACTAAGTTGGAATGAAAGTTGGAAGGAGTGAGCTGTTTTATTTGGGGAACGCATATAGGATGGAAGCTTCCTTTATGAACTTAGAATCAGAGACCATCTTATAAATTATTTTTCTGGCTTTATACACTGTCATTGAGAAACTGTATTCCTGCCGTATCAATGTTACCCTGTTTGCAGTGTTCTGAGATGCAACTGGTGGACTCACAAGAGGGCCCAGCTGAGGAGGCAGAAGGAAAGGCACCACCATGGTCAGAAGCTTCCTGTGTGTGAGATCCATCTGCTTACCACTTTAGTGTCTTCATCAACCCTTACAAACCCATGAAGTAAGTCAAAGAATAACACTTTACAGATGAGAAAAACGGAGGCTCCAAACATGTATGCATCTCACTGGATGTCTAGGCACAGCTGAGGATATGGCACAGCGAAACCTCACACCTGGGTGTGTTGGAGTCTGAAAATTACTTTTGTTTTCATTGCATTACACGTCTGACGAGACACGAACACACAACCCACTGTGAAAGATTGCCCACAATTATGAAAATGCAGGAGGTTTGGCATGCTGCGTGCCTGTCATCTCACTCTTCATTAAGCCCTAGTCAGAACTCAGGGGTAATAGTGATCTACTCTCCTGTCACCCAATACACGTTACCGTGTCACTTAATTCTCAGAGTGGGGAGAGGGACTTTGGAAATATTGGATAGCTATTCAACACGGGCCCTTTACAACCTGCCTAATGGAGATGTTCATTTGTCATGCTCTTCGTGTGAATCCAGATAGAAAATGCTATGTCAAAATTTAGAGCCAGGAAATAAGTCCATTTCCACTCTCAGTAGGTGCCACTTATATGCTCCTCAGCCACATCTGTTGAGATGAAGTGGCAATCCCAGGACATGTGGCTGTGTCGCGGCTGCATACTTGTTAGAGCGTGGAAGTGTTACAACAACATGAAGCCCAGAGCTACCTCCATCCTTCTGAAGGGCCTTCCTGGCCCCTGACCCAGCCTGAAGGAGCATTGCCTGCTGTCCATGGGACTTAGAACTACTGGGGACTGATTCTTGCTGCCCCCCAGGACCAGTCAGGCCTCTGCAAATTAACACTAACTGGGTTTTCAGGCAATACAGTTTTCCGGAGACAAAAACTCATATCTTACCCAATGTGGTCAGTATGATTTGCTGCACTGATTGTTACCCAAGGAGGTAGACTCTGACTATAAAGGAAGCACCTGCCAACTCCCTGGGAGGTGGCTCCCTTCCTGACCTCCCTGCTTCTGCTCCCGTCACTGAAATCCACTGCCCTCACCTCCTAGGGCAGCACTCTGCCCACTCTGAGCCTCTGAGTGTGCTGTGACATCTCAAAGCAAGGGATTTGGTTCAAAGGAGACTTCAATCAATTTGTTTTTCTTTGTAGATTTGCTATCAATTGAATCACAGTTATATTCATCTCTTGGTGAACTAAACAGAATAATTTGCCTTTTAAATATTTATCAATTTAATTTTATTATTTTAAAATTTATTCTCAGTTTCATTAAGGTATAATAGACAAACAGAATTGTATGAATTAAGGGGGAAAATAGCATGCTGATTATACATATGTATATAAAATATATATTATCATATAATACATGTAGTGAAATGATTACCACAAACAAGTTAATTAACACATCCAGCACCCCACGTAGTTACCATTTGTATGTGTGTTGGTGACAACATTTAAGATCTAGTCTCAATGAATTTCAATGATACAATACAGGATTGCTAGCTATAGTCACCATGTTGTTCATGAGATCTCCAGAACTGATTAATCTTATAAAACCCTTTGACCAACATCTCCCTCTTGCCCCCATCACCAGCCCCTGGGAACCACTATTCTACTTTGTTTCTATGAGTTGGACTCTTAGATTCCATACGTAAGAGAACTCATGTGGTATTCGTTTTTCTCTTTTATTTCACTTAGCATACTGGCCCCACATTCATCCACGTTGTCACTAGCAGCAGGATTTTCCTCTTTTTTAAGGCTGAACAGTATTCTGTTATGTCTGCATGTCTTTATTCATCCATCGAGGGATGCTTAGTTTGTTTCCACATCTTGGCAGCAGTGAATAATGCTGCAATGAGCACTGGAGTGCAGACATCTCTTTGAGCTGCTGGTTTCGTTTTCTTCAGATGTATGCCCACAAGTAGGCTCTCTAGGTCCAATGGTAGTTCTCTCTTTGAGTTTTGGAGGCAACTGCTCATTGTTTTACATAACGGCTGCACCAACTGACATTTCCAGTGCACAAGGGTTTTCTTTTCTCCACATCCTCTGACACATCTGCAAGAAGGGACTGCTTTCCAGAGGAGACAGAGCAGGGGCCTGGACAGGATAGATGAGTGACTGGAGGGAGACCCAGCTCTTTGGGGCCCAACTTCCAAATCTTGGGGAGAAGCTCTTCTGTGAGTGGGGAGAGGGTGCTGGGGTTCCCAGCCTTTTTGCCCAATGGGGTGCTCTTCTGTAGAATCACTCCTCTCTGATCTACAGACACTTGATGTGCCAGGTCAGTTCTGTTTTCCAGGTAAAACTCTTTTTCCTAAACTCTGTTCTGATTGTTCAGGGGGGAGATACGTCTGGAACAGTGGATAATTAAATATCACATTTCCTTAATTCCCAGGGGCTGACAGCTGGAGCATGCCTCATTAATTTAATGACAGATTTTCTGGAATACATCTGACACTTACGCATTTAATGCTAACAGCACTTCCTAGATGCACCCAAACTTCAGAAGTTCTTTTTTTTAAACACTCGAGCACCTAGGAATACTGTTAAGCTAGGGAAACACTGGGTTAAACTGAGGTAAGTCTGTCTCTTTTTCTGCACAGTTTCTTAAGACTTTAGGTGTTTACGGTGGGAATAGGGTGTTTCCTCCTCCTCTACGCCATGCTTTGGTGGGCTGAGTGCATCTCTGGGAATCTAAGCTGCTTAACCCGGGCATCATTGCAGGGAGGATTCTAATGGCCCCACATCTGCTATTTGTGAGCTGCCACTAATCGTGAGCTATGGGTCTGGACAGCCAAGCCAGTTTGCACCTCAGCTCTTCTCTCTCCTGGCACAGGATTGAGTCCCTTGGTTGCCTTTAGGGCCAACGAGTGCAAACCAGGTGCCAGGGAGACCCAGCAGTCCTGGGCAGCAGTGGTGGGTACTGCTCGGGGATCAGGCCTGAAATCGGGGGCAGGAGGATGCTCACCTCCTGTACTCTCTTGTTCCTGGGTTCCCTGCTCCCCAGTGTCTCTCAGAGCTGCTGTCAGAGAAGGGTTTTCTCACCGAGGTTTTCTCCAGACCTCCTCCTGAGCTCCTTCAGGTCTTCTTTCGTTTACTCCTTGTTGATCCTAAAAGTACTCATGGGTGAAGTGATGGCTGCAGGCGAAGGGCATGAGCTGAGCTGTTTTCCTGATGCCACACTGCCATCATAGGGTATGTGTGACCTGAGGAGGGAGGAATGATTAGAGACCTTATAGCTGTTTATTCAGTCATTCAACAAATATTTCCTGAGTGTCTTCTGTGTGCCAGGATGCTCCTAGGTTTAGAGATTCAGTAGGGAACCAAATAGAAGGAACATCTCATATTTTAGAGGGGAGAAGCCAACAATCAGGAAATTAATGTAAGGCATAGGGTACATTCGAATGCAGGAAAAGCAGTGGGGAAGCAGGTGTGGGCGGATGTGAGAGGAGGGAGCAGTCACGGGGTGGAGGAGGACCTGCACTGTGCCAGGGAGAGCCCTGCAGGTAGAGGGGCTTGCCCCAAAGCCGTGGGTCCTCAGCTTCAAGACCCTGTTTCTGCATGGGCTGTTCCTGCGGCCCGCAGGTCCCTATGCTTTCTCTGCAGTCAGGACTGTTTCCATCCTGAATTCCCCTCTGTCATTTTGCCCTGCAGTGAGTAGCCCTGGAGGGCTGTGGACAATTTGGGGATCTGGCTGAGATTGAGTTGGGATGCTTTGGTTGGGTTTAGTAACTACGCGCATGTGGTTTGCGGCCACTCTCTGTTGAGCTGCGCAGCTCTGATGGGAAGGTGTCCATCATTTTCTGGGTCATTGCCAGCGCGTTGAGACATGAAGATTCCAGGCCAGAGGGACCAGCTCACCTCGGCTATGTCCCAGGATGCCCCTATCTGGAAACCTGCAGGAAGGAGGAGAAACCAGGTCTGTAGTGTACAATGCTAAAACATTCTTCCACTCAAGGCTTGTATAGGATTGTATAGGAGGAGGACTTGATTCTCTTCCATGCTTGGCCCAAACAGGAGATATCACCCAAGGGACACTCTCTCCTAGGCAGCGTCCTCCTCTGTAGATACAGGCTACTTCCTCCTCTTCTCCTTTCTCTCTGTTTTTAAAATGGGAACAGATCAAAATAGAATTTGCAGGATCTATTTGTTTACAGAATACAGACTTGTTGCATTTCTACAAAAAAGTAAGGACACCTGTGTGTAAAGGGGCATGGTGATGCATTCCAAACATCAAAGATAAAACGCAAATTTCCATCAGCCAGGCTACACCATTGATCTATTCTCTCTGCAGAAAAATGATGTTAGTAAATCATTGTCATGACAAGAAGCAATGAAAACCTGGAGGAGCAGTATTAGAGTAGAGTGTCTGGCAGGAGATTTATAAAATGTGCTGTCATTTTGGATTTTGTGATATATGTGGTCTCCATAAAACTAAAAATGTGTAATTTATGTACTTGTTCTAAAGAAATATTTTCTTATGTGCCCAATTTCCTACTGGTAATTTTCTATTCCTTTCTTTAAAAACCTCTGCCTTCCTGCTCTACTCCTGCTTTGGGCTTCTAGCATCCAAAACCCAGGCCCCTCCCAGTATGCGGACACTGAGGGTACAAGCTTTCCAGATGGAAACACGTAGACAGAAACACATGCAAAGGTCCCGGGGTAAAAGGGCCTGGGCTGTCGGGGAATGGCGAGGATGCTGCTGTGGCTGGAACTGATGAAATTACATGGGGGTAGGGCACAAGAGTGAGCAGAAGGGTGGCCTGTGCAGGGCTGGGAGGCCGTGGACACAGACTGGCTTTTAGGAGGGGACTGTGGAGTCACTGGGGCTCTGAGTCTGGATGGTCCTTGCTTCTGTGTTAGGAAGGTCTCTTGGGGTTGCCTGTGGGCTTTTCGCGGTGGTTATTCTGCCTGGGGCCTGTCTCTGCATTCATATCTAGGAGGCATTCTTGGGTCCTGCCAAGCAGAGAAATGATTTTTCTCAACAGTGAGATATAGAAGAAATTGGGTAATAACGCGGAAGTAACTTCTAAGCCTCCTTTTACAGAAAAGTAGGATCACATTTGGCCAAAGAACCACCAGAAACGAGAGCAGTGCTTCAAAATGGCCTAGAAGGTGTTCACTCAGCCCCGGCCGAGCAGCCTCTGAAGGCCTCTGGGAGGCTGGTTTGTGGCGTGGGCCGCAGACTCAGCTCAGACAAGAGCGGTGAGAGAGCAGCACGTTGGATAACGAACGCAGATTCGTGGAATGGAATTTACATTGTCCAGTGCCAGCAAATTCCGGGAAGTAATACTTTTTATTAAAAAACCCTCAACTTTTAACTTTATTTTGAAATAATTGTAGATATACATGCAGGAGCATCAAATAATGCAGGTAGTTGTCAAAAGCCCAGTTTCCTTCAATTATAACATTCGTGCTAAACTACAGTGCAAATAACAGCCAGATAGTGACATTGATGTCATCTACTGATCTTGTTCAGATTTTCCCAGTAGGTCTTCACTCATGCAGATACGCATTGCGTTCTATGCAATGTTATCACCCAGGCAGATTCGTGCACCCATCATCGTAGTTAAGACACAGAACCTTTCCACCACCGCAGGAATTCTATAGGATGACTTGCCCTGTTACGACCTCACAGAACCTTCCCACCATGACAGGAATTCTACACAATGACCTGCCCTGTTACGACCACATAGAACCTTCCCACCACTGCAGGAATTCTATATGATGACCTGCCCTGTTATGATCTCACCTTCTTCCCTCTTCCCCTCCTTAATTCCTGGAAACCACTGATCTGCTTTGTATTTCTAGAATTGTGTCATTGAAAGGAGGCTATGCAAATGGAATTGCACAGTATGCCACCTTTCAGAACTGGCTTTTTCCTCTCAACACAAAGCCCTTGAGAACCCGTGCCGGCTCCTGCCTGTACTGATAGTTCATCCCTCTTCCTTGCTGGATAGCATCCTGGAGCAGGGATGGAAAGGAACTTTTAAAAATAATGTTTTTGCTGCTCAGAATATCTCAGCACTCATCTTTAGCATCTTTGGTAAAACCTGTTAAGCCTTCCTCCAAGATACAGGTCTTACTTTCACAGTTCCTAGAAAAACTTCCAAAGAAAGGATTCCTGATGGGTGTTGAGAGATTGTAGGGACACTGGGATGAGTTTATGCCAATGCAAGAGGAGTTACTTGTGTGACTCTCTACGTGGGCTGAGAGTGGTGGGGCTCATTTAGAAAAACCAAGCAGCGTCTCCTGATGCCCTCCTTGGTGCCCGCCTCCATGATGGGGATCACCAGGGGGAGAGGGGACTGTTCTAGCTCCCAGGATTTCGGGCACCTGGGCTTAGAGGGGAATGCTTTTGGAGAGGAGGCTGTTAGATGCCTTGAGGATGAGGCGCCGGCTTTGCTGTTTTCTCCAGAGTCAGGAGGCCACAGGATGCTGTGGCTCCGTGAAGAGCACGTGAGATGCATCTTCTCTAGGGGCTGCCTTGGTGAGATGGAAGGCACCTGAGGAACACAGCAGGTGGCAATAAATATCGGCCAACAGAAAGGGCACGTCCACTGTGATTCTCACCGGCTGCATCAAAGCCCCTGCCAGTGGGCTTCATTTCATTGCAGATACTGCTACCTTCCATTCTCTGAGGATAAATGGGTTAATTTTGCAGAGTGCTTTGAAAATGCAAAGTGTGTAAAATTATGATGTGAGGAGGCCCCACACGGACACTAGAAGGAAAGAGGGGCGGAAGGGGCTATGGCTTGTAGTTTGCGTAGTAAATTTCATGATTGCTTTTGGAAATTGCGCTTTCTTATTTACAAGTCTTGTCAATGAAATAAATTGAATGGAATCACCAGATGGCCCTAAATATTGTCTTTATTACCTAGAACCGTCTTCAGAGAGCTTTTGTTACAGGAACTGGAAGCCTTGAGATTGTTAAGCATGGGAGGCAAAGGGACACTGTGCCTAATTCCAATGATTGTCACGGGCAGCTATTTATTTACTGAGCGAGGGGAGGGGGAGACCATCTCATTTAGACTTATTAAAAGGCCCAAAGTGTAGCACTCTTCAAAAGGGTCACTATAAATATGCCACATACTGTATTTCATAGAGTTTATGGGAAAGGAAATTGAAATCTCCTAAAAATAGAATTGAATCTTGTCCAAACAATATTGGATATACCAAACGAGTATTTTTGTTATTACATATAACAGACTGATATTCTGAACACATTTTTATAAACCTGTAGTTTGTTTTCATAAATTTTGGACTTTCCTACAATTCTGAGGTTTCTTACAGTTATCAGCCAACATGACAGTGTTTTTAAAAATAAGAATGAAAGGCTCATTTGTGGCGGAATGGCCACCTCCTCCTGCCCTTCCTGCTATGCCACCAAGAGCGCCAGGTCACTGGCTCAGCTCCTGTAATCTCAGCAGGGCCAGGCTCTGCAGGGCCAGGGTCCTGGGTTCTGGAAGCCTCATTTCCCTTAGACCAGGGTAGGCTTCACTGTGGGCATGGGGTCAAGTTTTGGTTAGAGCTGAGGGAGAAGTTCTGCTGGGGACAACTCTCTTTCTCAGAAACCAAATGAAACTGAAAGAGAGTCTCTCCAGCAAACCCTGGCAGCTGTGGTCTTATCCTGCCTGTCCTGCAAATTTGGGCTCTGGAGCTCCCACTGTAGCCTTGAGACCATGGGCATGATGATTGCCATTGAGAACAGGCCAAAAGATTTGCAAAGTGCAGCCCCAGCACCCTCATGCCTCCAAGCCACCCACCTCCAGAAATCTGCTACAGAGGAAAAGAGGGCCTTATGTGTCTGTAAAGAAGCCACTTTTTGTAGGATTGTCTGTTACCTGAGGCCAAGTGTGTTATTCTCAGATCATTCTACACGGACAAGTTACAGAAGAAATAACATGGTGGGGAATTATGATAGAATAGCATGAACAAATACAGACTGCGCGTCAGACCAGAGAAGCAGAAACATTCTCCTGTATCTACAGCCCTGTGTGCATGTTTAGACCCGGATAGTGGGTGGAGAGGAAAGGAGGCTTTGCATAGAGATTTTTCAGGAAATGCATCCATTTAGAAAAATGCTTCCTGTGGTGGCTCTACCCTGTTTTCTGCTTCAAGGAGTTCTTAGCAATTCACAAAGGAAGCCTGGATTTCCTGGTTTATAGAGATCCCACAGAGTAGGGTTTCTGGGACATGAGTATTACATAGACTCTCTCCCCAGGGGATACATTTTCTCAGTGATCTTTGCTGTTGGCATAAATGATGTTAATTTCTGTTACTTGAAGATGTACACAAATAAAACTAGTATCAACCCTTCTCATTTACCTTTATGCACAAAATTTGAAAATTAGATGTGAATACAGTTTTACTCTCGATAATATTTAAATTAGTAATACCAATGTTGTTGTTTGGTTGAAATTAAGTTTCTCTTCACAATGTGAATATTATTGTGATTTCTAGGATTCAATTTGCTTTATGTTAAACATACTATGTGTTATCGATGATGAAATTCTCCATTTCTGTTTTCTCCACTGAACTTTAGAGAAGCATTCCTTCAGCCACCATAGTGCCAAATGTTCTCAGTTTGGTAGAAAAGAATCATTTATTAATTACACCCAATTATGTCCTTTTCTTAAGGCCAATTTACCCATGAAACAAGGCCAAAATAGGATAGGTCTCCACATTTTTTTTTTTTTTTTTTGAGATGGAGTCTCACTCTGTTGCCCAGGCTGGAGTGCAGTGGCACAATCTCAGCTCACTGCAGCCTTCACATTCAGGGTTTAAGCCATCCTCTTGCCTCAGCCTCCCAAGTAACTGAGATTAGAGGTGCCTGCCACTACGCCCCACTAAATTTTTTGTGTTTTTACTAGAGACGGGGTTTTGCCATGATGGTCAGGCTGGCCTCTAACTCCTGACCTCAGGTGATCCACTCACCTTGGCCTCCCAAAGTGCTGAGATTACAAGCATGAGCCACTGCACCTGGCCCTCCACACATTTTTTTATTGCAATTGAAACTGCAGTGAAATCTTAAAAACATCTTGGCATGGAAAATGCTTAGATTGCTAGAAGTGTCTGTGGACCCCTTTTTGCAAGAAAAAAATGCCTATTGAGAGGAACACACTTTTAGATCTCATCATATGAAGACCAAGTTTTCTTTTCCTTCTTTTTTTTATATTATACTTCAAGTTCTGGGATACATGTGCAGAACGTGCAGGTTTGTTACATAGGTATACACATGCTATGGTGGTTTGCTGCACCCATCAATCTATCATCTACATTAGGTGTTTCTCCTAATGTTATCCTTCCCCTAGCTCCCCACCCCCTAACAGGCCCCAGTGTGTGAAGTTCCCCTCCCTGTGTCCATGCACTCTCATTGTTCACTCCCACTTATGAGTGAGAACATGTGGTGTTTGGTTTTCTGTTCTGTGTTAGTTTACTAAGAATGATGGTTTTCAGCTTCGTCCATGTCCCTGAAAAGGACATGAATTCATTCTTTTTATGGCTGCATAGCATTCCATAGTGTATATGTGCCACATTTTCTTTGTCCAGTCCATCATTGATGGGCATTTGGGTTGGTTCCAAGTCTTTACTATTGTGAATAGTGCTGCAATAAACATATGTGTGCATTTGTCTTTATAGTAGAATGATTTATAATCCTTTGGGTATATACCCATTAATGGGAATGCTGGGTCAAATTGTGTTTCTGGTTCTAGATGCTTGAGGAATTGCCACCCTGTCTTCCACAATGGTTGAACTAATTTACACTCCAGCTGTGTAAAAGTGTTCCTATTTCTCCACATCCTCTCCAGCATCTGTTGTTTCCTGACTTTTTAATAATAGCCATCCTAACTGGTGTGAGATAGTATCTCATTGTGGTTTTGATTTGCATTTCTTTAATAAGCAGTGATGATGAGCTTTTTTTTCACGTTTGTTGGCCGCATAAATGTCTTCTTTTGAGAAGTGTCTGTTCATATCCTTTCCCCACTTTTTGATGGAGTTATCTGATTTTTTTTCTTGTAAATTTGCCCAAGTTCCTTGTAGATTCTGCATATTAGACCTTTGTAGGATGGATAGATTGCAAACATTTTCTCCCATTCTGTAGGTTGTCTGTTCACTCTGAAGATAGTTTCTTTTGCTGTGCAGAAGTTCTTTAGTTTAATTAGGTCCCATTGGTCTATTTTGGCTTTTGTTGCCATTGCATTTGCTGTTTTAGTCATGAAGTCTTTGCCCATGCCTATGTCCTGAATGGTATTGCTTAGGTTTTCTTCTAGGGTTTTTATGGTTTTAGGTCTTATGTTTAAGTCTTTAATCCATCTTGAGTTAATTTTTGTATAAGGTGTAAGGAAGGGGTCCAGTGTCAGTTTTCTGCATATGGCTAGTCAGTTTTCCCAACACCATTTATTAAGTAGGGAATCCTTTTCCCGTTGCTTGTTTTTGTCAGGTTCATCAAAGATCAGATGGTTGTAGATGTGTGGCATTGTATCTGAGGCCTCTGTTCTGTTCTATTGCTCTATATATCTGTTTTGATACCAGTACCATGTTGTCTTGGTTACTGTAGCCTTGTAGTATAGTTTGAAGTCAGGTAGCGTGATGCCTCCAGCTTTGTTCTTTTTGCTTAGGATTGTTTTGGCTATGTGGGCTCTTTTTTGTTCCATATGAAATTTAAAGTAGTTTTTTTCTAATTCTGTGAAGAAAGTCAGTGGTAGCTTGATAAGGATAGCATTTTTAAATTACTTTGGGCGGTATGGTCATTTTCATGATATTGATTCTTCTATCCATGAGCATGAAATGTTTGTCCATTTGTTTGTGTCCTCTCTTATTTCCTTGAGCAGTGGTTTGCAGTTCTCCTTGAAGAGGTCCTTCACATCCCTTGTAAGTTGTATTCCTAGGTATTTTATTCTCTTTGTAGCAATCATGAGTGGGAATTCACTCATGCTTTGGCTCTCTGATTGTCTATTATTGGTACAGGAATGCTTGTGATTTTTGCACATTGATTTTGTATCCTGAGACTTTGATGATGTTCCTTATCAGCTTAAGGAGATTTCGGGCTGAGACAATGGGGTTTTCTAAAGATACAGTCATGTCATCTGCAAACCGAGACAACTTAACTTCCTCTCTTCCTATTTGAATACCCTTTATTTCTTTCTCTTGCCTGATTGCCCTGGCCAGAACTTCCAATACTATGTTGAACAAGCGTAGTGAAAGAGGGCATCATTGTCTTGTGCCGATTTTCAAAGAGAATGCTTCCAGCTTTTGTCCATTCGGTATAATATTGACTGTGGATTTGTCATAAATATCTTTGATTATTTTGAGATGTGTTCCATCAATACCTAGTTTATTGAGAGTTTTTAGCATGAAGGGGTGTTGAATTTTGTCGAAGGTCTTTCCTGCATCTATTGAGATAATAATGTGTTTTTTTCATTGGTTCTGTTTATGTGATGGATGACATGTATTGACTTGCATATGTTGAACCGGCCTTGCATCCCAGGGATGAGGCCAACTTGTTTGTGGTGGATAAGCTTTTTGATGTGCTGCTGGATTAGGTTTGCCAGTAGTTTATTGAAGATATTCTCATCCATGCTCATCAGGGATATTGGCCTGAAATTTTCTTTTTTTGTGGAGTCTCTGCCAGTTTTTGGCATCAGGATGATGCTGGCCTCATAAAATGAGTTAGGGAGGAGTTCCTTTTTTCCTATTGTTTGGAATAATTTCAGAAGGAATGGTACCTGCTCCTCTTGTATCTCTGGTAGAATTCAGCTGTGAATCTGTCTGATCCTGGGCTGTTTTTGGTTGGTAGGCTATTAATTTCAGAACTTATTATTGGTCTATTCAGGGATTTGACTTCTTCCTAGTTTAGTCTTGGGAGGGTGTATATATCCAGGAATGTGTCCATTTCTTCTAGATTTTTCTAGTTTATTTGTGTAGAAGTGTTTATGGTGTTCTCTGAGAGTAGTTTGTATTTCTGTGAGATCATTGGTGATATCCCCTTTATCATTATCATTATTTATTGTGTCTATTTGATTCTTCTCTATTTTCTTCTTTACTAGTCTGGCTAGTGGTCTATCTATTCTGTTAATCTTTTCAAAATACAAGCTCTTGGGTTCATTGATTTTTTTGAAGGGTTCTTCATGTCTCTGTCTCCTTCAGTTCTGCTCTGATCTTAGTTATTTCTTGTCTTCTGCTAGCTTTTGAATTTGTCTGCTCCTACTTCTCTAGTTCTTTTAACTGTGATGTTAGGGTGTCGATTTTAGATCTTTCCCACTTTCTCCTGTGGGTATTTAGTGCTGTAAATTTCCCTCTAAACATTTATTTAGCTGTGTCCCAGAGATTCTGGTACGTTGTGTCTTTGTTTTCAAAGAACTTATTTATTTCTGCCTTCATTTCATTATTTACCCACTAGTCATTCATGAGCAAGTTGTTCCATTTCCATGTAGTTGTGCAGTTTTGAGTGAGTTTCTTAATACTGAGTTCTAATTTGATTGCACTGTGGCATGAGAGACTGTTTGTTATGATTTCCGCTCTTTTGCATTTGCTGAGGAGTGTTTAACTTCCAATTATGTGGTCAATTTTAGAATAAGTGTGATGTGGTGCTGAGAAGAATGTATATTCTGTTGACTTGAGGTAGAGAGTTCTGTATATGTCTATTAGGTCTGCTGGGTCCAGAGCTGAGTTCAAGTGCTGAATATCCTTGTTAATTTTCTGTCTCATTGATCTAATGTTGACAGTGGGTTGTTAAATTATCACACTATTATTGTGTGGGAGTCTAAGTCTCTTTGTAGGTCTCTAAGAACTTGCTTTATGAATCTACATGTTCCTATATTGGGTCCATATCTATTTAGGATAGTTAGCTTTTCTTGTTGCATTGATCCCTTTACCATTATGTCATGCCCTTTTTTGTCTCCTTTGATCTTTTTTGGTTTAAAGTCTATTTTATCAGAGACTAGGACTGCAACCCCTGCTTCTTTTTGCTTTCCATTTGCTTGGTTAATCTTCCTCCATCCCTTTATTTTGAGCCTATGTGTGTCTTTGCAAGTGAGATGGGTCTTCTGAATACAGCACATCGATGGTTCTTGACTCTGTCCAATTTGCCAGTCTGTCTTTTAATTGAGGCATTTAGCTGGTTTACGTTTAAGGTTAATATTGTTATGTGTGAATTTGATCCTGTCATTATGATGCTAGCTGATTATTTTGCCCGCTAGTTGATGCAGTTTCTTCATAGTGTCAATGGTCTTTAAAATTTGGTGTGTTTTTGCAGTGGCTGGTACCGATTTTTCCTTTCCATATTTAGTGCTTCCTTCAGGAACTCTTCTAAGGCAGGCCTACTGGTAAGAAAATCTCTCAGCATTTGCTTGTCTGTAAGTGATTTCATTTCTCCTTTGCTTATGAAGCTTAGTTTGGCTGCATATGAAATTCTGGGTTGAAAATTTTTTTCTTTAAGAATCTTGAACGTTGGCCCCCATTGTCTTCTGGCTTGTAGGGTTTCTGCAGAGAGATCCACTATTTGTCCGATGCACTTCCCTTTGTGGGTAACCCAACCTTTCTTTCTGGCTGCCCTTAACATTTTTTCCTTCATTTCAACCTTAGTGAATCTGATGATTATGTGTCTTGGGGTTCCTCTTCTCGAGGAGTATCTTTGTGGTGTTCTTTGTATTTCCTGAATTTGAATGTTGACCTCTCTTGCTAGGTTGGGGAATCTCTCCTCGATACATATATACAATACATATATATGTATTTATTTAATACAAATACATATATATATATTTATTTTTTTCACATATAGGTAATTTACTTATTTGTATGTTTACTTTTATGGTACTACCATTCCCCAACCAGCAGAATGTAAACCCCTGGAGGGCAGGAATCAGAGATCTTTGTCCATTTTGCTCCCCGATGGATCCCAGAGCCCAGAGCAAGCGTCTTTGTCAAAGGACACATGAGTGGATTTTAGGGACAGTGGATGGTGTGCTCACTAGTCCCCTTGCCAGCAGCCTGCCAGCCACGCTCCTGACAGCCAGCACACCGTGCAGGTACATCCTTGCCAACACAAACTGCCCACATTCCCCAGGTGAGAGATGGGAAGAGGGGGTGGTCTCAGGGACTATTTACCTTCCCTGCCCTCAAGTTTTCTTTCAAGTTTAATCTTTTAAATTATAAAACAAGCTACTAAACAGGAGAGGCTATAAAGCCACTGCAATTGTTGTTTTCTGACAGTCAAGGGATGCAACGGAGGGAAAATGGAGATGTGTGTTCCGGGAGCAGGGAGGTCCAGTGAGGCTCTGCTTCCCATGCGGTTCCTCACCTGCTGGAAGGCTCCTCTGTTCACGTCGCTTCTATGCTGTTAGAAGTTTAGCCTTTTGTTAAATTATTTAGAGCTTCTGGGGGCTGCCAGTCAGGATAGGATTAAAGCCAGATATTTCTTTCTCGGTCCTGTTGGTCTGCTGCTACATATCTTCAATAACAAAATGTCTTCAAGAAGCACAATTTCAATAGAAGTAAATTAGCATTGGATACAGATTAATCCTGCTGAAGGAAGTTCACTCCAGATCACAGCAAGAGCCATGCTTTTGCTGTAGTCACCGCGAAATTTAATCAAAAGTTATGTCTTCTTCCTTAACTTTTTTAAGTTTTCTTATGCTAATTTGAAGGTGAAACGTACTTTGTATTAAGCTGATGAATATGGAATTAATTTGATGTTAGAATTATTAGGAAAGTCATTAGAAAATCATAAATAACTTGTAAAAACAAAGCATTTATATGTCTATGTTGTCTTAGCTTAAAACTTGTCTTATGAACATATTACTTTCGGCAAAAATAAATAATTCTAACTCAACATTATCAACAATTTTCAAAAATAGCCAAAACTGTTCTTCCCTCTCTCAGTTAGGATTGTCACAGGGCTATTTGAGTGGGCTATGCAAACTTATAAAAACACTTCCTAACTGGAATTTCTCATCTTGTTTGTAGATTACCATAGTGATAAAGTTTCATGATTTATTCACATTCTCAATTTGTTGTGAATAGAGAAATGGCAACTTACTCAGGACTCATTTTTTATGGGATTTCTGTCTGAGGAAAGAAAGATACCAGTAGCTGCCATTTACTAAGTGCTAGCTGTGGCCAAACTCTATGCTAAGTTTTTGATGTATGTTATCTCATTTAATTGTCACAACATTACAAGGACATAGACATCACAACTCTGAATTTAAGAGATACGGAGACAAAGGCTTCACACAGGCTAATGCATGTCTAGGTCTCTAGAGTTAATCAGTAGACAAGTCCAAAATCTAAGGCTGTCTGATGAAAGAAGTTTCAATCTTAATCACAGTAAAGCAGAGTCAAGGGGAGCGAAGGAAACAGAGGGACAATTATTAAACACCTACTGTTTGAGGGGCATTTTTACATTTAAATTCTATTAAGACATTTTACACTTAAAATTACATTAGCCTCAAAGCAATCTTCAAGGGAGTGCTCATGATCCTCTTTTCTGGAAGAAAAGATGGGAACCCAAGAAGCCTAAGGAATACTCATAAGGCTGGGCAGCTGGCAGCTGGCGAGCAGCTGAGCAGGGTTTGTATTCAGAGCTGCTGCGGGCTTCCCGTCACCATCTCCACTCTCTGGACCCTCCACGCTGCTAGATTTCCTCCTGAGACATCACCTGGCCTGAGTGGGTGTCTGTTTACTCTTGGGCATAATGGTCCCTCCCCATGGGTGTGTCTTTGTTTTTAAACTCTAAGACATCAGTGTCCTTAAGTGTGTTGGGAAGACAAGACAGGAAATGGAAGAGTAACTTTGGGGACACATCCTCCTTCCTGAGACAGAGCAGGACCCCAGCTCCACTGTGGGCATTTTCCTAGATGTGATTTGATTTTTGGCTTTTAAGACAGCATAAAAGGTTTCCCTTTGCCCATCAGACTCAACACAGAAGCTCCCCATGGCTGAGTGACTGCACACAGCAGAGAACTGAGCAGCTAGATTGGAGGACGTCGCAGGGAGTGGCTGCAAAGACCCTGGACATGCACCTTGCAGCCTCTTCCCAACACGAAGCACACCACTGACTCGAAGTGTGCCTGCCCAGCCTCTGCTCTGGCCAACTGTGCCACCCATGGGCCCTCCAGCTGTGAGGCCTAACAGCCCATGTACCTGGCAGCTGGTCCTCTGACAAGCTCACATGTGGGACTGAGACACCATCACTCTCTGCTCTCTTCCCTCTGAATCTGAAGTGAATGAATATATTCATGTTTCAGGAGGAGAAGATCATAACTGTCAGGACTGTCACAGCCAGGCAGCAGTCACGTGGAGACTCTGTTTCTTTGAGCTTCAGTGTGGCTTTCTTGGGTTTGCAGGTGACATTCAAGTGGGGAGGAAGAAGATGGCACTTTCCCCCTGAGAATGACTTCCTGGGCCAGGTGTGGTCATGGAGGCAGTAATTAGTCACTTCTATCTTTGTCCCTACAGTTCCTGTCTTCGGGGTGCGGTTCTTGTTCCCTCACGTCCAGGATGCTGCTCTCTCTTCCATAGTCCTCCCTCAACACTGGATTCTCTTTTAAACTCTACTTCCCAGGGCTTCCTCTCTGGTTTCAAGGAGCGATGATTTCACCTTTTGAGCTACCAGCAGGGTCCCAATCAAGGCAAAGGAGATGTGAAGAAGCTAATGTGGCTTCCCTGAGGTTTTCACAGCCTCTCAAAGCTGCTGTTGATCAGTAATAAGCGGAATCCCAAGCAGACAACTCCCAAGTCATGTTGGAGCAGGCAGCAGCTCAGGAGGGGCATTCAGGGCCATGTCCAGGCTCAGGTCACACAGGGTGGCCCCAAGCATGGACAGCTCCTTCCGGGCCATGCCCTGAGGGTCTAGCTTGCCTTAACCTCTTCCTGCCCTTTGCTGGAACCTCCTGCTGGTCTGAGGAGTGCCCATGGTGTGCATCAGGGTGATAGCCTTGAGTGCCAACCCAGCATTCAGAGCCACACCTGGAAGCCCTGTTGTTGGGAAAATTTACACCATGGGAACTGGCACACATGGCGAACCAGCCATCTTTCACAACTGTTCTTTCACCAAGCATGGGTTACCTGGTTATTGGGTATATTGTCCTTCCTCAGTCCAGCTAATTCTAACATCTTCCCTTACTTCTAACATCAATGCAGACCTTGCGACAGTAGGGGGCTTTCAGAAAGCATGGAGAAAAGCAGTGAGTGAGCGTCTGTTCATTTCACGGTGGGAAGGCAGCTGTGTGGACCATGAGAGGGTGCTTCCTGCAGCACATGGAATGCACTTGCCCCAGCAGACTCTCAGCCTGGCAGAGGGCACTGGCCAGTCCTCGGCAGGTTTGGTAGAAGCCTCTCCATTTTCAGTCCCAGATGGTAGTCTCCTTGTTTTGACATCTGTAAAAAGGAAGACCCTCCAGGAGGAGACAGTGTCCTCCTAAAAGGGCCAGTGTGGCCTTGGCAGGGCCCTCCTGGAAGGGGTGCCTGTGGTTCTGGCTTTTCCTCCTCCGCTCCTGTGATGGGGCCTATAGACCCAACTGCTCAGACTGTGGGGCTGTGGGGAGGCTGCTCCTGGTCCCTCAAGTGGGTGAAAAGTTTCACCTGAAATGCTGCCCAGCTTCCCTGTGTGGATGACACCTTCTGGGAGATGTTTTCCATGGCCCTTTGAACAACCCCACAGAACCTTCAATTCAGTTCAAAACTAGGCCCAAAGGTATGGGGTCAAGACAGACTGGGCTTGGGAAGGACCTAGAGTCAAGGTGGGAAATGTCCTTGCACCGGTGTGGGCTCATTCTGAGAGGGGAGGAGGCTGGATGTGGGGAATTCCACACACACTTCAATAGAAAATATACAGAGGGGACATGGGGACAGATAGTCCAGTAATGGAGGTTCTTATTCCAGTGTGGGAGCTACGCCCTTCATCTGGCCATTTATTACTGGAGCTGAATGAATAAGGGAGACCCTACTCAGTCCTATAAAGAAAGGTCTTTGTGCAGCCGGACAAAACCTGGGAGGTCCAAAGCTAAAAGCATGTAACTGTGGACCACTCGAGGGTCCATTCTGTTCTGCAGAGTTCACGTGGAGTCCATCATATCTAGGAATTCAAGAAAGAAGAAAATTTAACAGGCGCACAAAGATGTGATGTGAGTAGAACTTTGAGTAAAAAATAAAGTTCTCTATGAAATGATGAGAGCTGCATTTATGGCTAAAGCATTGTGTATCAGGGATGTCAATTCCATAGGAGTGGAGCCTGACCACTACCATCCCTCCATCACCACCTCCTCCCCAGTCCCGCGTTGTGCTTCAAGCACGTAAATTTCATAGGAGTGGAGCTGGCCCACTGCCATCCCTCCATCACTGCCCCCTCCTCAGCCCCGCATTTTATACCCAGGATGTCAATTTCATAGGAGTGGAGCCTGCCCACAGCCATCCCTCCATCACCGCCCCCTCCTCAGCTCCGCATTTTGTATCAAGGATGTGAATTCCATAGGAGTGGAGCCTGCTCACTGCCATCCCTCCATCACCGTCCCCTCCTCAGCTCCGCGCTACACTGCAGCTTCATTCGTGCTGGGCATTCCTACATATTTGCTGAGTGAACAAATGAGTTGATGATGCAATAGATTCTTGCATTACTTCATAATAAATTATGATAAAGAAAACTAGAACTGAATCTCTTTTGAAACATTTGTCACGGTGATTTATGTCCAAGGAATGCTTTTATAAGCAGTCAATTTGTCGTATGAGTCTTTTTGGTTGTGACAGTGTTTATAATCCTGTGCATTTTTGTGAAGTATAATTACTCAAGCAAACAAAAAAGGACATATCAGGTATTAAATTTTCTCTTATTCTCAAACAATTCTTTCTTAGACTGATGTGTATGATATCTTTCTAGTTATTTTTCCTCTCTCCCCCCTTCCTTCTTCCCCACTCTCCTTTCCCTCATCCTTTCTTTTCACAATCTTCTTTTTCAAATTTTATAAATTATTTTTAAATGACATATATTAATTGCATATATTTATAGGGTTCACTGTGATGCTTGACGTATGCATACAGCCTAGTGGTTAAATTAAGCTAATGAAAACATCGGGCACCTCACCAACTTACCACATTTTGTGGTGAGAACATTTAAAATATACTCTTTTAACATTATTATTATTATTATTTTTTTTTTTTTTTGAGACGGAGTCTCGCTCTGTTTTCCAGGCTGGAGTGCAGTGGCGCGATCTCGGCTTATTGTGAGCTCTGCCTCCCGGGTTCACGCCATTCTCCTGCCTCAGCCTCCCGAGTAGCTGGGACTACAGGTGCCCGCCACCAGGCCTGGCTAATTTTTTGTGTTTTTAGTAGAGACGGGGTTTCACCGTGTTAGTCAGGATGGTCTTGATCTCCTGACCTCGTGATTCACCTGCCTCAACCTCCCAAAGTGCTGAGATTACAGGTGTGAGTCCCACTCCCGGCCAACATTTTTGAAATGTACAAATTACTATTATTAACCACGGTTGTCATGTTGTGCAATAGATGAGCAAAGCTGATTCCTCCCATCCAACTGAAGCTTTACACCTGTTGACTGACTTCTCCTCTTTTCCATACCACAATCCCTCAGTTTACAACCTTCTTTTAATTGAGTCAATCAATCAATCGATTTAAATATCCATTCGCCCTGGAGGTCTCAGTTGATTTATCCCCAAAAACACCTCCAGGAAGCAGGATGAACCTCCTGTAATGACCATTTGTGCTGATGTGGCAGATACTTTCAGTAGAAAAAGAGTTCCATATACCCACCAAATTAATGCTTTATCTTGGGAATAAGCAGTTCACAGTCAGGTTTTGTTCTATGGATCCCTGTCTACCTACACATCTCTATCCACTAAATGTGTTTTCTTCTGATTCTATGTTCCATACCTACAAATTATCAGAGACCCAGATGAAAGTTACATCTCTGTACTGCCAATTATAGCAGAAAAGATCTGTATCTTTTAAAGGGGTTGGTTGACTGCTTTAAATTTGAAGTTGTTTTCTCATTTTATTCCTTTTGAAAATGATGTTTTAGGTCAGGTGCGGTGGCTCATGCTTGTAATCCCAGCGCTATGGGAGGCCTAGGTCAGGAGTTCATGACCAGCTTGGCCAAGATGGTGAAACCCAGTATCTACTAAAAACGCAAAAATTAGCCAGGTGTGGTCGTGGGCACCTGTAATCCCAGCTACTCGGGAGGCTGAGGCAGGAGAATTGCTTGAACCCAGGAGGCAGAGGTTGCAGTGAGCTGAGATTGCACCATTGCACTCCAGCCTGGGCAACAGAGCAAGACTCCATCTAAAAAAAAAAAAAAGAAAGAAAATGATGTTTTATAAGTAACCTGATGACCGGCAAGAAGAGATTGTGATTCTTGACCACTCTCTGAGGAAAGCCAGTGAATGCAGAGGGAGGCTTTCACCTGACTTCACTTCATGGCGCTGCCTTTCTCTCCTTTATTCCCGTTGTACTTGCATTTAGACAACTTGCTTAGAAGTTCAGTTGCAGGGTAACCCCATCCCATTGATCTGAGGACACATGGTGCTGGGGGCTTTGATAGACACAGAGAATCCTCTCCCTGCCTTTCAGATAGGAACTATTTGGAGCGGTTCCTGGCTCCCAGCCAGGGCGGTCACCATTCTCCCTCCTGATCACTTAATCCAACAGAGGGAAGGCCGAGTGATCGAAAACATTGCCTGCTTTCAAGTGTTTCCAGATAGAAGCACCATTCCATTGCTTTGGGTCTTTGTGAATGGGTTCTCTTTAAGAACAGAGATGTGAAATAAGAACCAGCTGAGTTCAGGATGTGCCAATCAAGCCATTTGTATTCAGAAAACTTAAACAATATATTTAAAACAAATGCTCTGTTTCAGCTTTGATCAGTGTATGAACAGTATGGAAATGAAGCAGGCTGAGGAAGCTACTAGACTCGGGCTGAATATCCGGGTCCCGCCCTCGGGAGGTGGGGAAAGTCACCGGGCCAGTCCAGGTCTCTGTTTCCTCGTTTGTGAAATGGGAAAGGAGGAATGCGTGCTTTAGGTGTTCCGAGGATTCCTGAGGACGCACATAAACGGTGTGAACAAATCGTCTGGCTCAGGTTAAGTGTTTGGAAACTCTCTGGAGGTATTAGGGTACAGAGGAAGTTTGGATTGCATCTAGGCGGGCAGTTTCACCCACATCGCAGGCAGTTTACCAAGCATTCGATACCATGAGCGGCTCTGTGGAGGGAGCTTTTCTGAGGCTTCCTGGAAGCTCAGACCTGCAGGGCTTGGAAGAAAGTTGGCCTCAAGTGGTCCCTAAGCCCTGCGCATTCCCAGAGGGTGATGCTGTCCACACGTCTCCTGAGGGTAGAAGGAGGCCCCTTCTCACCACTGGATGGAGGGCTTTCCGAGTCAATCGCCACCAGTGTAATCAGGACACTCCACTTCAAGGGATCGTTCGGAGCAGCCAGATTCTTTCTCTTCTCTCGCTGTCTCTTCTTTGTCCCCTCGGTCCCTGGTTCTCTCCTGGTCATGGCTGGGTGGAGGGTCTGGCCTGATGCTCAGAGAGTCAGCTTGCTCCGTGGGTGGTGGGCTGATGACTTTTTAATTGGGTGTTGGGTCTGTTGACATAAAGAGAGTCCAAAGCCATCCCATTTGGAGGGGGTGGAGGGCAGATGAATCATTTTGCATTTTAATGCTTCCAGGGAACTTGTGTTAGTTTTCCTTTTTAATTTTATTTTTCTTTCCTGTTTGGACAACCTTGAGAAGTTTAGAAACGGTCTTAGGATCTTTATAACAGTGATTTTTTTCCCCAAGTTAATGTTGGCAGAACAAGAGTTGTTTTAGTCTTACTTTGGTTTGTAAATGATACTTGTTTTAATTTTATGTTGTGAAGAACTGATTCAAACTGACTTGTAGTGTTTGAAACAAAGATGCCTAACATAATTCTTGTTTTCCCTCATCAAAATTAATTATTGTGTGAGCAAGGGAGCCTTTTAATTCAAGTTTATATTACAGGGAATGCACAGTCGTTCTTCAGTGACCCTGGGGGGCTGGTTCCAGGACCCACTTATATACCAAAATCTCTATATGCTTGTCTCTTATATGAAATGATGAAGCATTTGATAAAGCCTGTGCACATCCCCCATATACTTTAAATCATCTCTAGACTACATAGAGTATCTCACACAATGTAAACACTAATAGTGGTTATGCTAATTGTTTAAGAATAATGATGAATAAAGTCTGTTCATGTTTGCCAAAGACACAATTATTTTCCAAATATTTTCTTTCTTTTTTGCCCATTTAATAGTCATAGTTTTTATTTATTTATTTTTTATTTCAGTAGGTTTTTGGGGAGCAGGTGGTGTTTGGTTACATGAATAAGCTCTTTAGTGATGATTTCTGTGAATTTGGTGCACCCATCACCTGAATAGTGGGCACTGTACCCGATGCGTAATCTTTTACCCCTCACCCTCCTCCCACCCTCTCCCCTGAGTCCCCAAAGTCCATTGCATCGTTCTTATGCCTTTGCATCCTCATAGCTCAGCTCTCATTTACGAGCGAGAACATACCACATTTGGTTTCTCATTCCTGAAATAGTTTCTGAATATTTTCTCTTCTCCGTGGGTTGAATCTGCAGGTGCAGATCTCATGGGTTCAGAGGGCTGACTGTACCTGTTATCACAGACACCGGCCTGAGTGGTTCTGGGCTCCCACAGTCAGGATTGCAATCCCAGCTCATCGCTGTCTAGCTGGGCGATGTTGGCACATCATCCCAGCTCTCGGGATATCAGCCTCTTCATCTGAAAAGTGGGGCAACAGTCCCCTCCTTTAGCTGTTGTGAGGAACACGTGAGATGATGTCTGTGAGGTGCTTATTTGGGCACTGGGACCTGGCCCAGAGTGCGTGTCCATAAATGTCAGCAATCACTGGCAGTCTGAAATATTTAGGGAATCTCTCTCCTTCTCTCTCTTCCTCTCCCTCTCTCTCTCTCTCTCTCTCTCTCTCTCTGCTGTGCTGGCTTCTTGGGTAGTGGGAGGGTGGGAGGGGTCTGCGGAAGGAGAAGGAAGTGGCATGAACAGGGAGGTTGTAGCGGTGCCAGCATCAGGGCTGATTTTATTAGAACCTGGAACCCAGAAGCCCAGTCTCAGAGTCCTGAAGCCACAGGCATCGTCCACTCATTCAGACTCTCTTAAACATATATTTAAAATACTTATCACTGCGTTTGACAGATGATAACTTTTCAATCTGGTATACATTCTCTTATCTCCCTGTGTGCTTTAAATTCACCAGCACCCCTCTCACTCAGCGCAAAGCTCAGCCTCTTGCCCAGGCAGCCCCGCCATTGCCCAGAGAGCAAGCTGGGCCTGTTCAGACCCAAGGGCATTTCTGAGCTTGGGAAGGCCCCTCCCAAATGCATGCTCCACGGGCCATTCTTCATAGGCATCTGGTCAGAAGGGCAAAGGAGAAAAGGGCCCCCAAAGAGCATCCTCTCCTGTGAAACAGGGACCACAGGCCTCCTTCATCCTCCAGTGAGCTGGGTAAGAATGAAATGCGATGAAGGGTGGGAGCAATTAAAAATGTGAAATTACAGCTTCCATGCACACCATGCTTTGCCCAGGACCTGTTGTTTATAGACATCCACCTTCACGTTTTCTAAGTGCAGAGCTCTGTGCTTCTTGTGAGGCTCAGTTACGTGAAAAGCACCAGGAGATTCCTGCAATACAAATTCCCCTGAGCAGGGACCAGGCTTGGCTCTGCTTTAGCCCAGAGGAGACAGATGTGCTCTGGGGTCCCCGTACCTCCTGCCCATGTGTGAGGTCAGCTTCCAAGGTGGGGACACCTATTAGGAAAAGCCAATATCCACACTGGAGGAAGCGGGTCATCTGGGTGCCCTCGGTGGCCGATCCCACACCTGTGATCCCGCACCTGGAAAGCGTGTTTGAGCAGACGCCGGCTCCCAGGCTGCCCTCTGGGTGCCCCTGTCCTGACCGGCCTGCTGTGCTGGGGCTGGTATTTGACCAGCTCGTCAGCAAAAATGCAGCTGTGTCAATCCGGGCGCATCAGAAGCCGAGGCTCTCTCTGCTGGGTTTCAATTTTGACCAAGTGAAATGTCAACATTTTTTTTTTTATTATCAGGAAGTCTTTTAATAGATTTTCGCCATTAGACTTTAGGTCACAGAAAGAAATACAGGGCAGAAAGATTAGACCAATCCTCTCATTTGGCTTTGCTGAAACCAGTTATATTCACCCTATAAATAGTTGGCCCTGTGCAACCTTGAGACTTCTGAAAACCCAACTACAACCTCCAGTCAGGGAGCTCAGGGGAAGCTTTGCTAACAAAATATCCTGAGGTTTACAAACCTAAAGGTGTCCGGGAATCATGTCTCCCTCCCTGAGTCAGTCTAACGCCTCCCCACGGAACACCTCCTTTCTCCTTGGCCTGCTGGACTGAGCCCAGTGCTGTGTGTGCGCCACACACAGGCTCTTTGCATGGGAACAGAGCTCCTTGGAAATCCCAGCAAGGCCTATCCCAGGAACCCCACAGGCCTATCCTGTGGGAAAGTCCCCAACCTGCCACCCCGGTCCCTCCGGCTCCAAGGAGCCCAGGAGCCTTTTTCTCTCAATAGAGCTCTGTGACCCAGGGCGGGGCTTGGCCCAGGCCTTGACCTCCCATCTGGACCTTGTCTAGGCTCTTCACACCACCCTTGGTTTTCTCCAGGCTGCAGCAACTTCTCCCTAACCTAGACGGATCACTACCGAAAAATTCATTTTCAAACTTTTTCTGCTGAACTGACTCAATTGTAAACACCTTTGAATAAAAACTGTATGTTGTAATGAATTATTTCACCTCTTGCCTGTTTCTCTCATGGCATTGAGCACCACGTCCGTGACAGGTGATGCCTTTTTATTAGCTCCTTTATTAAAGGTATCATGTAATCAACAAAGTAAATATAATGCAAATTAGTGGTAATAAAAGACACACCTTGGAACCCATACTACAATTTAAGAAGACACGCCATCACCTCTCAGGCTCCTATATGCCTTCTTGGACGCTGTCCGCATCTGACTCCCATCTCGAATTTCTTGTTCATAATTCCTTGTTACTACTTACGGTTCTATCACGAGCGGTTGCACACTCAGCCACATATTGTTACTTTTTTGCACATAATTTCATCTGTAGATGATTTTATTTTTCTTCTGAGACTTGCTTTTTTTCATTAAGAATTATGTTTCATCGTTGTTGTTTTTTGAGACGGTGTCTTGCTCTGTTTCCCAGGCTGGAGTGCAGTGGTGTGATCTCGGCTCACTGCAACCTCCACCTCCCAACTCAAGTAATCCTCCCACCTCAGCCTCCCTAGTAGCTGGGAGTATAGGTGTGCACCACCATATCTGGCTAATCTTTGTATTTCTTGTAGAGATGGGGTTTCACCATGGTTCCCAGGCTGGTCTCAATCTCCTGGGCTCAAAAGATCAGCCGTCCTCAGCCTCCCAAAGTGTTGCAATTATTTACAGGCATGAGTCACTATGCCTGGCCCAAGAATTAAGTTTTGAATGCTAGTTCCATCATTTTCACTCTGCATGCTGTTTCTTCAATGAAAATTTTGCAACCTATCCATTCTCTTGTCCACTAACATCCAGCTTCTTCTGTATTCTTCTCTTCTAGAAACCTTCTTGTACATGTCCCTTGAAATGGATACGAGAGTTTCCCTGGAGTATACACGTGTAGGAGTGGCCTTGCTGGGTTGTTGAATATGCACATCTCCAGTTTTACAGAATATGGTTGTGCCTGTCTCAGCTGTGAGTGTTTTCATTTCTCTGGTATTCTTGGAGAGATAATTTTCATGTGGTAGTGATGGATATATTGGTTGTTCCAATCCAATGATTAGAAACTACTCTCTTTGAGGGTTTAATTTGCATTTCCCTCATGTGGACTATCTTTTCATATGTTCTTTTGTTTTTCCTGTGTTTTTGCTTCTGTTAATTCTCCTATTCACACCTGTATTAGTCTGTTTTCACTCTGCTGATAAAGACATGCCCGAGACTGGACAACTTAACAAAAGAAAAAGATTTAACAGATTCACAGTTCCATGTGGCTGGGGAGGCCTCACAGTCATGGTGGAAGGTGGAAGACACGTTTCACATGGCAGTGGACAAGAGAAGAGAACTTGTGCAGAGAAACTCCCTTTTATAAAACCATCAGAATTCGTGAGACTTATTTACCATCATGAGAATAGCATGGGGAAGACCCACCCCCATGATTCAATTACCTCCTACTGATCCCTCCCCCAACACGTGGGAATTGTGGGAGCTACAATTCAAGATGAAATGTTGGTAGAGACACAGCCAAACCATATCAACACCTTTTGCTCTTTTTTGCTTTAGGTTGTAATCTTCTTGTTTCCATTAAGAAGCTTATATATGCAGTATAAAATATGCAGTATAAGATTCTTTTCATTAAGAAGCTTATATATGCAGTATAAATTCCAGATACTGATTTTTCATTGTTGTGTGTGTTGCAAATATCTCCTGTTAGTTTTTAGGCACATTTCCCACAATTTCTTTATAGAGCTTTGTTGAAATTCTTAATTTTAATATATCCTATAGTTTATTTATACTTATTCCAAAATGACAACTTTTTTCTCTTATTAATAAAACTTTTCCTACACTGAGGTGACAAAGATATTCTGCCATTTCTGTTGTAAATATTTTTTTAAACAACATAAATGTATTTTTCATGGTTCTGGTAGCTGGGAAGTTCAAGATCAAGGTGTGAGCTGAGTCAGCTTCTGGGGAGGCCTTTTCCTGGCTTGCAGACAGCCCCTCTCCCAGTGTCCTCACAGAACCTTTCCTTGGTTTATGCACATAGAGAGAGGGTGGGGTGGGTAGGCAGAGCTCTGCCCCTTTTTATAAAGTCACTAATCCTTTTGGATTAGGATCCCACCTTTATGGGGTCCTAATTGCCTACTAAAAGCCCTATCTCCAATTTCAATCACACTGGGGTTAGGACTTTAGCATATGAAATATTGGGGCTCCCATTCTGCAGCAGGTATATTCATCCCATGAAATACTACTCAATAATGCAAAGGAACGAGTGACTGAATTTCACAGACACTGTGAGTGAAAGAAGCCAGGTACTGAGGAGTACATGCTTTGGATTCCATTTAAACAGTGACAGGAATTAAAGAGCATTTGACTGTGGGTGAGGGGAAGTTAGCTGGGGAGGGGCCACAAGGGAAACTTCTTTGGCAATGCTTTGTCTATATTGGGGTGAGAGTTACATGGGTGTACATATTTGTCAAAATACAGGACTGTGCACTTAAGACCTGTGCATTTTATTGTGTTTCGGCTATAACTTTTGTTTTGGTTTGATATGGTTTGTTTTTTGAGACAGGGTCTCACTGTGTCACCCTGGCTGCAGTGCAGTGGCACAATTATGGCTCACTGCAGCCTCAACCTCAGGGGCTCAAGTAATCCTCTCATTCTGGCCTCCCAAAGAGCTGGGCTCATAGGTGTGCGCCTCCATGCCTAGCTTGCGTAAACTATATCTCAACATAGCAAAGGCAACTAACTAAGACACTTTCCTGGTGATTTTCGTGCACTCCCAGGTCAGAGTGCGCTATTTTAATAGAGATGTTCCATTTTATGTATTTTTAAAAATAATTTCAACTTTTAGATTCAGAAGGTACACGTGCAGGTTTTGTACACGGGCATACTGTGTGACACTGAGGATTGGGGTAGGGATCATCCCATTACTCAGGTAGTGAGCATAGTAACCAATAACTGGGTTTTCAACCCTTCCTCCCTTCTCCCTCTCTCTCCCTAGTAGTTAGTCCCAGTGTTCTAAACTTTTTAAGTGTTCATCAGTAATTGATTTTTATATATGATTAGTTATCTCATGTAGATAACTAATTGCTCTGGTTAGATCTTTTTGAATAGTTCATCAATAACCGATGATTACAAGCACTTCTGTCATATCTCATTTTCACCTATGTGTAGGACTCTTCCTGGACTCCATTCCATACTGAAGGTCTAGAATCCTTTGTCAGTTATACACTCTCTTCCTTGCTGTGGCTGAATGGTAATATCTGATAGAAAAAAATCCCAACACCATGATTTTCTTCAGGGATATCCTCTCTGTGACACTGATCTTCAGAAATTTTGTATCAATACTGATTTTTAAGTCAGTTTTAACCTATTATTTTTCAAAGGAGATGTCTGTCACTATTGTGGTAGATATTTTAATTTATTGAAAAACATAAATTTTGCTGTATTTATTTCAGACTTCTACTATTTTTACAGGATTAAAATTTATGTATCTTTCTGATGAAATTAAATGTTTTGATTTTTTGGGGTGGATTATGCACTAGTGTGACTTTCATACTTAATATCTATTTTGTCTGAGGTTAATATCATCATACCAGCTCTGAATGAATTAGTAGTTTGCCTGTGACTTCTTTTTCAGTCTTTTAATTCCAAACTTTCTGTATTCTTTTTTAAGAGGTCTATTTTTAAAAGGGTATTGATGAATTTAATTATAACTATTTTAACAATAAGTCTTTAAACTAGAGGTTTACATTTTTTGTGATTTACAATACATTTGGATTTATTTCCAAATAAATCCATGTTTGCTATAGTCCATAATTTTTTCTTATCTTTCTTTCTTTGGTTTTACTTTTAATTTTTTTCACACTTTTTTAAAATCCTCAACTAGCTTGCAAGATCAACACTTTTGTAACTCCTTTTGCTGGTTCATAGGATTTGTAACAAGATTTTTTAACTTCGTTAACCCCGAGTTAAATACATCCTTACTTTCCTTCTAAACAATAGAAGAGACTTAATTTTCCTTTGGTTTAATCACATCTCTCTTAAATTACGTGCTATCCAGCATTTTATAATTTCTAATATTTTTTTTCTTAACTTGACAGTTTTTCACCCTATTATTATTGTTTCTAAAGGCAATGCTTGTTGAGATTTACCATCATGTGTATATTTTCTCTGTTGCCCATTTCTTTTTGCATTCCAAATCTTCCTTTGGGGTTGCTTTCTTTCAGACTGTAGTGAACACTCTCAATTTTTCTTTGTCAGAAAAATTCTTCCTAGGGTCCTCGTTCTTTAAGATGGGGATTCTGGTGACAGCAACTTTCTGAGTCTAGGTGACAGTAACTGTCTCTCAATATTTAGAAGTCATTCCATTGTCTTCTGGTTTCTACTAGTGATTTTGAGAAATCAGCTTTCAGTTTGGATGACTTTCCTTTGTAGGCAGCCTATCTTTTATTTCAACTTGGTAATAAACTGCTCAGTTTCTGATTACAGGAAAACATCCTTATTTGCCCTCACTCTTGAAAAGTATTTTAGGGCATCCAATTCTGGGTTGGCAGTTATTTTTTCTTTCTGGCTTCATTGAAGATTTTGTCTTTGCCTTTGATGTTCTAGAAAGTCACCATCATACGTGTAAGTGAGAATTCATTTTTGTTTATACTTTATTTGGCGTTCTTAATATAAAGATCTATTTTTGGCCGGGCGTGGTGGCTCAAGCCTGTAATCCCAGCACTTTGGGAGGCCGAGACGGGCGGATCATGAGGTCAGGAGATCGAGACCATCCTGGCTAACACGGTGAAACCCCGTCTCTACTAAAAAATACAAAACACTAGCCGGGCGTGGTGGCGGCGCCTGTAGTCCCAGGTACTTTGGAGGCTGAGGCAGGAGAATGGCGTAAACCCGGGAGGCGGAGCTTGCAGTGAGCTGAGATCTGGCCACTGCACTCCAGCCTGGTAGACAGAGCGAGACTCCGTCTCAAAAAAACAAATTAAAAATAAAAAATGATCTATTTTTTTTGCCTGCTTTGGAAACTTATCAGTCCTGATTTCTTCAAATATCTTCTTTTCCTAATTGTCTGTTATTTTATTCTTCGGGTATCTAGATAGGCACATATTAGGTCTCATTTGTCTATTTTTTCAGTATCTTAGTGTTTCTTTTCATTTTTGATTCTCTCTATTGAATTAGGAGTACTTTCTTTAGGCATGCATTCCAGTGCATTTCTCTCCTCAGCTGTGTCTAACATTTATCTAACAGCTAATATTTGAATCTCCATTGTTTTTCTTACTTTAACTACTACGTTTTCCATTTCTGGAGATTGTATGTACTTATTTTACAAGTCTGCCTATTTACTTTGATAATATTCTATTGTTTTCTCAAACCGTCAGTACTCTATTTTTCCTTTAAACATATTTAATATAATATCAAATATTAAATGTATTTTTACTCTGGTAATTCAGTTATTTGAGATCTTTGTGATCCTTACTGTGCTGGTCGTTTCGTTTTCTTTTCTGCTGAATCTGGAAAGTAGTGCTTTGTTTTCCCATATGCTCTGTCATTTTTTTAAAGAATTATAAACTCATGGTTATTAGAACCTTATCCATGAAAATTCTTGAAGCTTTCGTTTAAGGCACGTTTTCCAGAGAGATCTGATGAATTCAGCCAGGTTCCTCAGTGCAGTGTCAAGTCAGGAACATTTTATTATCAAGAGTTTTAACTTTTCCTTTTGAAAATAATTGGACTTACATAAAAGTTGTGAAAATAGTTCAAATTTTTCATATTCCCTTCTCCCAGGCTAACATTCACATGTCCATAGTATAATTATCAAAATAGAGAAATTTATATTACTACAGTACTTATAATTAAACTATAGGTCTTTTTCAAAATCTACCAGTTTCCCACTATTGCCCCATTTCTGTTTCAGTATCAAATCCAGGGCACCATATTGCGTTTCCACGTCACCTTAGCCTCCTCACAGCCGTGTCATTCCTTAGTCATCCCTTCTCTTCCATGATCTTGACGCTTCTAAAGAGTACGAGTGAGTTATTTTGTAGAACGTCTCTCAACTTGCGTTTATCCAATATATTTTTTTCATGACTAAATTGAACTTACACATTTTGGGCAAGAATAGCATAAAAATAATGTCCCCTTCTCAGGGCATCATATCATGGTCAGTGTAAACTGAATTCTCAGTGTCATGTTACCAGGCTATACGGTGGCATGACTTAGAGGCCTCAATCCATGTAGAGGCCAGTTTGTGGTTACAGAGTCTCAGGAAAAACTTGCTTCTTTACACAGAGCCAAGCCTTACACAATTGTGTTTTATTGTTTTTATTACTGTTATTATTTTTCCATTTTCTTTCACCTTTTAACTGCAGGTATAGAGTTTCATAGTTCTATTTGGAAGATGTGGATCTGATTTTATACCTTAGAGTGAGCCTGAGCTTTATCTCTTTCCTCCATGCACACATTTTATTAAACTGAGAGCTCTAGACTTCTGAGGATGAACAGATACAATTAGGTCTTGGAATACCTCGTAATTTGCCCTTTCTTATTAATTTTTGCTTTGGTCACTCATCCTTTCTTTGTGTGCATTAAAAGAAATACTGAGACACATACATATGTATGCATATATATACACATATGTATATACACATACATATATATTCAACTGTATTTGATTTATAATTTTAGAAATTCTGTGTCTGGAGGGTTCTGAGATTATCTGACCTACCATTTAATAAATATGGATTGAATAAATTAATATATATAAATTAGGTCTATTTTATGAATGTATTTATAGAAAATACTCACAGGTGTTACCAAGATTTTGTACAAAGATATTCATTGTAAAAGTATTATTTAAAATAGGTCAGGATTGGGAAAATTAGGAAGTGGTTAAGTGAATTAGGGTATGCCCATTTGAGAAAATATTATGCAGCCATTGAAATTATATTTCAAGGTATTTTTAAAGGGATAAGAAAATGTAGATATATGGCTCATCAAAGTGAGTTAAAATAAGTTAATTTTACAAAGTATATAGAAAGCCCTTATAATAAATGTGTCAAAAGTTAACAGTGTTTACCTGTAATTCTCATACACTTTTGTGCTCTCAAAGTTTTCTACATTCATACATATAATTTTTGTAATCAGAGAAAATAAAAGGATGGAGTAAAATGAAATTTAAAGCTGCATTTATGAAATAAATATTGAACATCTACAATATTATATGCATGACAGCAACGCTGCCATCTTTTCAGCCAGCATTTACAGTGAAATTATGGCAAGGCAAATAAGAAGATTAAAGAATAGTGTCTTCTGATTAGAAAACCTTCCCCAACAACTAGATAGCCAGAAAACATTTGTGGAGATAAAAGAAAATGTTACTAGTTGTCACCTATCCTTTTTTATTCTCCAGTAACAAATAGAAGGAGGTAGATATTCAGCAAGGCAGAAATCAATGCAGTGAATTTTCTCTTTCCAGGTTGACTCTAGAACACCTTTGTTGCATTTTTCTGGGAGCCAGGAACCTGGGACCACATCCCCTGGCTCTGCAGCGAATGGGCTGCAGTTTCCTTACTGACAAATTGGACGATCTCTATCTAGGACCTATTTTGATTTGGTGATTCCAAAGGTAGGGTTGCTATAGAAAGTGGATTTTTAGTTTTATGAATATTTTCAACAGTTACATTTTGTGCTGAGTATAAAATAAGACTTTTATGAAGTTCAGTTTTTTTCTTTACGAGTAGCCTTTTGGGGTTCTACTATTGCCATATTTATTTGGACATGCTTAGTCCAGAGTTATCCCTTTTATCAGAACTGTAGTTTGGGTTTGTGGGTCAATTGTCCAATACTGAGAGTTTCGCTGTCTTAGATGTTAGATGAAATCATAGAAGTCACCACCATTGAATATGAACAGCTTAAAATAATATAAAGTGAGGGGGTGGGATAGAAGTTGGTCCTTGGATACTCTGCCATCTCAGAGCCTTGGCAGCAGCACAAATTAGCAAGTATTATGTAGAGAGGTTTGCAGATATCTCCATGCCTCCATAAAATAAGTTTCGGAAGGTTTTATATCTAAAAAAGAAATACAGAAAAATGTTAACATAGATTTTGCGGGTGAGTATGGGAATGTTTGTTTACTGTTGTTTCACGTATGTTATCATAAAAGCATTTTCAAATTGAAAAGAGAAATCTTCTTGAGCTGGATTTTGAAGCCTGACAGAGGTGCCCAGCTGCTGGAAGCCGGTCCTGTCCTTGCACGAAGGTCAAAAGGCCACTGAGCAATGCGGGCTCTTTTTTGGTTCCACATGAACTTTAAAGCAGTTTTTTCCAATTCTGTGAAGAAACTCATTGGTAGCTTGATGGGGATGGCATTGAATCTATAAATAACCTTGGGCAGTATGGCCATTTTCATGATATTGATTCTTCCTATCCATGAGCATGGTATGTTCTTCCGTTTGTTTGTGTCCTCTTTTATTTCACTGAGCAGTGGTTTGTAGTTCTCCTTGAAGAGGTCCTTTACATCCCTTGTAAGTTGGATTCCTAGGTATTTTGTTCTCTTTGAAGCAATTGTGAATGGAAGTTCATTCATGATTTGGCTCTCTGTTTGTCTGTTACTGGTGCATAAGAATGCTTGTGATTTTTGCACATTAATTTTGTATCCTGAGACTTTGCTGAAGTTGCTTATCAGCTTAAGGAGATTTTGGGCTGAGACAATGGGGTTTTGTAAATATACAATCATGTCATCTGCAAACAGGGACAATTTGACTTCTTCTTTTCCTAACTGGATACCCTTTATTTCTTTCTCTTGCCTGATTGCCCTAGCCAGAACTTCCAACATTATGTTGAATAGGAGTGGTGAGAGAGGGCATCCCTGTCTTGTGCCAGTTTTCAAAGGGAATTTTTCCAGTTTTTGCCCATTCAGTATGATATTAGCTGTGGGTTTGTTATAAATAGCTCTTATTATTTTGAGGTACGTTCCATCAATACCGAATTTATTGAGCATTTTTGGCATGAAGGGCTGTTGAATTTTGTCAAAAGCCTTTTCTGCATCTATTGAGATAATAATCATGTGGTTCTTGTCTTTGGTTCTGTTTATATGCTGGATTACGTTTATTGATTTGCGAATGTTGAACCAGCCTTGCATCCCAGGGATGAAGCCCACTTGATCATGGTGGATAAGCTTTTTGATGTGCTGCTGAATCCGATTTGCCAGTATTTTATTGAGGATTTTTGCATCGATGTTCATCAGGGACATTGGTCTAAAATTCTCTTTTTTTGTTGTGTCTCTGCCAGGCTTTGGTATCAGGATGATGTTGGCCTCATAAAATGAGTTAGGGAGGATTCCCTCTTTTTCTATTGATTGGAATAGTTTCAGAAGGAATGGTACCAGCTCCTCCTTGTACCTCTGGTAGAATTCAGCTGTGAATCCATCTGGTCCTGGACTTTTTTTGGTTGGTAGGCTATTAATTATTGCCTCAATTTCAGAGCCTGCTGTTGGTCTATTCAGGGATTCAGCTTCTTCCTGGTTTAGTCTTGGAAGAGTGTAAGTGTCCAGGAAATTATCCATTTCTTCTAGATTTTCTAGTTGATTTGCGTAGAGGTGTTTATAGTATTCTCTGATGGTAGTTTGTATTTCTGTGGGGTCTGTGGTGATATCCCCTTTATCATTTTTTATTGCGTCTATTTGATTCTTCTCTCTTTTCTTCTTTATTAGTCTTGCTAGCGGTCTATCAATTTTGTTGATCTTGTCAAAAAACCAACTCCTGGATTCATTGATTTTTTGGAGGGTTTTTTGTGTCTCTATCTCCTTCAGTTCTGCTCTGATCTTAGTTATTTCTTGCCTTCTGCTAGCTTTTGAATGTGTTTGCTCTTGCCTCTCTAGTTCTTTTAATTGTGATGTTAGAGTGTCAAGTTTAGATCTTTCCTGCTTTCTCTTGTGGGCATTTAGTGCTATAAATTTCCCTCTACACACTGCTTTAAATGTGTCCCAGAGATTCTGGTATGTTGTATCTTTGTTCTCATTGGTTTCAAAGACCATCTTTATTTCTGCCTTCATTTCGTTCTGTACCCAGTAGTCATTCAGGAGCAGGTTGTTCAGTTTCCATGTAGTTGAGCAGTTTTGATTGAGTTTCTTAGTCCTGAGTTCTAGTTTGATTGCACTGTGGTCTGAGAGACAGTTTGTTATAATTTCTGTTCTTTAGGGAACATCACACACCGGGGCCTATCATGGGGAGGGGGGAGGGGGGAGGGGGGAGGGATTGCATTGGGCGTTATACCTGTTATAAATGATGAATTGATGGGTGCTGACGAGTTGATGGGTGCAGGACACCAACATGGCACATGTATACATATGTAACAAACCTGCACGTTATGCACATGTACCCTAGAACTTAAAGTATAATTAAAAAAAAAATTAAAAAAAAAATTTAAAAGAAAAAAGGCCACTGAGTTGGAGACACGTCTCCTATCATGGTCAATAATCGCCTAAGTGATCCCAAGCAGTGGGTTTGGGGTGGGAATCACAGAGTCCCTTCTTCTCTAACCAAGAAACAGCAGCCAGCCACATCTACAGCAGAGGTGGAGCTCCACGAGCAGCTGCAGGCAGCCAGAGCCGCTTCTGTGAATTCCGAGTCGTCAGCATCAAGGACAGACGTGTGTTCGGCAAGAACACACACTCCTCCTCCTCAATCTGTCTCTCTGGGCAGACTCACTCCTTGAAGGGAAGGCAGACCCTTTACCATTTTCCCCTGCAAAGCTGTGTCTGCCTTGAATTCCGAGGGGCATTGAACGATGCCTTGGTCACTGTGCATTCCCTTCACTCCTCCTTGATGTTCATCTGGGACAGCATGAACAGTGGAGAGAAAGGGTTGTTAATTTCTGGCTTCTTGTTTAAATTCTTTTATGTCTTTTTCAGAAGAGATTACAGCTCCTATGGAGATTGCTGTCAACCATCAGATCTGCTTTTTTGACACTAAAGGTTATTTGTCTTCTTTTTAAAATATGCATTATTCGGATGCAGTGGAAAGGTATGTGCTTGTTTTTGATATGAAAATACGGAATTCTTAAGCTGAGCTTGGCCTGGTCTTCCCAACTCTTCTGATTAATCTAAGCATCATATTATCACCAGGCCACAGAGTTAAGGGTATGAATGGAAAGTGCATTAAAGAGAAAAGTGAAGAAATATCTTAGTGCATTAATCTGCTATCTTTGTTTCATGTAAATTCATTTTTTAAGATGGAATTTGTCAGAAGCTATATTTGTGAATTGTGTTTGCACTTTCAGTGTAAAAGAAAACAAACAAAAAAATAGGTAGAGGTACTGCAATTCCTTTCCGGTACTGCGATTATCCTTGACCTATACTTTAAGAAACATGTTAAGGTACTTGTGGAGAAACACTCGGTCTTCCCTGATTGTACATTACACCCTTCTAATTAGGGCAAAGGATGGAAGCAAGATGTGCTCTCAAATACACCTACTGTGAACTATCATGACATATTTTTGATGTGGAAATGCAGAAACAATTAGATTCTTTTCAACAGAGAACATAGCCTTTATCGGGAAATTATTACTTTGCTAATTGGTTCCTTGTAAATGCAAAGTTAGGTTATTGGCTTATGCCAGTCCTCAAAATGTGGTACTCAATTGTTTAGATGTCTCCTTTGATTGGCATCACCTGTGTCCTAAATAATTGTGTTTTTATTCAAGTCAATATTGTCTGCATTTATCATGCATTGAGTGAAAACTTTGGAGTAACTGTTAGGATAATTGGGCATTGGGGATTCTTAGAATTCTTTATTATGTGGAAATGCCTAAATAACATCTGTTCCAACATTCCTGTTATTCAGGGCTGCTTTGTAGTTGCCATGTCTTCAGGGACCTTCAAAACAAGAAATAAAGAAATTCAATATAAACTGCACTTCATGTAAAGCCCTTTAAACCCATCAAGAGAGTGTGACCTGGGTCTGGGTTAGCCTGAGCCTTAGTGGAGACAGAAGAACTTCCCCAACATGTTGCCCCCTCCCCAATTTTAATGTAAGTCCTGGTCGTAGCTCTTCCAATTTTTTCTTACCATCAGTAATAAGGATAATGTAAGGACACTTTACTGAGGCTAGTTGCTCTTCAAACTAAATGGAACTTTGATTCTCAACATACATTTGCATTTTAATCCTGAGTACTCAGAATAGCTCTTGAATACTGGTGGCTTTTGAATGAATTTGCACCCAGATTGGTCTTGCTTGAGATCTTGTTTCCCAGGAAAGGGATGGTTTTGGTGCAATATGGTGAGTAACCACCATGCAGGTGGAGACGGGAGTTAGGAGCTGCCACTGGGAAGGGGTGGCTGCTCACTACACTGTCACCATGCTCAGGAGGATGGAACAGGTGAGTCCGCACCTGCCTGCCATGCCCCTGGGATATTATATTGCCATACCAAGCATGACATCATGTACACTGTGCAGAGTGGGCTTCCCTGACGGCTGCAAGCAGCAGTGCTCGGTGGAGTGGGATGCTGGGGTGTGAGGTGTGCAGTGCTGGGGTAGAGTGTGGGTTAAGCAGCATCTGGCCTGCCCAGGCTCTGAGTAAACAAATGGGAAGATAGTGGTGGCCGTGGTGTTGTGGGAGTTGCGGGGTGGCTGTGCATTGGAGGCTTGGGGGTGGGGAATTCACATGGAGGCCTAAGTTCCTTGCTTCTGGTTTCCAGAAGGAACCTTCCCTCCACCTCCCCCACTTTTAGGTCCATCATCAATCTGGACCACCTGTTCTGCAATCTCAAACTCAGAAGCAGAGGCTCAAGACTGTTTTCGAAGCTCCCACAATGGCATAAAATCAAATGTTAAAAAGAAATCCCTTACTCCACATCATTTCTAGTGATCTTCTCTGATTGAACTCTGATGTCTACCAGTGTGTGTGACACAGCTCGTTAGTGTGTGTATATATATGTGCCTAAGTGTGTGTGTGTGTGTGTGAGTGCCTGTATGTGCATACATGCTTGTGTATGTGTATATGCATGAGTGAGTGTATTTGTGTGTGTTGTGAGTGCGTGTTTGTGTATGTGTATACGCGTGAGTGTATTTGTGTGTGTATGCGTGGGTGCTATCTGTATGTGTATGGCTATAAAACATTTCTCTAATTTCTTTTAGATTATTATTATGCTTTTGTACTTTTAAACTTTTGGGAGATCTCTGGGTCGGCCTTTTCCTTGCCTCTCAAGTTCCAGCCCACCTGCCATCACCCTGAGCTAAGGAGAGTTAGGATGGGAGGGCCAACAGCCAGGGCAGGCACATACCCCGCTTCCTGACTTTCTGTCTTCTGGGCTGGTGTGATCTGAGAGCCTTAGGACGTAGACCTGCACTGAAAAACAAAACAAAGGAAAACCAACCAAATCAGGGTATCAATTTAAGAAGATAGCATTTGTGTCAGGCATGAATGGCATGTAAATGAACTAAAGCAGCAAGAGACAGGACTCAGGGGAAAAATACCAGAGGAATAGGGGCAAGATCTGAGAGTTGCAATAGAAAATGACTGGGGTCCCAGGGGCAGAAAAGGGATACGTGGGAAAAACAACCCCACAAATAATAGATGAGAATTTCTGAGCTAAGGAGATTCCCACCTCTGCAAATTGAAATAGCTAATCAACATCCACGCCTAGACATCTCTAAAATCAAAGAAAAAAATTCTAACAGTTTCTAGGCTCAAATACCCAGCTGTTAACCAAACAAAGGCATTAGGCTGCTATTTGTTTTTTTTTTCAAGAACAAACAGTGCAAGTAAAATGCAGTGAAACACAGTAAACATAATCAGATACATGCCAGGTGGCACAGGAAAAGGACTGCACACTAGGATTTCTATACCCAGCCAAGCGATCACTGACCTATTCAGGTGAAAGATATTTAAAAATATACATGTTTCAGAGAATACTCAAACTGCGAGTCTACCGAATACACTAACTGCAAGCTAATCTGAGCAAAATACCCAAGGAAAATCTAAAGAAACAGCCAAGAGGACAGCCCCAGCTGCTCCAAGCTGAGCCTGAGTGGGCCTCTCTCTCTCTCACTCCGAATACATGATTATGTACTTACTCTCTGGGAATGTGTAATTATGCACCACATTTTGTTTCTTGAAATAGAAGAGACATATTGCTAGGGAAACTCTTATGATGATCTGAAACAAAATTAGCTAAACCCTTTCAGCAAAACCTGGGGAGTGGCCAGGTTCCACGGGATCTGCCTTAGGGCACGGGATGAACGGTGCTAAAGACTCAATATCCTACACTTCACAGCATCCAGTTTAATCGAAATGGGATGTTGTATATGGTGAGGTACAGCGGGCAGGTTGGGGGTGGGCGGAGCAGTTGAAAAAGTAAAACAACTTCTTGTGGAAAATAATATCCATATCTCTAAAAAGAAACGTGTTGCACTATAAATGTGAGGGAAGAACAGGTAAGAAAGAAAAGAACAAAGAATAAATGGAACTCCTGAATAGATGAGCAGGAAAAATGAAGGCATTAAACCAGCAAGGAAATCCAATAGGAAAAATCAAGCAAAATAAGTAAAAATTGTAAAATAAAATAGTGATTAAAGTTGAGTATATTCATCCTGATATCAATTGTGAAGGAATTGAATTCTTCCATGAAAAGCAGGGACTATCTGATGAGGTCAAAACTCAAACTCTAGCTTTATGCTGTTAATGAAATTGTTTATTTTCCTATCTTCTCTGCCTTATCAGAGTAACTGCTGTGTATTTGACACCTAGATTTTATTATTATTATTTTTTTGAGATGGAGTCTTGCTCTGTTGCCAGGCTGGAGTGCAGGGGCACGATCTTGGTTCACTGCAACCTCCTCCTCCCAGGTTCAAGGGATTCTCCTGCATTAGCCTCCAAAGTAGCTGGGACTACAGGCACGTGTCACCATGCCCTGCTAATTTTTGTACTTTTAGTAGAGACAGGTTTTCACCATGTTGGCCGGGCTGGTCTCGATCTCTTGGCCTCATGATCCCCTGTCTCAGCCTCCCAAAGTGTTGGGATTACAGGCGTGAGCCACCACGCCCAGCCTCTATTGAATTATTTACTGCTTAGAGAGGCAAAAACATAGAACTAATATGTTTTAGAAAAGTTTCCAACACTAAGACCCACATGAAATAATTTCTGCTGAATCCCCCACTGACCGGTTTCATCCATTCCTTGGAAGATCATGCTCCTCTTAACATTTTTATTAATTGAAATTTTACCACATGTAAAACAGTACATTCAATAATTAGCAATGTCTCATGAGGTAGTTTGGTTTTGTTTGCTGGAAAAAAGGAGTTAAAAAAAGACTGGACAACTGCGATTCTATCTGCACAAATTTATAATTCCTTATCTAGCTATTTCAGAGTTCCTAGTAAGAACATCTATTACCATGAAGGTTCATTTTGCTTGGCTTATCATCCCTTCTCTTCCTTTTTATTGACTCTCACCAGCTCTTGAGCCCTTCAGGAAGATGTCCAGCCTTGCTCTGAATATTACACTGGACCAGTTCTTGCACTGGACTTGCCCACTGGGGATCTCTTCCCATTGTGCCTGGAACATGCTGGGAGAGTTCTCAGCTCCCCACTCCACTCCCAGGGCTGGGTCTGGGTGTTGGCGCCAGAAGCTGCAGACATCCTGCCCTCGAATTTTCCGTGTGAAGCCCGATCTACACACCACGTGGAAGCACTCTGTAAGGCAGGTGTCTGGAAAGGGATGAGAAAGCAAATCCGTGGCATCCTCCTTATGTGTCCCTCCCGGCCCCAGCCCAGAGCCCAGTTCCTCTTTCCCCTGTGCAACTAGGGTAAGGGTATATCCAGCCTCAGAGTGGGGTCCGTTCCTCAGACCTACTCAGAAGCAAGGCAGTCTGGAGAGCACGCCAGCATGGCCTGGCCCCAGCCAGCCTCTCCAGCTGAGCCCACCAAGAGGCTCCAGGAAGCACTCGTGTATGCTCAGCAATGGCGAACAGAGTTACTTGTGACTTACCTGCCGTGAGATGTCCCCAAATGAGCCATGTTCCAGACAGAGTCAGCAGCTACAGGGTGCAAGTTTGCAGTTTCTGGCATCAGTCCACTTGCCTAAGCTCCAGAACTGCCACATAAATGGTAGCAATTTGTGCTGGACATGCATCTGTAGCAGAAAAAGAAACAAACGGGCTGCCGTTGCTTTTCTACTATTTAATTTTGGAGATGTCTCCCCAGTGCACCGTTCTGGAGAAAATGTCCACATAAACAAATTATTATTTTACCAGCCTTCCTCATAAATGCTTTCCAGGCCTCCTCCAAAAGCCATAGCCGTGTGAAGCAGGGAGCAGTTTAGGATTTGGGAAGGAAGCAATACTGCCAAGTAAGTTGCTTCATTCGAAACTTTATTGGTGATTGGTTGCTTTCTACCATTTTTTTTTCTTAGCTGCCATCGTGCTTTTTTCACCTGACAACATGTACAGAGACACTTGGAAAATGTTCAAAGGTAGAAATAACTGTTTAAATATTTTTCTAGAGAACTCATTTATTCTTGTGCCAGTAATGAATCACTTTACAATATAGTTTTTCAGAGGACGAGCTCTCCAAGTCTCTTTTTGCACAGATGAAAAGCGTGGATACTGAGGACGACTTGAGATGGTGGCTCCTCGTGAGGACACTGCTGGCCCTGAGCCTTCTGCAGTTAGGACAGTGTCTTCCTCCTTGGACTTTTCTGTGTCTGCATAGATTAGCTGCATCCGATTTCAAAAAATCCAGAAACCTAATGAGAAAATGGAAACGTATCCAAGCAAAATAATTTGTTAACTAATGATTACTTTTGCTATGAAGAAGAGGGAGAGAGAGGTGTTAACATTTCTGAAATGAGAAGAGTCAATTCTGGTTTGGGATTTCTGGCAGTGCAGAGTGTTCCATTACTCAAACACATCAGCTTTTGACCCATCATTTTCACTTGTCGGGGGAAGCCCTCCACCCGTTGTTGATTTAGTTATATTACCCCTTATATTCCCATTTCCTACTTGCATCCCCTCAACCCCAGAGCCCCGCAGTGGGTGAGGAGCCACCTTTCTATTGCTGTGTGATCTTATGAAGGCCCGTCAGGTTGCCATTTGTGCATGTATTTTAAATCGATGGTAATGGCTTGGCTGGTGGGAATGTAAGATGGCACAACCCCTGTGGAAGACAGTATGGGGGACTCTCAGAAAATTCAACCTGAAATTACCATTCTACTTGTGGGTGTGCCCACAAAAATGGAAAGAATTGAAAGAGGGTCCCGAACAGGTGTTTATCCATATTCCTAGCAGCATTATTCCCAGGGGCTGAGACAGGGAAGCAACCGAAGCATGTGGTGATGCATGAACAGACCAACAAAGCAGCACATCCGTACGATGGAACGGTAGTCAGCCTTCCACAGCAAGGACGCCCTGACACACGCCACAACATGAATGAACTTTGAAGACACCGTGTTCAGTGAAATAAGATAGGCATAAAAAGATAAATACTGTCTGATTCCACTTATATGAGGTCCCCAGAGAAGTCAGTTCAGAGACAAAAGTGGAATGATGGGTAGCAAAGGCAGGGGTAGGTGATGGGGAGATAAAACTTAATGGGTGCAGAGTTTTAGGTGGAGGCAATGAAAGAAGTTCTAGAGATGGTCGTGGTGATGGCAGTACAGAAATGTGAAAGTACTTAATGCCACAGAATTGTACATGGTTAAGAATAATTAAACTGAGAAATTTTATGTTATATATATTCTGATAATATTTTGGAAAAGATGCTACTAGTCAAATGCGCTATTTCTCCTCCTCCTCCTTCTTCATTTCTTCTTCTCCTCTTCCTTCCCCTCTTCCTCCACTCCTCCTCCTCCTCCTCCCTCCTTTTCCTCCTCCACTTCTCCTTTTCCTTCTCCTCCTCCTCCTCCCTCCTTTTCCTCCTCCCCTCCTCCTCCTCCTCCTCCTTCTTCTTCTCCTCTCCTCCTCCATCTCCTTTTTTCTTCTCTTCTTCTCCTCCTTCTCCTTCTTCCCCTTCATCTTTTTCTTCTTTTGCTTTCTGCGCTGAATATTTTATTTTAAATATCCCTCCATAGCAGAATATTCACACAGCTATGTGCCTACTCATTGTTTCATGGTGTGCAACTATGTGATTTGACTTATTTTTTTCCCAGAGCATGGACATTTAGAATCCCTCTAAGTCCCCGTTACTGCACCTGATACTATAGGGAACAGTATTGTGCATGTGTCATTTGGTTTTCTGAAGTGTTTTTTCCTAGGGGTGAAATTACTGAACCAGAAAATATGGCTCAGTAATTTAGTTCATTTATTTATTTTAATTTATTTTTAATTGTACCTTGGCAAATTATAATTTTGTACATTTGTTGATGACAATGTAATGTCATCAATATATATGTATACACAATGTGGAGTGATTAAAACAAGCTAATTAACTTTGCCATTATGGCAAATACTTATTTTTGTGGTGAGAACACTTGAAATGTACCCTTAGCAATTTTTAAATACTTCCTTAGTAACTGTAACCACCATCCTGTGCAATAGAACTCAAAAAACTGATTCCTGCTGTCTAATTGAAACCTTGTATCCTTTGATCATCCTGTCCCCATTTCCTCCGGTAACCACTATTCTACTCTTTGTTTTTATGTGTGTTACATTTAACTCTGTAGAGCCAACTTGCTCTCCAAAAGGTTGTGACTCTACCTGGGATAACCACAGGCCAAAGTGTTTTCCTTCTTCTACATGTTCGCCAACACTTGCCAATCCAACTTTCTAATATTTGCTAGTCTCCTGGTTGCAAAATGAAATCTCCTTGCTGTTTTAACTTTCAGTTATCTAATTATTAATGAAATTGAGCATCTTTTCATTTTTTATTAGCCTTTTGGGTTTCCTCTTCATGTGAATTGTCTTTTAATCTTTTTTGCCTCCGTATCTATTGTGGTTTTTCTTTTTGATTTATAGACATTTCTTGAATATTCTAGATAATATGGTCCCTTGTTGGTTTTAGATATTGCAAATATATTCTCTCAATCTGTTGTTAACTTGGCCCATGTGTTTTTCATTAAAATCAATCCTTAGTTCAATGCAATAAATTCAACATAGTTTGCCTTCAATTATCTCATTTGTTTTTAATCTTTCTTGCCTAATGAAAATGTATTTTAGCATATAAATTTTACTTTACATACCATTCTAGATGAGTCCCACACATTTTAAAATATAATGTTTTATGTTGTTCAGTTCTATGTCAATTTTATTTATCCTTTCCTTTTTAGAAAAAATGTATGTTGTCAAAATTTTAGAAATAGAGGATTGTTTTGAGTTATACTTTTTTACAAATTTCTAGTTATATTTGTTGCTGTGAGAGGATGACACTAGTTCTTTAAATTTTATTGAGGATTCATTTGTGGTCTAATATACAGTCAACATATGTGACTCTTCATTGTATGTCCAAAAATAGTACTTCTCGAACTTTCTGCAGTGAAGGACAAGTTTAAAAAATTGTTTGCTCTACCACTGTTTATTTTTTTGTCACCGTTAGGTGGGGAGGGGATGGGTTAAAATCTCCAACAACTAATGTTTTTATATTTATTTATCTCTTCAGTTTGTCAGTTGTTTCGCATATTTTAAAGATATACTTTTAAGTATATACAGGCTCCCAGTGGTCACATGTTGTTTTTATTGGTATAACATTCATCTTTTATTCTTAGGACATTTTTGTCTTGATATTTATTTAGTCAAATATTAAAATTGTCGTCACAGCTTTTTTTGTGGGTAATAGTTCTATATTATGTATTTTTCAATCTTCAGTTTAGCCTTTCTTGATTCATTTGGAATGTTGTATTTTTTTAACCAATCTGGAATTATTGGTCTTTTTATTACTGAGTTTAACATTTTCATTTATCATAATTACTACTGTATTGTGATTTATTTCTACCTTAAACTTATGTTTCCAATTTACTATGCTTGTTTTTTATTTTTCTTTCATCATTCTTCTTGAACAGATTACGTTTAAGTTATGTTAAAATTATTTCATTTTATTCTTATCTTGGTTTCCTAAGATTAGAAACCCTGATTATGTTTACTGATTTTTACTGATTTTTCTAATTTAAGTAAAAGTAATAATAATTAAGGTAAAATTAACAATACGATGCATGAGTCTTAAGTCTTTAGTTTGATGGGTTTTCACAATTGCATACACCTCTGTAACCCCCACCTCAAATAAAATACCGACTATTTGTATTACCCCAGAGACCTCCAAGTTCATTCCATGTCATCTCTCCTATTCCCCATAAATGACAATATTTTCACTTTTTTAGATGACTTTGCCTATTCTTGTACCCTGAATAATAATATATTTTATTAATGATAAACAATTATATTGTATATATTTATGTATATTATAATATATACAGTGGGAGGCTTCTTTTGTGTAACATAATTGTTTTAAGATTCATTCATTTTTGCAATGATCTCTGTTGTGCTTTTTATTGCTGAATAGCATCCTATTCTATGAATATATGGCTATATCATGATTTTTTAATAATCCATTCTCCTTTTGGTAAACACTTGGGTTATTTCCAGTTTGGGCTACTATGCATAAAACTACGATCAACATTCTTACCTGTTATTTATTTATTTTGTCATTAGTTTTTATTTCTTGCAAGTAAAAGTCTACCCTAGAATTGCAGAGTCATAGGGTGCATGCATGTTTAACTATGTGAGAACTTGACAAACAGTGCTGGAAATATTGTATCTTGTTATACTTTCACTGGGGTTGTACCAGCCTACCAGCTGCTCCACTTCCTCACCAACACATGTGCTCTCAGTCTGTTTAGTCATTTCAGTGAGTGTGAAATAGTATCTCATTGAAATTTTAACCTTCGTTTCCTTAATGACTAAGGATATGAAAAATCTGTTCATGTGATTATTGGTCATTAGTATATCTCATTTTGTGAAGCACCTGTTTAAATCTTTTGAACAATTTAAAAAATTGAGTTGTCTGTCTTTTTATTACCAAACTTGCAAAATTTTTATCTATACAAATCAGATGCATGTGCTACATTTTTTATACAACTTATAATATATTGGTTAGCAGAAATGTTTAATTTTTATGAAGTCAGAGTAGTCATATTTTTTTGTGGGGCCCTATTTTTGCATCCTTTCCTAGAAATCTTTGTCTACCTAAGTTTGTAAAAATATTCTATTATGTGTTCTCCTAGAAACATTATGATTTTTGCCTTCACATTGAAGTCTATGTCTGGTCTTGGATTAATTTTTGTGTGTGCAATGAGATGAGGTTCAAGTGTATTTTTCACCCAGCTGGCTTTTTATTGTTCTGGTGGGATTTGTTAAAAATACATTTCTCCTCCATTGGATTGACTTGGCATCTCAGACAAAAATCACTTGGTAGCATTTCTGAGTGTGTTTCTGTTCTCCCTCATCATCTGTTCTGTTGCCCTCTCTGCCTATCTTTACCTCAATATCAACTTGTCCAGCAGCTTCATAATAAGTCTTGCAATTAGCATTAGTCCTTCAAATTTGTTCTTCTCTTTCAGGATTGTTTTCACTACACTATGTTCTTTCTTTTTCCATATAGATTTTAAAAGCAGCTTATCTGTTCCTTTAAAAATATGCTTCTGGGATTTTGAAGTGTTTGCACTGAAGCTATAGATCACTTCAATAATTGACGTCTTTACAACTTTGAGACTTTTGTTCCAAGAAAATTATATATTTCTCTATCTCTGTTCTATTCATTTAACCTTATTATTAGATATTCATATTTTCTTCGTAACAAAAGAAGACTTTTAATGTATTATTATAAACTTTTGATAGCTTTTTTTGTCTATCTTCATATTGTTATAAATGTTATAATTTTAGTTCTGGGTGAATATACATTTATCCCTCTCTTTTTCATTTGTTCTTACTTTTTATGGAAAAACTTCTAGCTTCTCTGGTCTCCCTTATTTTTCAAATCTCTTGAAGAAACTCTCTTGGACGTGTATTTTTTGGTCTTCCTCCAAGAATGTTTTCAAGATTGATTTTCCTATAATTAGTCTTCTAAGGTTTTGTGTGTCTGAAAATATTTGTAATTTGTTTCAGATTTTAAATAAAAATTTGACAGAATGCATAACATTAGGTTCAAAGGTTTTTTTCCGCCTTCCTTAGTTTAAAATAATTATTCTTGGATCCAGTGCTGCTATTGAGAATTCTGATGACAAACTTGCCCCTGCCCCTTATTCTTGCTAGGTGATCTGCCGTCTTTCTCTGGAAACTTTTGGGAAGTCCTCTGACCCCCTGGAGCACTCACAGCTCCCCGTCATGTGCCAGGAGTGGGTTTGGTCTTCTCTGACCTCCTCGGTCCTCTCTACGCCCTTGCAACCTCACATCTTTCATTTCTATTTTGAATAATTTTCCCATGACCTTTTCGCTCCTGTGGGAATTCTACTAAGTGAATATGGACATGTCTTATTTTATCCTCCTGACCTCATAATTTTCTCCGTGTCTCTATTATTCTTAGCCTTTCCTGACGCCCTCTGGTAGTTTCACAAACAAGCTTTTTGCCTTGCCTGCATCTATTCAGCATACTCGCTCATCTGCTGTCTGCCTTATTTCAACCACTATGTGTTTCAGCATTTCAGTATTTCAATATTTCTTTTTAGTCTGGAGGCAGACTACTTGAATCCAGTCCAGCTTTGCTCCTTTCCAGTTCTGTGGTCTAAAGCAAATGACTTAATTTCCCTGTGCTCTTGTTTTCCAATCCTGAAAATGGGCATTCTAATAGCAACTAGCTCTTAAACTCATTGGAGGATTGGCAGAGTTAGTATTATATACGTCTGTCTAGAGCGGAAAGACCCGTCTCCAGGGAGGCGGGTGCATGTATTGATCGTTACCACCTTTAAAGACCATCTCTCAGGCATATTTTAAATCATCCATTTGTATCAACAGCCCCCTTCACGTTCTGCGCATACCTGGGCCGCTGTGGGCAGTCACGTGATGGTTGTGTTCCAGGGTCTGTCACAGCCACCTAGAAGCCTGTGCCTTTAGCATCCATGGTTCTGTTTGGTGATGTGTGCTGGGGACGTGCTGTCCGTGCAAAGATGGGAGAGATGAGCTTCAGAGCTGAGAGCCCAGGGGTTTGAAAACCCCTGAAGACCTCTCTCCAGCCCTGTAATTGCAATAAGCCTTTGCTCCTCCAGATTTTTCTCACAGCTCCATGTGGCTCCTCACATACAGGCCTCCGTGTTTCTCAGTTTGCAGTTGGCTCCGGAGGTGGAGCCTAGACCTTGCCAGAACCAAAAGGCCCAGATAAAGCCATTTTCTGTGCATTGTTATCTCTCTCTCTCTCTCTCCACCCCCATTCTCTCTCTCCTCCCTTCTCCCTCTCTCACTTCCTTCCTTGCTCCCCCCTTCCTCTCACCCTCCTGTCCTCCCTTTTTTCCTTTCTTTTATTTGTCCCTCCTGGTTCTTTTCTCCCTACCTTTCTTCATTATCTTCTTCCTTCCTTCTTTTTTTTCTCTTTGTTCCTGTATTTCTCTTTCTTCGTATATTTCTCTTTCTTCTTTTTCCCACTGAGTTTCTGTTCCAAACTTCATGTTTCCAATATTAGAAAACAGCACATTGATTTCCCGTTGTTTTGCACACTTCCGGGGCCGGCTTCAGTCATGTGCGTACACTGTGACGGAGGAGAGGAGTCCGTGGCAAAATGTGCAGTGCGGTCGCACTCTTTCTGTCATCCTGTGTTTACATTTCACTCCCATTGCTTTAACATTCCGTAAAATAAGTGGAAGTTTTAAAGAGCAAAAAAGTCAGGAACCCCTATGACGCTCTTAAAGAAAGAGAACTATTCCATCAGATGTATGTAAAAGATGTCATCAGAACCTTCCTACATTTAGATGTGGGGTGCGTGCATCCCAGCCTTTAGCCCAGGTGATGCCAGAGGTAAAGTCCAAGAACAGAGTGATGATGCTTGATGATTTTCAATGTATATTTCATCTGTATTTTATGATAGAAAAACACTGCATTGAATATGTGTCTATAAACATTTTTCAAATTCTAATAATTTCTGGCTTTTCCATTGATTGCATATTCACACACTCTGTTTCATAGATTGGAAAGGAACTACAATGTCAGCCCCAGACACGCTCACACACCCGCTAGGAGAGACACCAGTGCCTGGGATCCATGTATGATTGTCTCTAACAGGCTCAGAGGGAGAAAACTCAACCTTGGAAAATTCGAGGTGCACTAGCTTCACTGAATGAAGACTCACTGGAGTCAGCATCTCCATCCTGACTAACGGTGGGGAGAGGCCATTGTTGCCAAGTGTAAAGACCTCCACCGAGCCCTGCAGATCAAGTCGGCTTTGAGCTCATCCCGTTGAGTCTTGTAATTTTGAAATCTGAAAATATAAATCAGTACCCGTCGCAGAAAAGTGTTTTAGTACATTTTAAAACCCTGCATTAAATATAAGCTGAACCCCATTTTCTAGCAAAGACAAGATAGGATGAGTCCCTGAAATTCATGGGTTCTGCTGAGCTCACTGCTCTGGTCCTGTTCTACGGACAGGGTCATCACCCTGCATTCACGTGCACTGTGCTGAAAAGGTTGGACCCTCTGCCCCGCAATGCACTTTCTCTTGAACAAAGCCCTTTGAAAAATACTTCAAACTTTCAGACTCAACTTACAAATCAGTTATGAAAGTTTAAATTGAGCAAAAGCTATATAAGATAAGAATCTATAGACTGGGTGTGGTGGCTGACACCTATAATTCCAGGACTATGGGAGGCAGAGGCGAGTGAATCACCTGAGGTCACGAGTTCGAGACCAGCATGGCCAACATGGGGAAACCCCCTCTCTACCCAAAATACAAAAATTAGTTGGGCATGGTGGCAGGCACCTGTAGTCCTAGCTACTCGGGAGACTGAGACAGAAGAATTGCTTGAACCCGGGAGGTGGAGTTTGCAGTGAGCCAAACGGTACTCCAGTCTAGGCGACAGAATGAGACTCCATCTCAAAAAAAAAGAAAGAATCTATAGTGTTAGATGAAAAAATATATACGTTTTTATATATGTATATTTATATATTATGTGTATATATTATGTGTGTGTTACATATATATTATGTATTGTATATAGATGCCTACTGCACAATTTGAGAAGCTGTAGGGAATTACATCTCATTAATGAAAGTACAATTAACCTCAAAGGAAAGAAGTCCAGAACCAATAATTCCTGAAAAATTAAAGCTGAGGTTGTATAAATACATTTTTAAAATCTTATTAAAATACAGGCTTTCTTTCTTTCTCCTTTTTCTTTTCTTTTGTAGCACCTCTGAGCAAATACTTCAAATTATATTAACGTGGAAATGTGTGATGAAGAAAGGGTATTTATGAATGGCAGCTGTAACTACACTTCTGTCTATTAAATAATGAATTCTAAACAAAATTGAAAAAGACATAATAATGCCCATAAATGTAATTTCATGAAGCATATGAGTACAGTGCAGAATGTTATAGGCAAACAGGCAGTCTTCACGTGCTACCAGAGCTCCTAAGCCAGTGCCATTGTAATTAGTTGCTCTTGGTAGCACAGTCTGCAGCTCCCTTTAAAATTCCCCCATGAGCAGGCAGCACACCCAGATTCGAAATTGGGCTCTGCTCCTCACTTAGTGCTTGGGCCTTTTGTTGTGGCACTGTGTTTAGCTCAGTACACTCTTTTGTTTTATGCCTGACTCAGGAAAGCAGGACAAGTTTAGTTTTTGACAGTGCCTTTTTGCACCTTGAGGGGTGGATTGTCTGCAAGAGCCTCTTCACTCAGTCTCTGCTTTTGACTTTTTCCTTTGTGATTCCAAAACAAAGCTTGTGAGTAGCACTTACTCAGAGATTTCAGGCTTCGGTTAACCTTGGATGCATGCAAATAGCTTAAAATGCTGAAATATTCAAATGAATTCTGCAGAAGCATGGCTGCAGCGCAGTGGCTGAGGCAACTCTGATATCTAGGATCTGCAAAGCTCATGTTTTGAGGACTGTCATTAAGCCTGGAATATTCTCAGCCATCACAGCTTTCATATTACATATTTATAGCATGCAGTAAACCTCTGCTTTGCTTTCAGAGCTGGTGGGAGGAATGAAAAATACACATAAATGGAGCGAATCCATGCCAAGGCAGTGGGTCAGGTGCAGCTCACCTCGTCTCATCAGGAAGAGGTGGGATACATTCATTCTCGGCCCCCTCCTGTCCTATCTCATGAGTTTAAAGAGATTTCTAAAATCGAGTCGCCAACCTGGAGTGAACTTTACTGCTGATACTAGTGCGACCTTGCAAGGTAATTAGCACGCTTCCTGCGTGTCCGAAGGGGGTAGAGAGGGGGTCTGTCATCTTTCAAGCATTGAAATATCTCTTTTTTGTTGAGGAAAATTTTAATGAAAGGCGCCATTAAAACGGAAGTCTTTTGTTCATGCTTAGAATGTCTCAGTGTGGGGCCTCTCCTCACACATTTGAATGCCACCCTCCAGAGAGCACAGCCTGGGAGGTTCCAGGGAGCCAAAAGCTGGTGACCATTGATTCCTTCCCTTCTCCACAGGGACTAAGATGGGACAAGGGACAGTGCGAAGAGATGCATTATGGAATCCTTTGAGGTGGAAAACCTGCTTCCTAGATGCTAAGCCCAAAACAGAAAATCATTTTTGGGGGGGTGGTCAAATCGGGGGAGGCATGGGACAACATCAGCGTCCAATGCCAGACCCAGAGTTGGGGAACTCTGCTTTCCAATGCTGGGTGAAGCTCTTCCTCTTCACTACAATTTCCATTCGTGCTCTCTCGACAGAAGCGTAAATGTCCTCCGCTAGGTTCATTGATCATAACGTTGATTTCCAGGTGAAGAACGTCTAAAATGGGTCACTAGAGGGACGTGTGATCCAATGATTCAAGTAGGGGGATGCCTAAATAGGGGAGTGAAAATGTCCTTACTATACAAAGTGATGGCAGAATTTTGAGCGTGAGCTATGGGTCTCACGCTGTATGAACTGAATCTCATACTGTGTTCCTTATTCAGGAAATTATGGTATTTGATTATTTAAATGCAAGTCTAAACCACTTGATTCTACATTTTAAAATTACTGATATTATATGGCTACTCTATGTACTTCTCAGACTATCTACTAGGGTGAACCTAGTATTATCACTGAATACACATCATATTTGAATCTACTGTAGACCATAATTGGCAAGAAAATAAAACAGTCTTCCGAACTTAATAGGTATAAATCTCACACTCAAATTTATGGTTTTGGTCATCTATGAAATACGAAAAGTAAAGACAATATTCCACGCCTAGTGGAGAGGATCACTTGCCTTTGTACACCTTAGCTCATAGCGAGTGTGCTGTATACTCTTGGCAGGTGACCTGTGATGGGCTGCCCTGATTGAATTCCACAGGCAAACACTTAGAAAGCAGACATGTGTACCCTGTCCTGGGATGCACCAATGAGCAGGTATGAAGTTTTGATGACAATCCATTCTCCCCTCAAGATTTCATTCTTGAACTGGGGTCTCTGATGTCACCATGGTGTCAAGCTGAGAGCACAGGTATTGGGACAGATTGTCTGGATTTGAGTTCTGACTCTTTCACTCACTAGCTGCATGAATCTTTGGGCCTCAGTTTTCTCATCTGTAAATTTGGAATAGCTATCTCACAGGCTTATTTTGACAATTCAGGGCCTCAATAATTGGGAGGAACTTTGAGGATTACCTGGAGCATAGATGGTGTTATGTGAGTAGCTGATAAAATAAAACATACCTAAGATCTGTCACAGCTTGCTATGAAGCAGTGGTCAACAGAGATTAATGGTAGCAGTCTGTGTTTTGGAGTTCTAGGGAATTATGTCAGAATATGAATTCAAGATGAAGGTAAACACTCTGTTCCAGCAAACCTTCCACACCTATCATGGTTGATTCTAGGTGTCCACTTGGCTGGGTTAAGAGACCCACAGGTAGCCAGCAAAACATTATTTCTGGGTATGTCTGTGAGGCTATTTCTCAAAGAGACTGGCATTTGAATCACTGGACTGAGTAAGAAAATTTCATCTTTCCCCTATGTGGACAGGCACCATCCAAACAGCTGAGAGTCCGCATACAAAGAAAAGGCAGACGATGGGCAAATTTGCTCTCTCTTTCCTGGAGCTGGGACATCTGGAGGTCTGACGTTCTCCTGCCCTTGAACATAAGAACTCCAGGTTCTCAAGCCTTTGGATTTAGACCAAGATGCACTGCTGGCTTCCCTGGTCCTCCAGCTGGCACAGAGCATATTTTGGGACTTTTTAAGCATCTGTAATCACATGAGCCATTTCCCTTAGTAAATATTCTCTTCCATTTCTCTATGTATCTATCTAACCATCCATCAATCCATTCATCTAATTTTCTATCTATCTATCTATCTACCTATCTATCTATCTATCTATCTATCTATCTATCTATCTATGCATCTATCCATTTATCCATGCATCTATTTTCTATCTATCCATTCTTTCATCTATCTAGCCATCCATCTGTGAATCTATTGTCCATCTATTTATCTATCTAACATTTATCTATTTAACCTCCCATCTATCTATTCATCTATCTACTCATCATCCATGCAGCTATCTACTTTCTATCTATCCACCGATTCATTCATCTAGCCATCCATCCATCTATGGATGTGTTATATATTTATCTATCTATCTATCTATCTATCTATCTATCTATCTATCTATCCATCCATTCATCTGTACATCCATCCATCTATTCATCTATCCATCAATCCATCCATGCATCTGTCTTTTTTCTTCCTTCCTTTCTTCTTTGTTTCTTTCATCAATCAATCATCAATCAATCTATTCATTCATCCATCCATGCATCTGTGTATCCATTCATCCATGTGTCTATTTTCCATCTATCCATCCATTCATCAATCTAGCCACCCATCCATTCATAAATCTATTTTCTATCTATCTATCTATCTATCTATCTATCTATCTATCTATCTATCTATCTATATCTATCTATCTATCTATCTATCTATCTATCTATCTATCTATCTATCTATCCATCCATCCATCCTATTGGCTCTGTGTCTCTGGAGAACCCTGATAATACACACCTCAGCGTTCTCCTCCCCTGGGGCACACTTTTGTATCTATCAATGAACAAAGCCCAGCTTCGTTATTTGCTTGTCCTTATGTTTGTCTTTTTCACACACCTTCAAGTCAGGCAGGATGTTTTTTAAATTGATTGTGGGCCCTTAAGGTGGCTTTTCGCAGAATAGCAGACCTCACAGGTAGAAGTGTGTGATGTGTGTTGCCCAGAGTGGGGCACTTTGGCCTATGTAACCTGCTAGGACAAGTAACAAAATTCAGAGATTCTTGAGGACAGGGAGGGTATTGGCATTAGTAAGTTGATCATTTTCGTATGGTTCAGAATGAACCAGAATTCCTTCCATATCCCCTGGAATATTCTGTGTGAAGCAGTCCAGGTACCGGGAGCTGGCAGATAATGCCTTTCCCTAGGGTCCAGTATGCTACAAGCAGGTATGGGCCTATCAGGCTGAACTTTGTTCTTCTTTGAGGAAATGGAAGACTCTAGAACATTGTTAAGGACATCAATTTTTCTATGGAAAACAACATAAAGCAAAACAAAACAAAAACACAGCACGGTTAAGGGAGAGTCATTTTGTTTGTACTGGAAGGAATTTTCACTACTTCTTAGTCTTTGGTTTTCTAGACAGTGATGGGAGAGCCAGTGGCTGCTGCGGCTCCTTCTCGGGACAGTGGGGTGGTATGATAGTGATGTGGAGTTGCCCGGTGATGACGCATTCTCCTTCCCTCCACCCACATTTTAGATGTGAGGACATTCAGTTCTATTGGAGCTTGAAGATTGGGCATTTTACTATTAAATGTCCTGCTTCTCTTCAGAGTATCACAAGCTTGACCATATACCTACAGTCAGGAAAGACTGTCAGGAAGCCTCACTATTTCAAATGACTTCCTTTCCCATCTATGATATTTGGGGGTTTAAGATCATGGTGAAGATGTTGTTTACAAATTAAGACTGCTTTTGTCAACAGCATAAAGTAGGAAGGTTTAATCAGAACATTAGAATACTCCTTTGTCAACAGCATAAAGTAGGAAGGTTTAATCAGAACATTAGAGTACTCCCAAGTTCAAATTCGTCTCTGTAAATGTGCCAACATTGAGAGATGTGCATGAGAAGAGTGAAGTCTGAGTCAGACTTACAAGTAACATTTTTCACCTTAGGAAACTCATTTTATTCATTTTTTTTGAGAAAAAGAATTTGAGGTAGAGAGGATTGGAAAAGGATCCCTCACAAGGAGCTGGCGGGAGGCAGGATGCTCTGATCCCAAACGTGGGATAGAAAGACAGAGCTCCCAGCGAACTTACTCAACACTCCACCAAGCCATTCCAAAGGGGGACCCCTTTTACTCGGCATCTGCAGAGGAGCCCTTGCTGGCTGACTCTTCTGACTGTACCCTTGGAGATCACTTAGACCCAATGGAGTTCAGAACCTGCTACCCACAAATAGGAGAGCTTGAAGTGTTGAATAATTTAAGCTGAAGTGATTTGAGAAGAGCAGGTGCGGTAGCATTCTCTGACCTCCTCCTTCTCCCCTGAGAAAAAAGACACAGATCCTCATGGGAGAGATGCTTTCCCTGTACTAGGAGGGAAGGAGCATCCTTATCTCAGGAGACAGATGGTCTCCTGGAGGAATCCCGGTGAGCAGGCCTTGTTAAGCTTCCCCACGGACTCCCCCAGTGCACACCCTTTGTCTTACCACATCTTTCCTTGACTTTCCACTTTTCATCAAACCTGGTATGAAAACCTCAGGTTTCATGGTGGCTTTGGGTCTTTGCTTCCTTAGGAAGTCTTCTGTATCGTGTAAAAATTATATTAAATGAATGTGTGTTTTTTGCTTGTTAATCTATCTTCTGTTAGTCTAATCTACAGGGCTTCAGCTGGAGAACCTAGGAGGATGGTAGGAAAAATAATTTTTTGTCCCCTACCAATGACACTGTCATATCAGCCAGTCAGACCACATGGGCGTATATGACTTAGAAGGGTCCAGACCTTCCCCTCTGCAAGGACCAGGAGGAGACATCATGGGTCCTTGTCATTTTCATCTGATTGCCATTGTTCTAAGGGAAATAGGAATAGGAGGAAAAAAGGAAATCATTCTCCAAAGAAGTGTCTGCATCATCCTTTGTGCTCACTTGGAGCTCCAAGTGAGTTGTCTGTTAATTGTTTGCATTGTAAAATCCTTAATTCAAACTCTTGAAGTTCTAATCCAAAATATCATTATGTGTGTTTACATTGCTGTAGGGTTAATACACATTTTTTGGTCATTTTTTTTGAAAGTATCAGAACTGGCATATTCAAACTATTACATCTTTCAGTATAATACTTCGGAAGAATTTAGAAGTCATAAATTATCCCTTACTCAAAGATAGCACAGGGTATGGGTCTCAAGGGACCTTCTGAAAATGGAGGAAAATCCAAGCGGTGCCACTTAGAAAGAATTAAAACAAATAGAAGGGAAACAGAGAAACAGCAATCAAGTTCAAAGGGTCAGGAGGGAGATGAGAAACAGCCCTGGCCTGGGAGACCATAGAAGACAGAACCTGGGCTTGCTGCCCAGACAGTGTGGGTCCACGTCTTGCAGGAGGGTCCTTCCAGCCACAGAAAGGCACAGAGCTGGGGAGAATTTGCAAGGAGGCAGAACCCCACATGTGGGGAGCTGCCCATGGAACTGGCACCAAAACTGCCCCGTGAGCACGCAGCAAAAATCCTAAGAGTGACTTTTTAAAAAATGGAGTTTACGAAACTCCCCAGTGTGGTTACCACATCAGTCAACAGACTTGGCTCTAAATGACTTTTGCCATTTCCAAAAATCAAAATGCAGCTTTCTATCACGGAGGTTGCAAACCACTGAGAATACTGACATTACTTAATCTCATCAAATCCCAGCTGTTTCATCTGTAAAATATAACAACAACAACAACAACAAGAACTAAGCCATGATATCAAAGCAAACAAACTGCAGAAAACAAAAGACAATTCTCTAGTACTGGGTAAATAAATTGAGATTCAATTGTGCTTCTGACAATATCTGGCATGGGGTAGCCCCTCCCTGAATGTTTATTTTTTTTTCCTTTGCTGTGCTGCGAACTCTGGAGAGGATTCTAAAGTACACATTCTAGGAATGTTCTGAGCCACACCAGTGTTAGCGGAAACAGGAGGTTGTGTGGCTGAGGGTGAGTGGTTACGGTGGCTCTTCCCCTCATCCACCTGCCTCGCCATCCTGCTGTCCTTTCCATTCATCACGTTCTTTACACACATACATGGACCAACCCAAGTGTAATTCCTGGAAGGGCTGTGTTAAATCAGTTAAATGAATTAAAGTAACTGCATTTTAAAAAAATCAAGAAAAATACAATTTCAAAATTAAGCATTTGAGGCAAACTATTCAAAATCCAAAAATGGGAAAGGATTTTTACCTGCTGCTGCTTTGACTTACCATAAAAGTCATTTATTTTATGTGGTGAAATTGAAGACTGCCAACTTTTTGGTTGCAAGGATGAATAGACACAGAAAAACACCTAAACATATGCTCATGAATTTGTGATGAGTATAAAAAACAAATGTACTAAATTCTTAAGATTGACTTAAGACATACTTTACATAAAGCCACATTACTTTATTTGTATTTCATTTTTATTTATTTATGTATTTTTGAGATGGAGTCTCCCTCTGTAGCCCAGGCTGGAGTGCAGTGGTGCGATCTCAGCTCACTGCAACCTCCGCCTTCTGGGTTCAAGCGATTATCCTGTCTCAGTCTCCCGAATAGCTGGGATTACAGGTGTGTAATCCCTGGCTAATATTTTGTATTTTTAGTAGAGATGGGGTTTCGTCATGTTGGTCAGGGTGGTCTCTAACTCCCGACCTCAGGTGATCTGCCCACCTCGGCCTCCCAAAGTGCTGGGATTACAGGCATGAGCCACCACGCCCAGCCAAAGCTACATTACTTAAAAAAAAAAATAAAAAGGCAAACTTTTCCCTGTCATACCCTGTAGGAGATTAAGAAACCCACTGCATAGTATGATGGCATTTCAATAAGTGCAAAACATGCCATACTAAATTTTATTTTTCAGATGTAGAAAACTAATTTAGGAATTGTTTTTATAACTGCTTAATGACTCCCTCTGCCCATCCTTGGGTGGACTTTATCGATCACGCATTGCCATAAACTTCCCACATTGAGAAGTTGAACTTGACATTAAGGCACTTGCTCCCCAGTCTGTGATGCGCAGCCCAGAAACGGTTGTTTCCAGGTGGAGGCCGGCTGGAGTCTTTCTAAACACTCCACTGTAGGCTTGCTCTTTCCAACAATGTTCTCCTAAGAGTTCGTGTTCCCTGCTTAGAGATTTTCCAGGTTATATTCCATTAAGACTTTACTCTTGTAATATTTTTAACTTTTCTATAAAGATGTGCAATAAACACAAGCGAGGTAATAGGAACAAGAGCTGTCAGGAAGCCAGGGCTCAGCGTAATTTCTGAAAATATGAGCACTTGATGGAGATGGATGGTTCTACTTCCATATGGCTTATTGTTGCCTTTAGCCTCTAGTGTAATAGCAACTATTAGGATTTTAATATATGGATTGAAAGGCTATTTGCTTCACATTTGATGAAATATTAATATTGCTCCTGAAATATGTTATAAATGCTGTGCTAATACGTCTTGATGAATTACATTAGGTACAGGTTAGACTTAGCGGTTCCATTCTCACTTCAGAGAGTTATTACTGTATGTCATGGAAACACTTTAAATTTATGTTTAAAACCTGTAAAGTCTTCTACTTAAATATGTTATTAATTTTTAAAGTTCTGTTTTAGAATAACTATATATTTGTAACCAGAAGTGCAGTAAAAGAAATAAATTTGTATCTGAGTTGGAGCAGTTGCTAAACGAACCAGGAAAGAATTGCTTAGAGGAGAGACCTTCTTCTTCTGAGTAGATCTTTGTTTGCAGCTCTGTTTAAGAGGACCACAAGAGGGATTTCTGCTTTTCACCTCCCAGTGCATTTAGGGGAAACTTTTGCTTAGGGATAATTTCTTGCTGAGGGCAGGGGGAGGGAGGGAAAAGACTGGTTGTTCAGCAAACAGAAAACGGAGAGTGTGACTGGCTAGCTCATGCTCCCTTAAATTCTAATGTTGGAGTCCTGGCCTCCACTATCTCAGAGTGTGACTGTTTTGGAAACAGTCTTTCAAGAGGTAACTGCAAGTAAAACAAGGTCTTTAGGGTGGACTTAATAAACTGATATCCTTTTGTTTGTTTTTTTGTTTTAATTTTTAAGTTTGGGGTACATGTGCAGGTCTGTTACATAGGTAAACTTGTATCATGGATATTTTTTTCTTTTTGTACAGATTATTTCATCACCCAGTTATTAAGCCTAATACTCATTAGTTATTTTTCCTGATCCCCTCCCTCCTCCTACCCTCCACCCTCAGACAGGCCACAGTGAGTGTTGTTCCCCTCTACGTGTCCATGTATTCTCATCATTTAGCTCCCACTTACAAGTGAGAACACGAAGTATTTGGTTTTCTGCTCCTGCTTTAGTTTGTTAAGGATAATGGCCTGCAGTTCCATCCATGTCCCTGCAAAGGACATGATCTCATTCTCTTTACATGGCTGCATCTTATTCCATGGTATCTATGTACCACCGTTTCTTTATCCAGCAAAAGAAACTATCAACAGAGTAAACAGGCAACCTACAGAAGGGAGAAAATCTTTGCAAACTGTGCATTCAACAACGGCCTCATACCCAGCATCTATAAGAAACTTAAACAAATTGACGAGAACAAAACAAGCAACCCCATCAAAAAGTGGGCAAAGGACATGAACAGACACTTTTCAAAAGAAAACATCCATGTGACTGGCAAGCATATAAAAAAAGGTCAGCATCAATGATGTCCTTTTAATGAGATATCAGCACACAGAGAGGATGGTCCTGTGAGAGACCTCTGAAGACCCAGAGAGAAGATGGCTGCCAACAAGCCAAGGACAGAGGCCTCAGAAGAGACCAACCTTGCCGAGCCCTGGATGTTAAACCTCCAGCCTCCAGAACGGTGAGAAATCAATTCTGTAAATAAATGTCTGTGAGTGAAGCCACAGAGTCTGCGGGGATGTGTTATGGCAGCCCCAGAGAGCAAACAGAGATGGCAACTTGTTAGAGGTGTGGGCCCTTAGTGAGACATTCATTCATGAAACTATTAGGAGGAGATGTTTATATAAACACGTTACCTCATAACATAATATTTAAACCAAGGTGTGAGTTACAATATGGAAAGTCCGGAAACCATGCTGAGAGTTTAGATGTTCTGAGGACGCTCCTGTCCTGCATCTATGTGGTTCTTTTCTTTTATAAATTTAATTTTACTTTATTTTAAGTTCTGGGATACATGTGCAGGATGTGCAGATTTGTTCCATAGGAAAATGTGTGCCATAGTGGTTTGCTGCACCTTTCAACCTGTCACCTAGGTATTAAGCCCCACATGCATTAGTTGTATACCCTGATGTTCTCCCCAATCCTGCACCCCCAACAGGCTCCAGTGTGTGTTGTTCCCCTCCCCGTGTCCGTGTGTTCTCATTGTTCCACTCTCACTTATAAGAGAGAACATGCAGTGTGTGGTTTTCTGTTTCTCTGTCAGTTTACTGAGGATACTGGCTTCCAGTTCCATACATGTCCCTGCAAAGGAGATGATCTCATTCTTTTTTATGGCTTCATAGTATTCCATGGTGTCTATGTACCACATTTTCTTTATCCAGTCTATCATTGGTGGACATTTGGGTTGATTCCAACTTTGCTATTGTGAGTAGTGCTGTAATGTATGTTACATATGCCTGCATATATGTTAATAATAGAATGATTTATATTACTTTGGGCATATACCCAGTAATGAGATTGCTGGGTCAAATAGTATTCCTGGTTCTAGGTCTTTGAGAAATCGCTATACTGTCTTTCACAATGGTTGAATTAATTTACATTCCCACCAACAGTGTAAAAGTGTTCCTATTATTACTCAACCTTGCCAGCTTCTATTGTTTCTTGACTTTAATACTAGGTTGGTGCAAAAGTAATTGCGGGTTTTGTCATCAAAAGTAATGGCAAAAATCACAATTACTTTTGCACCAACCTAATAATCGCCATTCTGCCTGGCATGAGATGGTGTCTCACTGTCGTTTTCATTTGCATTTCTCTAATGATGAGTGATGTTGAGGTTTTCTTTCACGTTTCTTGGCCACAAGAATGTCTTTTTTTTTCTTTTTGAGAAGTGTCTGTTCAGGTCCTTTGCCCACTTTTTAATGAGGTTGTTTGCTTTTATTCTTATAAATTTGTTTAAGCTCCTTGGAGATTCTGGATATTAGGTCTTTATCAGATGGATAGATTGCAAAAGTTTTCTCCCATTCTGTAGACAAAGGAGACATCCATGTGACCAGCAAGCATATGAAAAAAAGCCGTATTCTGTAGGGTGTCCGTTCACTATAATGATAGTTCTTTTGCTGGGCAGAAGCTCTTTAGTTTAATTAGATCCCATTTGTCAACTTTTGCTTTTGTTGCAATTATTTTTGGTGTTTTCGTCATGATATCTTTGCTGGTGCCTATGTCCTAAATGATATTGCCTAGGCTTTCTTCTAGGGTTTTATAGTTTTGGGTTTTATATTTAAGTCTTTAATCCATCTTGAGTTAATTTTTGTACAAGGTGTAAGGAAAGGCTCCATTTTCAGTTTTCTGCATACGGCTAGCCAGTTTTCCCAGCACCATTTATTAAATAGGAAATCCTTTCCCCATTGCATGTTTTGGTCAGGTTTGTCAAAGACTGTAGATATGCAGTCTTATTTCTGAGCTCTCTATTCTGTTCCACTGGTCTATGTGTCTGTTTTTGTACCAGTACCATGCTGTTTTTGTTACTGTAGCCTTGTAATATAGTTTGAAATCAGGTAGCATGATGCCTCCAGCTTTGTTATTTTTGCTTAGTGTCATCATGGCCATTTGGGCTTTTTTTTGGTTCCTTATGAATTTTAAAGTTTTTCTTTTTTTCTAATTCTGTGAAAAATGTCAATGTTATTTTAACAGGATTAGCATTGAATCTACCAATTACTTTGGACAGTATGACTATTTTCATGTTATTGATTTTTCCTATCCATGATCATGGAATGTTTTTCCATTTGTTTGTGATTTTTCTGATTTCCTTAATCAGTGGATTGTAGTTCTTCTTGAAAAGGTCTGTCACTTTCCTTGTTAGCTGTATTCCTAGGTATTTTATTCTCTTTTTAGCAACTGTGAATGAGAGTTCATTCATGATTTGGCTCTATGCCTGTCCATTGTTGGGGTATATGAATGCTTGTGACTTTTGCACATTGATTTTGTATCCTGACACTTGCTTTTCAGCTTAAGAAGTTTTGGGGATGAATTGATGTTTTTTTATAGATATAGGATCATATCATCTGCAAACAGAGATAATTTAACTTTCTTCCTATTTGAATACCCTTTTTTATTTCTCTTGTCTGATTGCCCTGGCCAGAACTTCTAGTACTATGTTGAACAGGAGTGGTGAGAAAGGTCATCCTTGTCTTGTCCTGGTTTTCAAGGGGAATGCTTCCAGTTTTTGCCCGTTCAGTATGATATTGGCTGGGGGCTTGTCATAAATGACTGTTATTATTTTGAGGTATGTTTCGTCAATACCTAGTTTGTTGAGAGTGTTTAATATGAGAGGATGTTGAATTTTACTGAAGGCCTTTTCTGCATCTATTGAGATAATCATGTGGTTTTTGTCTTTAGTTCTGTTTATGTGATGAACTACACTTATTGATTTGCGTATGTTGAAACAGACTTGCATCCCGAGGCTGAAGCCAACCTGATAGTGGTATTAAGCTTTTTGATGTGCTGCTGGATTTGGTTTGCAAGTATTTTGTTGAAGAGTTTTGCATATATGTTCCTCAGGGATATTGACCTGAAGTTTTCTTTGTTGTTGTTGTATCTGCCAGGATTTGATATCAGGATGATGCTGGTCTCATAAAATGAGTTAGGGAGAAGTCTCTTTTTCAATTGTTTGGAATAGTTTCAGTAGAAATGGTACCAGCTCTACTTTGTACCTCTGGTAGAATTCAGATGTAAATTCATCTGGTCTTGGGCTTTTGTTGGTTGGTAGGGTATTTATTACTGTCTCAATTTCAGAACTTACTATTGGTCTACTCAGGGTTTCAACTTCTTTCCAATTCAGTCTTGGTAGGGTGTGCAGGAATTTATTAATTTCTTCTAGATTTTCTAGTTTACTTGCATAGAGGTGTTTACAGTATTCTCTGATGGCTGTTTTTATTTCTGTGTGGTTAGTGGTGATATCCCCTTTATCATTTTTTTGTGTCTATTTGATTCTTCTTTCTTTTGTTCTTTATTAGTCTAACTAGTGGTCTATGCATTTTATTTATTTTTTCATAAAACACCTCCTGGATTCATCAATTTTTGAAGGGTTTTTCATATCTCTATTTCTTAGTTCGGCTATGATCTTTGTTATTTCTTGTCTTCTGCTAGCTTTGGAGTTTGTTTGCTCTTGCTTCTCTAGTTCTTTTAGTTGTGATGTTAGCATGTTGATCTGACATCTTTCCAGCTTTTCGATGCAGGCATTGTGGGTTATAAATTTCCCTCTTAACACTTTTTTTGACTGCATCCAAGAGATTCTGGTATGTTGTCTCTTTGTTCTCATTGGTTTAAAAGAACTTCTTGACTTTTGCCTTAATTTCATTATTACCCAGAAGTCGTTCAGGAGCAGGTTGTTCAATTTCCATGTTGCTGTGTGGTTTTGAATGATTTTCTTAATCTTGAGTTCTATTTTGATTGTGCAGTGGTCTGAGAAAGACTGTTTGTTATGATTTCAGTTCTTTTGCATTTGCTGACGTGTGTTTTACTTCCAATTATTTGATTGATTTTAGAGTAAGCTCTATGTGATGCCTAGAAGAATGTATATTCTGTTGTTTTTGGGTGGAGAGTTCTGTGGATATCTATCAGCTTCATTTGATCCAGAGCTGAGTTCAGGTCCTGAATGTCCTTGTTAATTTGCTGCCTCAGCGATCTGTCTAATATTGACAGTGGGGTGTTAAAGTCTCCCGTTATTATTGTGTGGGAGTCTAAGCCTCTTTGTATATCTCTAAGAACTTGTTTTATGAATCTGGGTGTTCCTATATTTGGTGCATATACATTTAGGATAGTTAGCTCTTCTTGTTGCATTGATCTCTTCCACTATGTTATACCCTTCTTTGTCTTTTTTTTTTTTTTTTTTTTTTTATCTTTGTTGGTTTAAAGTCTTTTGGTCAGAAACTAGGATTGCAACATCTGCTTTTTTCTGCCTTCCATTTGCTTGGTAAATTTTTCTCCATCCCTTTATTTTGAGCCTGTGTGTTTCTTTGCATGTGACATGGATTTCTTGAATACAGCACACCAATGGGTCTTGACTCTTTATTCCTCTTGCTATTCTGTGTCTTTTAGTTGTGGCATGTAGCTCACTTACCTTTAAGGTTAATATCGTTATGTGTAAATTTGATCCTGGCATCATGCTAGCTGGTTATTTTGCAGACTTGTTTATGTAGTTGCTCCACAGTGTTATTGGTCTCTGTACTTCAGTGTGGTTTTGCAATGACTGGTAATGGTTTTTCCTTTTCCTATTTAGTGCTTCCATCAAGAGCTCTGGCAAGGCAGGCCTGGCGGTGATGAATTCCCTCAGCATTTGCTTGTCTGAAACATATTTTATTTCTCCTTTGCTTATGAAGCTTAGTTTGGCTGGATACGAAATTCTTTGTTGAAAATTATTTTCTTTAAGAATGTTGAGGGCGCGGTGGCTCAAGCCTGTAATCCCAGCACTTTGGGAGGCCGAGACGGGTGGATCACGAGGTCAGGAGATCGAGACCTTCCTGGCTAACATGGTGAAACCCCGTCTCTACTAAAAAAAAAAAAAAAAAAGAATGTTGAATATTGGCCCCCAGTCTCTTCTGGCTTGTAGATCTTCTGTTGGTCTGATGGGCTTTCCTTTGTGGTGACCTAGCCTTTCTTTCTGGCTGCAAACATTTTTTCCCCCATTTTGATCTTGGAGAATCTGATGATTATGTGTCTTGGGGTTGATCTTCTCAGGAATTATCTCACTGGATGTATTAGTACATTTTTATACTTCTATAAAGATATACCAGAGACTTGATAATTTAAAAAGAAAAAGAAGTTTAATTGACTCACAGTTCCACATAGCGAGGGAAGCCTCACAATTATGGTGGAAGTAAAGGAGGAGCAAAGGCGTGTCTGTACATTGCAGCAGGCAAGACAGCATGTGCTGGGGAACTGCCCTTCATAAAACCATCAGATCTCATGAAACTTATTCACTATCACAAGAACAGCACAGGAAAAACCTGCCCCCATGATTCAGTTACCTTCCACCAAGTCCCTTCCATGACATGTGAGGATTATGAGAGCTACAATTCAAGATTATATTTATGTGGGGACACAGCCAAACCGTATCACTGAGGTTATCTGGGTTTCCTCAATTTGAACATTGGCTTATCTTGTTAGGTTGGGGAAGTTCTCCTGGATGATATGCTGAAGTAGGTTTTCCAACTTGGTTCCATTCTCCCCATCTATTTTGGGTACCTCAATCAGTCTTATGTACAGTCTTTTTACATAATCCCATAGTTATTAAAGGTTTTGTTCATTCCTTTCCATTCTTTCTTTCTCTAATCTTGTCTGCCTGTCTTATTTCAGCAAGACGGTGTTTAAGCTCTGAAATTCTTTCCTCTGTTTGATCTAGTTGGTTATTGATACTGTGGTTGCACTGTGAAGTTCCTGATCTGTGTTGTTCAGCTCCATTGGGTCATGTATGTTCCTTTCTAAACTGGTTATTCTGGTTAATAGCTCCTGTAATGTTTTACCATGGCTCTTAGCTTCTTTGCATTGGATTAGAACGAGCTCCTTTAGCTAAGCACAGTTCATTATTACCCACCTTCTGAAGCCTACTTCTATCAGTTTATCCATCTCAGCTTCTGTGACTTTGCTGAAGAGGTGTTGCAATCATTTGGAGAAGAGGCACACTGGCTTTTTGAGTTTTCAGCATTTTTTCATTGATGCTTTTTCATCTTCATGAGTTTATCTAGCTTTGATCTTTGAGGCTGCTGACCGTTGGATGGGGTTTTTGTGGGGACTTTATTGTTGATGCTGTTGTTGTTGTTTTCTATTTGTTTGTTGTTCTTTTAACAGCCAAACTCCTCTTCCTTAGGGATGCTGTGGGTTTCTGGGGCTCCGTTCCAGACCCTATTCACCTGGGTCCTTCCCATACCTGGAGGTTTCACCATTGGAGGCTGTAGAACAGCAATGATGGCTGACTGCTCCTTCCTCTGGGATCTCTGTCCCTGAAGGGCACGGACCTGATGCCAGCAGGAGTTCTCCTGTATTTGGTGTCTGGAAACCACTGTTTGTGGGGGGGTCTCACTGAGTCAGGAGGCACAGGATCAGGACCTCCTTAACGAAGCACTCTGGCGGCCCCTTGGCGGAGGGGGTGCACTGCACTGGGGGCACTCCCACTGGTCCAGGCTGCCAGGATTCCTCAGAGCCAGCAGGGGAAAGACCAAGTTTGCTGATCCGTGGAGACCATGGCCGCCCCTTCTTCCAGGAACTCAGTCCCAGGGAGATCAAAGTTCTGTCCCAAAACCTTGGCTGGATTTGCAGAAATTCCTGAAGGCAGGCTCCATACGTTGAGGAGGTATGGGTCAAAGTTCAGCCTGAAGAGGCTGTCTGGCCACAACCTACCACAGCCACTAATTTCTCCTGAGTCCAAACTGTCCAATCTCCCTGGCACCAGCAGGAGAAAAATGGCAGACCGGAGCCACAGTGATGGTGACCACCCCTTCCCCCAGGAGCTCACTCATCTTAGGCAGCAGCCAGCCCCAGTGATGGCGGCCGCTCCTCCCTCTGGTAACGCAGTAGTCTTAGGCAATCTTCAGCTGGGCGACTGCCTAGAATCTGCACAGCTCTGTGCCTGCGACCCAAGGCCCTGGTGTTGTGTGTTCACGAGGGGGATCTCCTGATCCACATATTTGCACAGATCCGTGGAAAAAGTGTGGTTTCCCAGGCAGGTTAGCACAGTCACTCACCGCCTTCCTTGGCTTGGAGTGGGAGCTCCTTTAGCTCATGTGGCTCCCAGGTGGGCCCTTGCACCGCTCTGCTTTTCCTGACTCCCTGCGGCTCATGCCAACTGCCTAGTCAGTCCCGATGAGAGAACCTGGATACCTCAGTTGCTGGTGCAGGATTCACTTGTGTTTATGTTCTTCTCCATAGAAATCTCCGGCTGCAGCTGTTTCTAGCCGGGCATCTTGGCCCCTCCCCTTACATATTTCTTTAAAATTACCTTTATTTATCAGAAGAGAGTCTTTTTTTTTTTTTTTTTTTGATGGAGTCTCGCTCTGTTTTCCAGGCTGAAGTGCAGTGGCACGATCTCAGCTGGCTGCAACCTCCACCTCCTGAGTTCAAGTGATTCTCCTGACCCAGGCTCCCGAGTAGCTGGGATTGTAGGAATGTACCATGACACCCAGCAGATTTTTGTATTTTTGGTAGAGCTGGGGTTTCACTACGTTGCCTAGGCTAGTCTCAAACTCTTGGCCTCAGTTAAGTCACCCATCTTGGCCTCCCAAAGTGTGGGATTACAGGGGTGAGCCACTGCCCCTGTCTGGAAGAGGGTCTTAAGTCAAATGTGGGACACCAGGGCTGCAGGGTGGACCAGGCTTTGTGGCATCCAAGATTCACATTAATGTGGGAGGGAGGGGCATGAAGGAAAAGGAGATAGTATTGTGGGGTTCCCTCCCAGGCATTGGAAAAGGGCTCTATGTGCAGGGATCTTGAGGCTAAAGAGTCCTCAGCTTCACAAATCTTCCCAGGACACAGGCACTGACCCTGCACTGATACTGACTACACACGGTGCCCTAACTTCCTTTCTCCCCCTTTTTAAACTGCTTGGCCTGCCTCCGTCTTCTTCATTTTCATTCCTGTCCCTGACAGGGACCCTTCTATGGCCTCAAAGAGGCTCCAATCCCTGGCAAAACCCCTGCAGAATGAGTTTCTCACTTATGATGTTTTCCTGCCAGGTCAATGCTGATTTTTTTAAAAATTTTCCTTTCCTTTTATCAACAACTTTGTCAAAAGCACCTCACCCCCAATTCTTACACAGGGAGTGGCCAGTTTTCAGATCTCAGGGGCCCCTGCCTTAACCTTTTAGTATTTTATCTAATACACCCACTTCTATAACATTTACTCTGCATCAGGCTCATCTCAGTATTTCCTATGCCTACAAGCTCAACTGAAACTCTGTAACACTGTGGGGAGGTATTCATGTTGTCTGCATTGACAACTGAGCTGTTGGTCCCTGGCATAGAACACGATGCACACCCTGGGACGAGGTGGTGGCAGCACTCAGACAGAGCCCACCTGGCTTTGGCTGTCCCCCTCTTCCCGCACCCTGGGTATGCAGAAAGCTCACTGCCCTTATCCCAGGGTGGGAAGGACCTGACATGAGTGGTCCTTTCAAGGCCTCCCAGCACCTGTGTGAGAATCAGAAACAAGGGGCCATGCCTAGCTGAGAGAGGGGGCTGGATTCCAGCACTCCTGCCCCTTGGCTGGGCTCCCTGGTGCAGAGTACAGCTTTCACTGCCCTCCTAGTGGTGTGGTGCACACTGGCTGGTCTCCTCTGGGGAGAAGTATTTGGTGCAGCTGCTTAGGCACAGTTGGTATCTTTTAGGAGTAGGAGGGAAGCACCTGGTGCTGTTCCCTGGCTTGGCCGGGTCTGGGGACTCTGTGATCTCATACAGCTCCACCTCAGCAGTGACCCTGAAATTTGCTAGCTCTGCCGTGGCACTCCCAGGCCTTGGATGAGAGGCCACAGTACTCTGTGAAAGCATCGCACCTGCATTGCCCAGGGCGGCAGCAATTCCTGCATCAGCACCAAGTGCAGCTCAGAGGCTGCAGGAGCCTGTGCTCAGCCTCACCAGGCAGGTACCCTTCTCCAGGCAGGGTCTGTGGGTCACCACCCTCTTGGAACATGGGATAATACCTTCTCCACTCCTGGTTTTCTCTTCAATCCAACCCATAGCATCTTTATGAGACCTGAGCTCAGTGCATCCAACTTTCGCCCAAGGAATTTCTTCAAGAAGCTGGATGGAGAAAACAGCTGCCCTGAGAATGCATTCACATTTCAGAGATTCTGCACGTGGGGTTCTGGTACTTATAAGAAGTTGTGCTTCTTATAAGCCATGAGGTTCTGGTACTTATAAGAAGTTGTGCTGTAAATCAGAAGCAACCACCAGTGAAATCTGGAAGAAAATTAGGCAGGAAGAAAGAAGCGTTAAAGTCAGAAGTGCATGTGAGTGCTGGAAGCTCCTTGCAGAATCAACCTCAAGTCAACACAGTCACTATTCCAACCTCAATGCACCAAAGGAGTGGTGCTGCCACAGGGACACGGCTCTAAGCCACCCTGGTGAAGGCTCATTGATTTCTGTGACCCATCCAGTTCAAGGTTATGAGCATCTGGCCATGTGTCAGGATGAGACAGTTCAGCTGGGAGCTGGAAATAGAGGCGGCTTCCTTCTCCGTATTTGAGGAACTGGGTTGGGAGAGCGTGTGATGCTGCAGACACCTTTGTGATTGGGTGGGGAGTCGGGGCCACAGAGCTGGGGCCACTCCCTTCTCGTGGAGAAGCATGGCTGGTGCAGGCCAGCACAACACACACACACACACACACACTCCCTCTCTCTCTCTCACACACACACTCACAAACACACTTATCCATTCACACATTCACACACACACAGCCTCATGCACACACACTTATCCACACTCTCTCACATACATACTCTCATACACTCACACCCACACTCATCCACTCACACATTCATACACACAGACTCATTTACTCACACACTCATCCACTCACATACACTCATACACTTAAACTTATACACTCACACACACCCATACACTCACACAAATGCACCCACATACGTCACACACACACACACTCTCTTACACTCAGAAACACACACTCCTACAGCACACATTCACACTTACAGCCTCATACACACACTCATACACACACTCATCCACTCTCACACATACACTCTCATACACCCACACATGCTCATACACTCACACATTCATACACACACAGACTCATACACTCACACACATACACTCACACACATTCTCTTACACTCACAAACACACACTCCTACACTCACACATTCACACATACAGCCTCATACACACACTCATACACACACTCATCCACTCTCACACATACACTCTCATACACCCCCACACACCCATACACGCACACATTCATACACACACAGACTCATACGCTCACACGCATACACACACTCATCCACTCTCACATACACTCACACACACTTATACACTCACACACACACACATACACTCGTACATCCTCACACACATACACTCATATACTCACACTCTCAACCGCCACACACTCATACACTCATATGCACACATACATACACACACTCATACTCTGGCACACACACTCATATGCTCACACACATATACTTATATGCTCACATGCAAACACACTTATACTCTAGCGCACACACACTCATACACTCTCACACACACTCTCGCTCTAGCACACACACACATTCACACACACTCTCCAGTGCGTGGTGTGCCAGGTCCCCGTTTGTCATTTCAGCAGTTGCCCCATCTGCCTCTTAACCATGACTGGTGGAAAACTCATCACATGATGTCCATCTCTTCCACACACTGCCCTATTCATTGCACCAGTGCCTGAGTGCCAGGCACAGTACCCACAGTACCTGTTGGGTTATGCTGCTACTTCATCTGTGTCTGCTGTCTTGTGGGGTGAATGGGCACCTGCATGTCTCTGCTCCAAGCAGCAGGGTGGGAGCTGCGAGCACAACATGGTGAGTGTGGCATTATGTCCTGGAAGACTCCTAGTAATGATACTAACTACCTCACATCATCTGGGGCCACTTAAACTGGTTTTCTGGTTCCAGGCCCAGCGCTCTTCATCCTCACCATTCTATGAGTCAGCTGGTTTCTTCCCAGATGGGCTGTGTTCCTGCCTGTAGATGCCCCTCTCAGTACAAGGAGTCCCCTTTGCATTCTGCCACACAGACGTGCTTTCTTCGAAAGAAAACCTTCTTTAGGATCAGAGACTTTATCATTTTTTCTTGCCATATTTTGGATTGGCAGGAACCAGTTTAATAAAACACAAGGTTTATACACTTGCTAGTGGGAAATAGCACAATGTCAAAACAAAGCAAAGCAAATCCTTTTATCTAACAGTTTAGCGTGGATTTCTGAGCCCACATAAGCCTTTGAGAGCCTTCTTGTCATCGTCATGCTGTAGTCTCTGGTATTAGGTTTTTGAAGGGAGGTCACTTTCCAAAGGGCTAACAACCTTGGACACTGGAAAAGTGGGGAAAGCCTATGTGTTCAACCTATGTGTGACCTTTGTTTCGGAGAATGGCTGTGTGCTATGGTTATGTTTGAGGTTGTATCACATGTCGTTGTTTCTAAGGAGTAACATGAAGCTGTCATAGGAATTATCCGAGGAAAGCATCTTGTTATCTGAAGTATCACTGTTAAAGAAATCAGTGAGAGTTTCTGCATCCTGGGGGTGCGGGGGCCCCAGGAATGAGCACCCTTGAGTGGGGCAGACATCCCCGGCAAAGACATCACCATAGTTGTCCAGTAAACAGTCCCTCTGAGCAGTCTACTAGCTCCTTTACCATTTCTCCAACTAGCATCTGGTTCTAGAAATGACTATTAATTACCTCCTTGAATATTATAAGCAATGAAATATTTTGATTTCTTAGAACAATTAACATTTGTCTCTGTGAGGAAGAGGAGGAAAAAAGAGTGAATGAGGTCTACGTGGTCTAAGTCACCCAGGTAGTTCTGAGTGCTTATTTGCAAAAGATCAATGACTTTAATGGACTGAAACAATCTTTTTTTAAAAAAAATTATATAGAATAATTTCTAAGATCAGAATTATTGTGCTTAATGTCTCCATTTTTTGCTAGCTCATTGTTCTGAAAACATTTTCTCCTGGGAATATTCAGATGTTACTATATGTGCTGCCAAAGTGAGCACAAGGTCTTCAGATTTTATACACTTGAAACTGAAGCATGATGTAGGTAAAAACTGTGCTATGGTTTACATGTTGTCGAATCTGTTGCTTTTCACTTCACCCTGTTTCACCCTTTCACTGTGGTTTTGCTTTCTTACAGTGGCTGACTTGCACATGTTTTAATAGAGTGGGGGCTGATTCATCGAACAATTCAAGGGGCAAAGAAAAAGAAGCCCCTTTCATTTGCCATTTTTGGGTGATCCACCAGTCATCTTGGCTACCGGCAGCTGGTCCCAGCATTACCACTGGGCTTGACTTGTGTCTCGTAATCTCAGTTGCGCCTGGTGTCATTTTCTTATATAACCATGTCTTTATTAAATGCAGGGTAAGGGATGGAGAACCATAAGCTTTGAAAGGGAATTCTCTTTGTTGGCTATTACAGCTCACACTTGGATTTGTGGTGTTACCATTCATGCATTACTATAGGGTAGGAAACGATTTCCATGGATGGAAATTGTTCGCCCCCAATTGTGGCTGTTTCTTCACCATGGTTTTACGTGATTTGACTTTTTTCTCTAAGTGGCTGTTTATGTTATGCATGAAATCATTCTGTTTGCCTCTGGGATTTGTGTGATATGAGGGCAGCTAACTGTTTTTGTTAGGGTGGTTAGTAAAGTGATATATTGTCATGAAAGGATTAGGGGGCATTTTGAAAACTGACCTCGAATGCTACTTGTGTGCACTGCAGATTTGGAGTGAGGCTGTTGAACATTTATCATATCATAAAGTTAGGCATCTGTCCCCACTTACGTGTCACAGTTTGGGTTGTTTAACACAAAGATTGCCCTGCTGCAAGGCTCCTGCAGATATAACCTGAGAGACTCAGGCTTTGATGCTTTGAATCTTGAAGGATTTTTTTTTTTCGTTTTTTGATTTCGTTTTTTGACTGTCACAACTACTTATGATGGAGCTGAGTTTGACAGGTATAATAGAATGAGAGAAAAATGAGCACAACGTGGAGAGCTTACGGAAGTTTCAGAAGAGAGCTCCAAAATGATACAAGATTTGAACATAAATCCCCTTGAGAGAAGCTTAAATACATTTTGCTTTTTTTTGAAAAAAAATATATATCTGAGGATGGAGTTAATAATTGTGGCTGGGTCTGCATAGCAGACTTCAGATGGCTGGGCTTGGGGGGCAACAAAAAAGAAATGGCCTATTTATGATGTTTTCAACCACTAAATGTCTGGTTTCAGGCTCAAACCAAACACCAAACCACAGTCTCCACCTACCCCTAACGTGGCGCCTTCCCTGCTACTCTTGTCCAAGGCCTCACCAGTGAGAGGGTTTTGTTCTACGAAGCTTACTTAAACTTGTTTTTCTTTCATTCTTCCCTTTTAGAAAAAGTTCTGTGGTCACTCAATTTTTCTTTTAAATTAATTTTGACTGTAGCTTATTGACAACCATGATGGGTAAATGTTATATGGACCATTTCATCATGGTACACATCTGTAGACATAAAAAATGTCACCAAAACTATGACTTGAAAATAAAATGCTTACAGTGCTGGTGTGGCTGTGCGCTGGAGGATGCAGCCTGAGTCCCAGACGCCCTTTACAGCCATCTCAGAGTCCCACAGGAGCCCAGGAACATTGATTTTCTGCATGTAAACTAGGACATCCTTTTTTTTCTTCTATTCAACAATAAGTGTCATCTTAACAGTGAGATTTGCCCTACTGACTGCTAGACCAGCTTATGTCATCATTGAATACATGAAAAAATCTTAACAGGAGGGAAACAATACTCTTCAATTTATTCTATAGCTGTAACTCCTTGGAACTTCTGCCTCCCCATCATGGAGACCCACGTTCAAAGTGCAGATTGATCTTTATTGATCTTTAAATAATCATTGATCACCTAACATGAGCAAAGTACTATCCTAGCAACCAAGAATCAGTGACGTATAAGACACTGCTCCTACTGTTAACCAGCTGCATTTTCATGGTAGAGAGAAAGGACATGAACAAGCGTCCCAGTTCAGGGAGGGGTGGCAGGAGATGGAAGAAGACACAGGTGCCCCTGAAACACAGACGACTTGACCAGATGCTGTGAGAAGCAAGTGCCTTGGAGAAAGAGCTGGGTGAGGTCTCGAGTATAGATCAGCAGGGCCCATCCCAGTGTCACCTCGGGCTAGGATTGCCCGTATTTGTCCAGTGGGAGCCCCTGTACTGGCACTCTTGTCCTTTGGATATGGTCCTAGTGTGGCATCCTTTCTTGTTTGCAAGACAAGACATCACAGACTCATCTTCTCCATATCCAGCCCCAGTAGTGGAGTCAGTCATTTCCCCAGGGAATCCTTTGTTCCTTAGTGGTGTCATTTGGATGTCAGACAAACTAATTTTTGCTTAATAAAAAGTGTATTTTTCAGAATTTGGAGGTACAATTATAAAAATTATTTATCGTACTTTTTCCAGTGTAAGCATATACCCTCCCATGGCGATGGCATCACGAAATAGTGTACAGCTTCGATAACAGGAGGTCAGTGAAAGGTGTTTGAACATTTTGTTGGATAATGTTATGCTTCCATAGAATATACAATGTTTGTATTTAATGGTGAATGCATTTTAAAGTCAATAATTCTTAAGATTTCAGCTTGTCAGTTTATCCTAAATATTTTAATGAGCGCTAACTAATGCAGTTTAAAGTTAAATAAACATTTAGGAAGTTAATTATTTTCCACTTAAATAAGAAAAGCAAGACATTATTCTCCAGACAAAACTGGTGCATACTAGAAACTACCTGGAGGCAAATGTAAGGGTGAGACTCCAGCGGACTTCTCAACAAGGCAGATCTGTGGCCCTGACCTGAAGGGCGTGGGGAGAGTAGCAACGTGTTCTCCACACAGAAATACAGACAGGAATCTCAGCCCGTGAACTGGTGTGGCTTCTGGAGACACACAGGGGATGTGACAATAAACTAGGAGACCTGAGCTTTGGTGCTGGTTCTGCCTCTGCACAGCAGTGTGACTGGTGGCCAATGGCCCTGTCCTGGGCTCAGCTTCTAAGCTTGTCAAGAGATGGAGCTGAACCATCTGATCAGGAAGGTGTGTGTTCCAAGGCATGCTGGGACCTCGAGCCGCCGTGGATCCGAAATGCTGCCGACCTTAAACGTCCTGCGGAGAGTTTGACAGAAGAAGAATACGCTGCAGATCCCATCCTCCTCAGCGTGTGCAAATTGGGGTGGTCAGCTGGTCTGAAGGCAACTTCCTGAACAAACCATTTTAGTAGAGAGGCATGAAGGGTGAGAGTCATGGACCTGCGTGGGCAGAGAGAACCTTAAATTCTGGGGAATTATAATTCTTAATTTTCCTTTGCCTGAAATGTAGGCTGCACCAATTTCTTCATTTTCTTTTTTCCTTTGAACTTATTTTTTTAAGGTGTTGTTAAGAAATCCATAAGGGCAACCGTGAATACTGAAATCTTTTTCTTTTTCATAAAACAAGAAAACTCCTGGCTGCCATAGAAAGTAAAATCTCATTTCCCCCTAGTAAAAGCAATCCCTGGAGTGATGAGGAAGAATATTTGGCAGAATGATGTCTTGGCCCATCTTTGATACCTCTGCTGTCTATCCAGCCAGCTCTTGTTTTTGCTAGCACTAAATTCCCAAAATATGATTTTCTCCACATTGGACGCCAACCTTTATTGATAAAAAGTCCCTATTTAAGGATGACCTTTTTGTCCACCTCACCAATTAAGCTCCATACCACAATTTTTTTTTAAATCCCAGTTTTGATACTAAATCCAAGGGATGAAGTCAATCTTTTGTGCCTCCGTGTAGTGGGGTTTCCTCAGGGCTGCACCCCGGGCCCCACCTGCTAACTGCTGTCGGCAGCGATAAGTCACCTGTGGAACTCAAGCTGTGTCAGAGGCCACATTTGTTTCCAGGACGTGTCTGACCCTGTTGACTGTTTCACAGGCTGTCTCCGAGGCCTGTGGTCACTTTGTGGTGTGGTGACATCCAGCAGATACCAGGCGGAATTTATTCATTTAAGATGTGAAAAACAGAAGGAAGAGAGAATGTTAGGTCATGCGTTTTACTGCTTACTACTTTTAGGAGCTTTAAGCAAAACATATGTTCTTTTATTAGTTTATTTCTCTCAACATGCTAGCTAGTAATACCTCTTTAAGTAGAAGATAATTTTTAAAAAGCATGTTTACAGTAAGTTGGAGGAAAAGCTCAGATTGCTAATATTCCTGGCAGGAGAATTGCCTGCAAGACTCTTATAACTAGGTTGGATTTCAGGTTGCAGCCCAGGGACCATTTATATCAGAAGGTTTTTCTCAGATCATGGTCAAATGAAGAATGAGCTATTCTGGAAACAACCTGTCTACAGATATCTTAATATCTGGCATGTAATTTATTAAATATATCCATGGGGACAAATTTTTAAATACATAGATAATTCTGAAACTTAAACTGGACTTGAACTCTTGCTGCAACACCTCTACAATTGTAAAGACCACATTAGAGTTCTTCGGTGAACCGCTTTGAAAATCTGCCCATCTCAAGGATTCTAAAGAATTCTAATGGTTTCAAAATGTTTTCTTCTATCAAGTCAACATTTGCTTTCTCATTACTTTCACTTATTGGCAAAAATTTTCCTTCGGGGGACAATACAGGTTAGATCTACTCTGTTTCCCTCTTAAAATACTGGACTTTTGAGCCAGGAGTTAGGCATCTTTGATTCTGTTGAGGTATTCCTGACCCCTCAGTGATGTGCTGTTGGGTAAGACATTGGACTCTCTTGAATCTCAGTTTTCTGCCCTGTAAAAGGGAATGTAGCGTCCTCCTGTGTTCTGGATTAACAAAATATTTTGGGAAATAGAAAGCTGCACGCTGTGAGATTGTTATGGGATGCACAGTGACAATAAGGCTGTGTCAAGTTGTCACGCCCTTCCGGTCATTTCTTCTTCAGCATTCCCACTCATCAGTGTCTTTGGTGAACGTTATCACTGAGCACAGATCAGTCCAGCTACTGATGAACTATTACAGGTCACTCTGGGGTTCTTTTTCCTCTTTTGTAGTGCTCTGTATTACCTCCCTATGAAGCACAGCCCACACCTCTCAGAGGCAGACGCTTCTGTGGCACCAGGCACCATGCTTCCCTCTGACAGGTGTCATCTTCCAGGTACAGGGACAAAGCTGCACTTCACCTGCTGAAATCAACATCCGTCCTGGCTGCTTCTGCTGCCCCTGTGCCCACTCCCACTTACCCTTGAGGTTCAGCCTGGGCCCCACACCCAGGAGGTCCTCCCAGGAACAGGGCTTATTTCATCCTCCACATCTGATGCCCCCACCCCTCCAGCATGACCCCACTCCACTGCCTTTGGGTTCAGGTGGTTTTCACCTTTGAAGGCAGAGATTAAGCTTAACTTGTTACATTTCTAGAATTTAGTTCAGAGCAAGCTAAATGCACACACACATACGCACAGTATATATACTACCTGTGTATGTACACATATATACACATATACTATATACTATAGGTAAACATATATATAAATATATAAACATATAAATTTATATAAACATTCATATAAATATAATTATATACATAAATATAAATGACTGGAACATTTTCTGAGAAATGTGAACTGCGATTTTATCTTTATGACAACATCAGAGAGTGCACTTAAACAACCTAAATGGTACAGCCCGCTACACCTCTAGGCTGTATAATTTAATCTAGGACTCCCAGGCTACAAGCCAGTGTAGCATGCGACTGTTCTGAATGCTGTAGGCAATTGTAACACAATGGTAGGTCTTTGTATAAATATATATTTATATAAATATATTTAAACATGGAATATATATATTAAACTGAATATATTTAAACATATCAAAAATACATTAAAATATAGTATTATAATCTTACGGGACTACTGTCATATATGTGGACTATTGCTCACCAAAACATTGTTACGTGGTGTGTAACACGTGTGTGTGTATATATATACACACACATATACACAGACATGAACACACACACAGACACACACACATATTCTATTGGGTTTACTTCTCTGCAGAACCCTGGTTGATCTGATAGATGTTTCTGGGATGCTGGCACATCTTACTTGTTCCCTAGAATTACTGAACTCTTAAAACAATCTAAGTTTTTCAGAATCAACAACTATGGTTATATAATTCTCTCAAAGGTTTTTTTTTTTTAAATTTTCAAGTGAATACTTTTCAATCAAATAAGAGTGTATTGAGTATCCGACAAGTTTCCAAATTAGCACCTGTCATAACTACCTATTTTTTGAACTCCATTCTGCAAATAAGGAAACTGAGAAGATAATATTCATTTATAGCTATTGGCAAATATGACACTATTCCGTGGTCGCAGGAGGGAATTCTCTAAAATTCCCGGGCCTCTGTCTTCTGAAATTTTGCAGACCTCAGAAGACATCAGGGTGTGATTAGGGAACAAAACAGATGCACTTGGAGCCACGGGCGGAGGAGCCTCTGTGTTCACACTGCACTCAGTCACAAGCCAAGCGGGCATGGTGGCCACGCTCCAGACAGAGTGGAGCTGTGCGGTTCCAATCATGGAGGGGCTGGTCCAGCCTTTGCACTGAAGCTTTAAGAAGGCCGAGGTAGGACAGGCAGGGCCTGAGAGGGGAGCTGGTTGCGGGGCAGGCGTCAGGGAAGCCCGGGAGGGGTTCAGCCTCAGGGACCCCACCTGAGCGCATCCTTGAGGAGCCCATGCCAGTTATTTACTCTGGGATTGATCTTGAAGTTCTAGCTCTTTTCTTATTTCTGCCTTTTAGGGAATGAGAAGTTCAGGAAGAAAAGCTGTTGGGAAACAACGTATCTCTGTTGGAGTAGAAGTGAAAAAGAAACACAAGTGGGTCGTCTGTGCTATTTTGAAAACAAAACAAATAAGAAAAGAATAAATTATAACTGAGTTCATGCTGAGCACTCACAAAAGTTTCTTTCAGAGCTCACCCTAACTCCTAGTTTACTGACTCTTAAAAATGCTTTGTTTAGTCAGAACCACATGGCATATCCAGGACAGATCTTTCCTTCGCCTTAAAGCAATCTTAAATATAAATAGAGAATACAAAGAAATGGCTAAAAAGGGAATGAAATTCCACAGGGAGCCAACACAAACATAAATAACAGGGCATGACGTCACAGCCAGAGAAGTGCCCTTCCTGGCACCATGTCACATGGCGCAAAGATTGTTCCCGAATGAGGGTTTTATCTCCTCCAAAGGTCCCTGGGAAATGCCACCTGTGGGCCCAGTCTTGTCCTACCAGAACTTCTCCTGTAAGGGAAACATTCATTATTGGAGACCACAGACCGTCTGATGAAAATGCATGAGACAGAAGAACATGGGCACATCGGGAATCTGACCACTGTCCAGGCAGGTGACGAGGTCATCTCTGTGCTCTGAAGCAGCCAGCCTGGGCAAGTGGTGAGGCTGTGGCTCCCGGCCTCAGCACCTGCTCTGTCCGCAAGCCCACCCACCCTGCGACCACTGTCTGGGTCCACTGGACACATTGCATCTGGGTGGATGGGTTTGGGTCATGATTCACTTAGAGGCTAAAGGGGCACCTGCACAGTGGGTGTGTCTGGTCATCCTTCTTTAACAACAGTCAGCTTGAGAGCCTTGGACATTGATACCTTGTGCCCAGGCCTGGGTTGTTCTCTCTCCATTTTGGTTTCTTCTTAGGCACCAGCATGGTGAGGGTGCCCAACAGAGGCTTGCGCTCGCAGGGTGGGATGGGTTCTGGCCTGGCACTGTAGGTAGAAGCTGGTGCTGCTTCGTGGTGGGGGCCCGTGTCAGGAGAGGATCTGTCAACATCATGACACGGTGCAGAGATGACTCCTGAGGGATAGACTCTTAAAGGACTGAGTTTCTTCTAAAATTCTGCTGATAAACCTGCATCCACTTTGAAGCTCTGAGCATTATTTTCTAAGGTTTTTCTGGTTATACTAATTATATGTTACTAAAAGCAAGCTGTCTTCATTGTGTATGACAGAGCCCTAAAAATATATTGCTGACTGGAGGAACACACGTTAATACACAAGCCAATTAAATCCCTGGGCCCTATTACAGGATTTCTAAAAGAAGATTGTTGAATACACTTATTTGATGACTCAGAAGTGTTTGTTGTCTTATAATTAAGGAAGCTAGAAGGGGTATTGCAGGCTAGGTAGGGTCTACTCAGACACTGGACTGAAACCTGCAGAGGAGACTGCCCGAGAGGGTCTCAGCAATTCAATAGGTGGTGGCCTTCCCAAGAATAGCGATGCATTCAGTTTTCTGACTCTTGGTTAGGATTTTGCAATGCAGGGCTTGTTCCCTGAGATTTGGCCTATGCAACCTGCAGGTGAAGGCCTTAGTATGACCCAGGAGATGTGGCAGAGCCTGCTGCTGGAGCCAGGCATGGCTTTCTTTAGAAAAACCAGAAATGCTGAGACATCTCTTAAATTTTGAGTGAAAATATCACAGCTACTCTTTTTAGCTTTTGAGCTTGGGAGAAAAACTAAGCCTGCTTACAGTCTTAACCCAGCTAGTGAAGGCTCCTGGTAGACGTGCACACTAAGCACATTGGATGAGCTGTTTGGACCAGGGTGAGTGAGCACTGTCAGGTCCTGCCTGCATCCCTGTTGGCCTCACTGTTCCTGCAAGACTTACACTTGGGAAACTCTTGAAAATGAAAATGTAACTTGCCGGGTGCAGTGGCTCACACCTCTAATCCCAGCAGTTTAGCAGTCCGAGGTGGGTGGATCACCTGAGGTCAAGAGATCGAGACCAACCTGGCCAACATGGTGAAACCCTGTATCATCTAAAAATACAAAAATTAGCCAGGCATGGTGGTAGGTGCCTGTAATCCCAGCTACTCAGGAGGCTGAGGCAAGAGAATCGCTTGAACCCGGGAGGCGGAGGTTGCAGTGAACCGAGAATGCACCATTACACTCCAGCCTGGGCAACAAGAGTGAAACTCTGTCTCAAAAAAAAAAAAAAAAAAGGAAAGAAAATGTAACTTAATTTCCTTAATGTGAATCTCAACCCAGTAGGCTAAACATCAGTGGCCGAGACCCTCAGACTTGAAAGGAAGGCAGGTGCAGCTGAGGTTTCTTGAATTGCCTGTCTGTGGAACCTTGGGAAGTTGTGTCTGTTTTCTGTAAGAAGGAACACGATTTGCCTTACCTATCTCAGGAGGTGCTTGAATGAAGCAAATGAATTGATGTGGAGGAAAGCACTCTGCAAGTTAGGAAAGGTCCTCAAAAGTAGGGAAGACTCCAGCCACAGCAGTGAGCCCTGGTCGACAACTAGGGTGATACCTTCTGCTTCTATGCTGGGCCCTCCAGCTGCAGGCCACACAGCTGGGCTTCCTTCACCGCATCCTGTAGGGATGAATGGGACTGCACGTGATGGGGAAGATTCCAGACTCAGGCTGACTCTTGGTGACAGTACATTTAAGGTGCTTTTCTTCTTTCACTTCTTGAGGATAGCTGCTGAGCAGTCCAGGATGGAAGGAGGATTTGTGCTTTTGCCTGTATATGTCCCTGGGCATTTCTTCATTCCCTGTCCTCTTTTAGGGGCTGTAAATGCAGCGGTGGGGCTGGAAGCCTTCTCTAAGGGCAGTGAAGCCACACACCCAGAGTTTTCAGGTGGGCTGCAATGACTTAGACGCAGGTGAGGCCTCTGTGATGCCCTGAGCCAGCCTAGCTCCATGCTGGTGCCAGCCAGGCCTGGCTTGGGTTCTGCTCTGCAACAATGGGAAGGTCCCCTTTGCTCCTCATGATCCAAAAGTTGCTCTGAGGACTACATGACAAATGTCACTGTGTGAGGGACATCGTTTGTGATTCTTGTGTTCTAAGACCCACGTTGCTTTATTGCCTGGAGGTCCTTGAAAGGAGTGTGAGAGCTGGGTTGTGTTTTGGTGGCTGGAGGAAGCTCTAAAGCTATTTCATGGAAGGTCTGTGTCAGCCACTCTCCCCTTCAGTGAAGTGATGGATGGACTTGCCTGGTTTTAGGATCTTATTCAGTGGCATTTCTTTTTTTCTTTTTTTTCTTTTTTTTGAGACAGAGTCTGGCTCTGTGGCCCAGGCTGAAGTGCAGAGGCCAGATCTCAGCTCACTGCAAGCTCCGCCTCCCAGGTTCACGCCATTCTCCTGCCTCAGCCTCCTGAGTAGCTGGAACTACAGGCGCCCGCCACCTCGCCTGCCTAGTTTTTTGTATTTTTTTTTTTAGTAGAGACGGGGTTTCACCGTGTTAGCCAGGATGGTCTCGACCTCCTGACCTAGTGATCCTCCTGTCTCAGCCTCCCAAAGTGCTGGGATTACAGGCGTGAGCCACCGCGCCCGGCTCAGTGGCATTTCTTAAAGTGAATTAATCGGATACTAAACAATTCTCCATTAACAAATAGAAGCATCTCACGGTGGTTTGTAAGAACTGCAAACACCAACACTGTTTATAATATTATACATTATCATAGAGATGACACCATATAATATTCCATAGAGTTTGGTGTCTGGTAATCCAGAAATAGAATAAGCATTGTAGTCAGAATATCATTCAAAGAAGGTCATTAAAGGAAAATATTGTATATTTTGCAGGTTTACTCAGACACAAAAATGAGGAAACTTCGCTTTAGATAATTGATCAAGTTTCTTTTCTCCAGAAGCTGTTTTCTGGACAGGCTCATCCACAGACGGGCTGCCATGACCTTCAGGTTCACTGGGCAGGTGAGAGCCAGGCCCCACTGTCATGGGTTCCATGAGTGTCCCAGGGAGGCTCAGGGCCTGGGTCGGAGGGACTGAATCCGGTGTGAGGCGACCCCGTGCTGTGCACTGCAGGGCCAGGCCTAGACCCTGACGTCCCAGGCCCAGTATCTGTCTGCCCAAGTGGGCAGGGAGAATCTGGGGGAAGGAAGGAAAGGCTGCTTCCCAGGCTGTCATCCCAGCCTGGCTTCCTCGCTGGGAGGACGCTGCACATTGCGTTTCTGGAGTCAGGCTCTATGGGCCCCTCCGCACTCTTCAGCGCCTGGTCCCTGCAGGTCCACATGCCCCCTGCGGGCCCTCCCTGGTTTCCGATGCCCATCACCCAACCTCTCCGGTGTCCCCAGCCCGGGGTGTGGGTGCAGCGCCTGCAGGTGCCTCCGGGTGTCTGTGCTCCCAGCCCTCCCCCCGCTCCTTCAAACCTTCTCCACAGTGCCTTCTCTCCTCTGCGCAACTATCTTTTGGCCCACCCCAGCGCGCCCACCGGCTTCCCTCACACCTCACCGTTCAGGAGAAGAGGGAGAGGCCACCCTTGATCTTCCTCTACATCTGGCCACGGAACCCCCTGGTGGCAACCCTGTGGGGAGGGGACTGCATGGCAGGGCCACAGTGCAGGCCTGGGAATTAAACTCAGATCGCGACAGGGAGACCAGACAAAGCCGGGGGCATGGGAGTGTTTAATGATTCATTAATCCTCGTGTGTTTAGAGAAAGGATTGTTCATACAGCTCACCTGGAAAGAATGTTCCTTGGTGTAAAAGTCAGCTCTATTCATAAAAAGCTCCCTTGAACTCACTTTGGCAAATGCCCAGGGCCTGGTTACGTGTCTGAGGAGAGCTTTATACAAACAGTACAAACAGCGTAAAATTTAGCGCCCGTCTGTAACACCCACCCCCATATTTTAATGAACAATTACTCCCGTTGGAACCAAATATTTTATGCCCCCTGGTAAGTTTTCTGCCACCTGCCCGTGAACGTGCTTCTCCCTGATCTGCAATTCTGTCAAACTTGTACACACTCTATTTGCTTACACTGTTTATGACAGTCTCATCGTGAAACATCTCTTTGTTTAATATCCTGGAATTACACAAATCAAGCATTCTCTTGGCAGGCCTTGTTTGGCAAACATCCCTAAAGGAGTGGCCTCCATGGCAGAGGCCGGCCTGGGCTGGATGCCTTTGTCTTCGTGGTAACAGCACTCAGAGCTGGCATATCTCGCGTTGCTTCGAACGTGTCTGAGGATCATGGTCCTGCTCCCTCCAGGCAGCCTTGCTAAGCACCAGAAACACACCTTGGTCTGAGCTCCTGTTGGGAAGCACATAGCTGAGGATTGCAATGAAGACTGTTCCCCATAAACTTTTAATGGACCTTTCAGTATCGGTGTAGGCTTAGTGGAGCAGTTGAGAATAGAACAATGAGTTCCCGCGTACCCCTACCGTGTCTCCCCATTTGTTAACGTCTTATATGACTGTATGTTGACCTGACTAAGAAACCAACACTGGTACATCACTGTGTGCTAAACTACCCCTAATTTCTATCTAATATCCTATTCTGACCCAGATCCAGTCCAGGACATCACATGACATTTCATCCTCATATCTCCCTAGGCTGCTCTGATCTCTGAGAGTTTCTGAGACTTTTCTTGTTTTAATGGCATTGAGAGTTTTGAGGGACAACTGCTCAGGTATTTAGTAAAATGTTTCTCCACTTGGGCTTTTATAATGACTTTTTTTTTCTTTTTTTAAATTATATTTTATGTTCTAGGGTACATGTGCACAAGATGCAGGTTTGTTACATATGTACACATGTGCCATGTTGGTGTACTGCACCCATTATCTCATCATTTACATTAGGTATATCTCCTAATGCTATCCCTCCCCCTCCCCCCTCCCCACGACATGCCCCAGTGTGTGATGTTCCCCCTCTTGTGTCCAAGTGTTCTCATTGTTCAATTCCCACCCATGAGTGAGAACATGTGATGTCTGGTCCTCTGCTCTTGCAATAGTTTGCTGAGAATGATGGGTTCCAGCTGCATCCATGTCCCTACAAAGGACATGAACTTATCCTTTCTCATGGCTGCATAGTATTCCATGGTCTATATGTGCCACCTTTTCTTAACACAGTCTGTCACTGATGGACATTTGGGTTGGTTCCAAGTCCCCACTATTGTGAATAGTGCCACAGTAAAACAACCATCTGATCTTTGACAAACCTGACAAAGGCAAGAAATGGAGAAAGGATTCCCTATTTAATAAATGGTGCTGGGAAAACTGGCTAGCCATAAGTAGAAAGCTGAAACTGGATCCCTTCCTTACACCTTATACAAAAATTAATTCAAGATGGATTCGAGACTTAAATGTTAGACCTAAAACCATAAAAACCCTAGAAGAAAACCTAGGCAATACCATTCAGGACATAGGCATGGGCAAGGACCTCATGTATAAAACATCAAAAGCAATGGCAACAAAAGCCAAAATTGACAAATGCGATCTAATTATAATGACTTTCCTATGGTGAGACAGGGCATACGGATGTCAGAGGAGACGAGCAGAGAGTACAGTGCTGTTCCATTCTTGTCCCATCATAGCAAGGGCACATCTATCCATGAGGCTCAGCATTCATGGTTTTCATTTTGATCACCCAGCAGAAGTAGCATGTGCCAAGTTTGTCTACTGTAAAGTGACTTTTTGCCCACTTCTGTGATGTACTTCTTGGAAACAAGTTACTAAGTGCATCCCGCAGCTGAATAAGAGGAAAGAGAATTACGCTATATGTCATTGACGGCAGAGTATCAGCATAAAGTATTTGCAATAATTCCGTATGGAAGACTTGTCTCTTCCGTACATTTGGTTATTTAGTCATATAGGTATGGACAAAGGATATTTATTTGATTTCTTGTTTATAATCCAACACTATGTAATTTGTTTTGGTGTTCACTTCAGCTTTGGTCACGAGGTATGCTTTCAGGTTCTCCCATGTCCTATAGGTGTGTCCCACCCTTTAGATTTTGGGGGACTCCTTTACTTTTTGGTGCTTCAAGATGCTCCAGGCTCCTCTTGAATGTCTGCAGGCATAGTCCTACAGTCAACCATTTGTCCAAGGAACCCTGGTTCTTTTTCTTGAAGAATGGTGTCAGAAGTCAAGTCAAACATTGAGTGTGCTCCTTCATACTGGGGTGTTGACTTCATTTTGCTGGAACAATTCAGCTTCCTGCTATAACCAAATAGCGTCTTCAGCTACCCTATAGATTGGATGTTCTGGTTACCCTGCCTGACTTGGGGGTTTCAAGAGAGATCCTTTATTTCCTTTCCTGTGTGTCCCAAGGGACTGAGTAATAAATATTGTGTGGAGCTGAACTTCTTGAATGTTTGACCCTTCCATTGTCATGTTTATTTTGTGAATGTCTGAAAACCACTCTGTGATTTATTACCAGGCATCTGAGGTGGAATTTAATTGCTTTACAGATAACTAAGTAGATGCTATCTGGAGTTGTATTTATTTGTAGCCAGGTGAGTGAGAGCTGTGCAAGTAAGGGGTTAAAGTGGGCACATTATCAAGTGCATTGGATGTGTTTTTCTTAGCAGTAAATTCAGTAGAAAGTGTGACTACTTTAATCAAAGTTTTCATAAAATGTCCTCCCTGGAAGGAATCTGTATTGCTTCTTCTATTATTCAGGCATATATTTAGTAGGTTTCTTACAGAATGGCATTTGCTCAATTAGAAGATATTAAAAACTGGCTCTATACTCTGACCAGTAGAGAAATTGTTTATTAATTGTTAGCTGGGAAGCCAACTTTTATGTTTCTCCTCTGCTTTCTTTTTTGTCATTAATATTATTCAAAAGTATGGCTTGGAAAACAATGAGAAAGTATTCCTCAGTCTCTAACCCACGAGACAGTCTTCAACATGATGAGGAGGAGGAAGAGGAGAAGAGGAGGAAGAGGAGAAGAGGAGGAAGATCATAAACTATATAATACTTTCTGATGTGAACAAGTTCACTCTTAGATAGTATGAAGTGAATACCTCATTATAAATCACTGCTATTTTTCTAGAGGGCTGCAGCTTCTTTGACACTGTTACTGTAAAGAGGGGGGTCTATGCCCCTCTCATGAATCTGAGCTGGCTCCCTGCTGTTCTCATGAGTGGAGGGTGGCACTGGAGGTACCAAGCCAATGCCAGGCCTGACCTCTGAGAGGCTTAAACTCTGAGTGGACTGGCAGCTGTCACCTTGGTCTCTTGAACGTGTGAGAAGCCACATGAGGAGTTTGACTACATTGAGGCTCCCATGCTGTAGGAATCCCAAGCCACAGTGTGGAGATGTACTGAAATAGCCATTCAGAATTGGAGTTCTGTGAAATAATTAAGCCCTAATGCCCTAAGGTATTCATGAGAGGTAATTAATTACCTTTCTTGTGTGCATCTAAAATAACAACAGTTTTTAATCATAATTAGGACAATGAGAAAATATCTATTCAAACTCTACTCTGTGCTTTTTAGTTCAGAAGAACTTCAGTTGGGAAAGAATGTTGGAGGCTGAAACACCTCCATGTGGGAGGAGCCATCATGGAGGTGCAGCCCCCAGGTGCAGCCACTCCTGTGAAATCATGTGGGTCAGAGAAAAACCACCCTGCAGAGCCCTTCCTGCATTCCCTACCTGCAAACCCACGAGCAAAACAACATGGTAGCTTTACGATGTTAAGTTTTGAGGTAATTTTAAAAAATTAAGCAACAGTAAATACCAAAAACACAACATAAGCAAATGAAGCCCCATCTTCCAACCAGAAAGTCAACCATCAGCCTATTGCATTGTATATGTGATATTTAAAGTGTGTGTATGGCTGTGTGTGGCCAAAAAGTGTCTGTTTTATTCCTTCTTTTTCTTGTGCTTTAATGGAATTTCCTACGTCCTTTGTTTCTCCATCATGCACTTGGATCATCCAACTCAATTTGGCAATGTTATTCATATAAGGAAAAATGTTGGTTTATCCCCAGCCCTAATCTGCGCAATGACTCCCTGAATTTGTAATGTATGTAACCCGTCTACCCTTCCTGGAATATATTTAGCAGGATGCCTCATGTCTTCCATTGTGGGAAATAGATGATACATGGGGAATAAAGATACATGAAAAAAAAGTCCTTTTGATATGTGTAAGAAAAAATCAACATAGAAAATTCAAAACTATTATTAGACAAAAGAGTTATGTCTCTGAAATTAAATAGGAAAGGAAAGATTTGAAGTTCAGTTCCCCCCTCCTTTTTTTTTGTTCTGTACAAATATTCACACCAGACTCAGTACTTTATCTCAGGATCCCTTCAGCCCCACTTGAATGCCCCGAGCTGGTTCTCCATCATCTGAAAATTCAACCGCTAACATCTGAAGTCTCTGCAGGTCCGAACTGAAGATCAAAGAGCAGCAAGGCAGCAATCGCCTGATCCATCAGCAGTCACAGATGTGTCCAGAACTGAGAGACCCTACCCTCCACTCAGACTTGTCCCTCAATACAACAAAAGGCTCAATATCAGAAAATCGAAAGAGAGGAACAGGCAGACCTGGTCTCTCAGGCACCAAGTGAAAACATCATTGCCAATTTCTTTCAAAAGAAGTTGTTCCATTGCCACATTTCTTTCCTATTTAACAGCAAAGCAAGCATGAGTCAAGGTGCTATTTTCATTCATGTTATTAAACACATTACAGTTTAAGCTCTTTCATAACTTCTGGTCTAAAACAATAAACATGGCTATATATATTTGTTTTCCTGGGAATACCAATGCACATACAAAAACTCTATAGTTCACCTTTTAACTAAAAGCCTGTATTGCTTCTGTGATCTAAAAGAGACAACAAAAGCCCACCCTCAACAGAACCACCCCCCTGCGGCTGCTGTGGGATAAATAAGAAAATATATGTCAAGGGCTAGGAACAGTGCCTGATGTGGTGTAAGCACCATCAAAGTTTTCTTTAAGTTCTGCTTCTTGGCTTTCCTTCTGTGCCTGACTAATTGGCATAAATGCTGGGTCAGAGGAAGCTCAAATGTCCTTCTTGTCCCTTATGTAATAATATCAAAGCAAAAGTGGGAGATGGAATTGCTCCTGGCTGAGTTTGCACAGAGCAACAGCAGGAAACCATCCCCAAGGGAAGACAGAGGACCCTGTCTTTTCTTGCATTTAATTGGCTGTAATGCTTTAGTATTAATGTGAGTAGTATATGTTAGGATGATGTGTTTGACAGCTGAACTGCTCCATTGATGTTAAAATAGTATAAAATAAAAACATTTTTCTTGGCACTTGTCTCTTCTCCATGCTGTATGATAGAAAGAAGAGTGCGAGAAAGGAAGAACTGCAGAGACACATCCAAATGGCCGGTCCTTTATGTCAGGAATGCTGGGCCTTGGTGGCGTCTCACAGGCAGTTGTGTCTGGCCCATGGAAAACAGCACACGGAACTACTCCCCTGGGCAGGGCCATCAGCTTTCTTTCCAGGCAATACCCATTGGGCTGGGAGAACCCTGCAGGCTGCAACCGCACAAGCTGGAGCTTCAGATTGAATTTTAGGTGCTGGGTCAGACATCTCAGATGTGCCAAGAACCTCAGTCTCTCCCATTCTTCTGAACTCAAACATTCCTGGGAACATGGCCCCTGTTATTGCCTATGTGTGTGGACCGGACCCAGGGTTGGAATGGGCTTCTCATTGAGGGACTGCTTTCTGCTTGAGGTGAACCATAGCAGCTGATGGGCGTGGTCATTCCCTGATGTGGCTTGACTCTGTGTCCCCACTCAAACTTCATCTCAAATTATAATCCCCCTGTATTGAGGGAGAGATCTGGTGGCAGGTGACTGGATCATGGAGGCAGTTCTCTCCCATGCTATTCTCATGATAGTGAGTGAGTTCTCATGAGATCTGATGGATAAAAAGTGACACTTACCCTTTCTCTTTCTCTTTCTTTCTCTGCTGTTGCCTTGTGAAGAAGGTGCCTGCTTTCCCTTCAGCTTCTGCCACAATTGTAAGTTTCCTGAGGCCTCTCCAGCCATATGGAACCATAAGCCAATCAAATCTCTTTAATTTATAAATTACCCAGTCTCAGACAATTATTTATAGCAGTGTGAAAATTGTCTAATAAAGAAAATTGGTGCCAAGATAGTGAGGTACTGCTATATAGACAACCTGAAAATGTGGAAGTGACTTTAGAACTGGGTAACAGGTAGATGTTGGAACAGTTTGGAGGACTCAGAAGAAGATAGGAAGATGTGGGGAAATTTGGAAATTCATAGAGACTTGTTGAATGGCTTTGGCTAAAATGCTGATAGTGATATGGACAATAAAGTCCAGGCTGAGGTGGTCTTAGATGGAGATGTGGAACTCATTGGGAATGGGAGCAAAGGTCACTCTTCTTAGGGTTTAGCAAAGAGACTGGTGGCATTTTCCCCCTGTCCTAGAAATCTATGGTACCTTGAACTCTAGAGAGATGATTTGGGGAGAAAGAAGAAATTTCTAAGCAGCAAAGCATTCAAGATGTGACCTGGCTTTTTCTAAAAGCATGCAGTCATATGCATTCACAAAGAAATGGTTTGAAATTGGAATTTATGTTTAAAAGGGAAACAGAGAACAAAGGTCGAAAATTTGCAGCCTGCCCATGTGGTAGAAAAGAAAAACTCATTTTCTTGTGAGGAATTCAAGTCCAAGCCAGATGCAGGAATTTGCATAAGTAACAAGGAGTCAAATGTTAACAGCCAAGACAATGAGGAAAATGTCTTCAGGGCATTTCAGAGAGCTTTATGGCAGCTCCTCTTGTCATAGGTCCAGAGGCCCAAGATGAAAAAATGGTTTCATGGGTCAGGTCCAGGGCCCTGGTGCTCTGTTCAGCCTCAGGACAAGGTACCCTGCATCCAAGTCACTCCAGGTCCAGCCATGGCTAAAAGGGGCCAGGGTACAGTTTGGACCATGGCTTCAGATGGTACAAGCCCCAAGACTTGGTGGCTTCCACATGATGTTAAACCTGCAGGCATGCAGAAGACAAGAATTGAGGTTTGGGAACCTCCACCTAGATTTCAGAGGATGTATGGGAACACGTGGATGTTCAGGCAGAAGTCTGCTGCAGGGGTGGAGCCCTCTTGGAGAACCTCTGCTAGGGCAATGCAGAGGGAAAATGTGGTGTTGGAGCCCTCACACAGAGCCTTCACTGGGGCATTGCCTAGTGGAGCTATGAGAAGAGGACCACCATCCTCCAGATCCCAGAATGGTAGATCCACTGACAGCTTGGACTGCGCAACTGGAAAAGCTGCAGACACTCAATGCCAGACTGTGAACACAGCCGCAGGGGCTGTACCCTGCAGAGTCACAGGGGTAGGGCTGCACATTGGGAGCCCACCCCTTGCATCAGTGTGCCCTAGATGTGAAACATTGAGTCAAAAGTGTTCATTTTGTATCTTTAATATTTAATGAGTGCTCCTGTTGGATTTTGTACTTGCATGGGGACTTTTGGCCCTTTTGTTTTGGCCAATTTCTCCCATTTGGAATTGGAACATTTACCTAATACCTGCAGCCCCATTGTATCTTGGAAGTAACTAACTTGTTTTTGATTTCACAGGTTTATAGGTGGAAAGGACTGCCTTGTCTCAAATGGGACTTTGGACTTAGACTTTTGAGTTAGTGCTAGAATGAGTTAAGAAATTGAGGGACTTTTGGGAAGGCATGATTGGTTTTGAAATGTGAAAAGGACATGAGATTTGGGAGGAGCCAGGGACAGAATAATACAATTTGGCTCTGTGTCCCTAACCCAAATATCATCTTGAATTGTAATCCCCATGTGTCAAGGAATGTGCCTGGTGGAAGGTGATTAGATCATGGAGGCAGTTTTCCTCATGTTTTTTTTTTCATGATATTGAGTGAGTTGTCATGAGATTTGTTGATTTAAAGGTGACACTTAACCCTTCCTTCTCTCTCTCTCTCTCCACCGCTGCCCCCCGCGACAATGTGAAAAAGGTTTTCGCTTCTCCTTAGTCTTCCACCATGACTGTAAGTTTCCTGAGGCCTCCCCAGGTATGCAGGACTGTGAGTCAGCTAAACCTCTTTTGTTTACAAATTATCCATTCTCAGGGAGTTCTTTATAGCAGAATGAGAATGGAAGAATACCCTCCCCCATGCCTGAACTATTTCAGTGGCCTCAGGACATACATGAAGAAAAGCAGCCCTCACTGCCCTGTCCCTGACTGGAGCCTGCATCCTCCGCCTGCTGAGACCATCCACCCTTCACTTTCTTGGTGTCTGGCAGGCATCATAGTCTGTGCAGGCCTATGTCCCCCGCTGATGTGAGCTGCCAACTCTGCCCTCTGAGCTGTACCCCTGCAAGGATGTCCCTCTCCGTCAGACCTTCACTCTGTCAAGATACTTCTAAGTTATGAGGCCACAGCTCTGAGGCTTCTCCTGGGTGTCATCACCCTCTCGCCCTGAAGTTCTTGCTCCTCAGCAGTAGCTCCCTGTGCCTTCTTCATGGGCTGAGCTAGAGAGGCTTGTTTTCATCACAGGGCAATATTTCCTTCTCAAGTAGTGCTTCCTTTAATTAGATTCTGACTTTAATTAGACACTGACACCACTGTCCCACCGTCCCTGCTGGGTAATGATGGGCCAACCTTGTCCCACACATGCAGCATGGGGGAGACTGGTCCATCCTTCTTGGAGCATCTGCTTCCTGACTTCCAATAGACATGGGGTCACCTTGCTTTAGAGCTTGGCTTGTTCTCTAGAGGCTGTGAGAAAGGAGAAAATGCTTCCGCTGACCACAGGTTACCTGGGGAAGAGCAGGACCACAGGGAATGACGGAATTGTTCAATCCTGGAGGGAAAATCATTTGTGCTTTCTTTCTCAGTGCACAGATTTATTTGTCCTTTGGTGGTCCTTTGGTGGTCCATAGTTACCTTCTCTTGCAAGAAAACATTCATTATAAATTCATCGAATCAGCATTTATTGAGCATTATGAGTCCACTGTGGTTTCTAACCTGTGGCTAAAAATGAGCAAATGCAGCCCTGCTCTATCTTAAGGGTAGGGCCTAAGATTGCAGTATCTTCTGAGCCCAAGCTCAGCCCCAGTTTCACCTGGTAGCAGTGACCAACTAAATATTCCCTAAATGCAGTGGCTTTCAAGTAATTACTGGTCTCACTTCCACACACTCCAGGACAGGAATACTATTCTGACAAATATGCCATGAAAGCCTTGAGTCTGGGATGCAGGGAAATACATAAATTGGATGAAAGTGCTGGGCTTTAGTCAATTTCAGGAGCCACGGACATAGACAAGCAGGTGGGCAAGAGAAGTACAGTTGTCCTCTGTGATATCATCAGTCATAGGGACCCAGCTGTCAGGAAACGGGGCAGAGCCTTGAATTTGTAACGTTGTCACTTTGAGTTTCATCATTCATGCAAATCTCTTCACTTTCATGATGAAAAAGACATTAATCTGAGTGCATTTGTATTTACTCTAAATTGCACAATGCATGCTGGGCCTTAAAATGTTGACATTTACCAAAAGTGATGTTAAAAGGACAGATAAGCAGAGCAACAAGTTTTTGATTTTGAATCTTTACTTACTACAAACTTCTCTTAATTACCTTTATATTGAATGCTTTGTAAATAATTCAATAGGCTACACCATATGCAAATTTTAACTAAAATTACTATTTTCAGCAGAATTTGACTAAAGTGTATTAATAGGACAGCGTTTCTAATTTTAGCTTGTTTTTACATGAATATTCTTAACAATATATGGGACATGGCAGGAGATTTAACACTAGTACATTTATTTATTCATCCACACATTCATCCAGAAGAATTAATCAGCCCTCCTCTCTATGGCAGACCTTGCACTAGGTCTTGTGGATATAAAGTTTCATTAACAACACTCACTGTCATTTGTCAGCTTAAGGAGGCAAACAGGTAGATGCAGAGGCCAGGAGAGTCTGAAGGCTGTTGAAGCTGGTGGGATTTGCAGACAGTTCGCTATCTCATTGGAGGACTGGGTCATCTCCCTTACTTTCTGTGTGCAGCTCTTGGAATAACCAAAGTGTAAGAATGCAGCACCCTGAGATAGGGTGGAACTGTCTGAAGAATCTGGAACCTCCTCCCTGTCCCTCCCAGTGAATGCAGCATCTCAAGCTAGGGAGAAAGTGCCTTTGGCAGCCAAGCTTTCCTCCTCCTCCCCTGGCAGCAGAATGTCCCTCAAAGTATTGCCCAGTGAGTTCTGTTGCCTCTGATGTATACAGCCAGGGTGGACTGCCCTCCAGGGTCCCTCAGCTGTGGTACAAATGGGGCACACACAGCCGGGACTCTGTCTGCCTTGGACAGCTTTCTCAAGGCTTGGGGGACCTGCTCATGATAGATCCAAGGTTTCTTTTGTTTCTCTCTGCCTGTGTGTAAGTGGTAAACCTGCATCATGCTGCTTGTTGTGAATTTATTCTGTCTCACTGGACTCAAACAACTAGTAAAACTGTAACCAAGATGCAGCGGCAAGAGTGTCTGGATTCCTATTCCTCATGGCTGGCACAGTGATGATAGTTACTGGCCTCCATGATGTGGGAGTCCTCCCTTGGTATTGGTATTTGGCAGGAATGTGGCCACATACAGTGCTTTGGCCACATCTAAAAGATGTGATATCTGTATCTGGTAGACAGTAACCAGCAGGTAACAGCCCCAGTGAGGCCAGATCGGGCCTCCGTGGCTCTGCAGGTTGGTGGTGCAGCGGCCCCTCGGATCTGATCCAAAGAGCTGAGGATAGTTTGTTTTCTTATTCAGATTATTGGAGTGACTGCCAAAGCGGCAGGTAAAAAGCAGGTTAAGAGCAGGTAGGCACATAGGTTTCATATATGCAATATCTCACCTAAATCATTCTTGGCAAGTAGTTTCAGTATGTTGAAAGGAATCACTCAGTAAGTTGAATGAAACCTGTTAATGATTCAGAATGAGCTCTGAAATGAGTGGTTACTTTGCAAATTCTGCAGAGTTGATGAAGGAATGAGAGAAGGAAAGAAAGAAGGAATAAAGAAAGGGTGGAGGGTGAGAAGGGAGGATGGAGGGAGGAAGGAATAAAGGAAGGAGGAAGAAAAAAGAAGGAAGAAAAAACATAAAAGAAGAAAGGAAGATGAAGAAAAAAGGAGAAACAGAAAAAGGCAGGAAAGAAGGGACTAAGTAAGTAGAAACAAGGAAGGAAGGAAGGAAGGAAGGAAGGAAGGAAGGAAGGAAGGAAGGAAGGAAGGAAGGAAGGAAGGAAGGAAGGAAGCATTGCATATGAGTCCATCGGGAAAGAGAGTGAAGGAATGAAGAAGAAGGGAGGGAAGGAAGGAAGAACAGGAGGAAGGGATGAAGGAAGAGAGGAGGAGAGGAAGGAAGGAGGGAAGAAAGGAAGGGCTCTCTGGTGACCTCCTTCTCCAGCATAGAGTAACTGTGATGTGCCAGGTTCTACCCCAGGCCTTGGCGGGATTGTGGGAATAGGAAAGTCCTGACCCTCTACTACTTCATGGATGAAAGGTGCCATTTCTAGGTAATGTATTGAGCAGCTTTTGTGGAGTATGTGATGAGTAGGCCTTGGGCAACTGAGGTTGGAATTCTGTGTTTAGAACACAGGTGACTCAGCAGAAAATATTTTATTAGAGATGTAAATTATAAGCATGGTGTTTCCAGGAAGGAGAGGCACAATCTCCTGCAAAATATTTAGGGAGAACCTCCTTGTGGCCATCGGTGTGCGACACTCCTAGGTAGTCAGAAGTAGCCTAGGCCTTCCCACCAGGAAAGGGTGTGGCACTATGAGGGGTCTGCAGCACTGAAGACCCAGGAAGCCTTCTTATGTCAAAGGAAGCATCTCTCTCTTGATTTACTAGTAATCAGTGCTGACCTTGCTAGTAGTAGATGCTAATAGTAGTACTGAGTACTTGAATGAGTTGCAAAATGCTGATTACTGTGTGTCCTCACAACCAACCTTCACATACACACATGCACACGTCCACACACACATGCACACACACACGCACACATGCACAGGCACACAGAGACATCTGCATACAACACCAGCACCCACACCCACGCACAATGCATATTATAGGCATTAACTTGTCTTCTGTACACAGGCCTTGAGATCTTTGGAAGATGCTAGAGCCAGTTAGAAACAGAAAATGGCAAACAAATTCTCTGTCTTCATCAGGACGACCAAGGGTATGGACACAGACCTATGTCTGTACCACCCCCACCTTAGCTGTGCATGTATGGTCTATAGTCAAAAGCAATGGAGATTCCCAGAAACAAACCAATGGGTCTAATTAGATTAATTGCAATATCAGCATGATGGGCAGAGAGGCGTTCACGTCTATTCTGCCAAAACTGTTCAATCCTGCACTGTATTTCTGCTGTACAGCCTCGGCCTGGAAAGAATCATTGAGATAAGCCAGCATCTTCGCAGGGCTTCATAGGACTCCTTAATACAATCTGTATTCATGCTGCACTCTGCCGCGAACTTGGACAAGACGCTTAACCCCCTCCGCCCTGAGATCTTCCTCTGGAGAGTGACCCCACGGAGCACCCACCACCCCGACCCTCCCTCTGTGGCTCTGCAGGCTGGTGGTGCAGTGGCTCCTCGGATCTGATCCAAAGAGCTGAGGATGGTTTGTTTTCTTATTCAGATTAGTGGACTGGCTGCCAAAGCGGCACATCAAATCTACTGCAGCTGATTATTTCAGAGCTGAAGGTCTCTCGGTGCTGGCGTTTTATCCCGGCTTTCATATTTGTAACCTTTTTTACTTCTTAGTATCCCCCGTGTCTGGCGGTACGTTCTCACCTCTGACACCAGGAAGTCAGTCAATAAACCCGACGTTCTTTGATCCGTAGGATTATGGGACTGCTTTTTATGCAAAGGGAAGCATCAGGATAAGCAAATACAGAAGGAAAAACCTCTCCGGAGCAAGGGAGTTTGAGGAAGAAGAAACAATTCCAGCGCATTTGCAGTGCAAACCTTGCTGGACGCCTGAGCCTCCTGCCTCAGCTGTAAGAAATGAGACCAGACACCAGGCTGGGGGGAGGCATTTCTGCACCCTCATCAAGGTGCCCTGCACCTTTCTGCTGGTGAGTTATAGGAACTGTATTGCTCTAAGATTAGCTATCCTTGGTATTTTTGGTGACACAAGATGGCACATATCCTTGCAGCATTTCCAAAACGATAATGCCCTCATGGACTCAGCCGTCAGGGATACTGTTATTTCCCCATCTCAGACTCCTGGAGCTCTCTCAAGCAATGAGAACGCCATCATATCTGGGGGTTGTCCCCGTTGGCGGCTCTGCAGAAGAAGGCTGTCTTCTCAGACACAAACTTTCCCACATCTCGCGTCTTCACTTCCGTGGGCTCTGCCACCTGCTTCCCAATGCTTACAAATTTCACTTCTTGCAGGGCATGCTTGTTAGTTCTCAGAGCAGAGTTGTCTAAAACATACGTCCCAATAACCCCCACTCGAGATGTGTGGCTTCCTTGTTGTATGGCTTTCCTTCTCCCTTAGGGAAGCCCTTTTAGTGGCTGATTGAATATATGTGAGGACCCAGAAAATGGAAACGGGAAATACCAATACAGAATTGCTGCTGCACATGTAACGTGAAGCTTCTAGAGTGGCGCTTTAGAAATGTACACTTTCTGAATATTCTCTAGAGAGAGGTCCTTCCCATGGAAGCAGGGGTTCTGCAAATAAACCGAGCTCCATTTGCTTTTGTATATTTTCCTAATGAGAGAAGGTCCACGTGTTAATAGGTGGATACTGTTTTGCATAACGACCATTTTTTATTACTTTGTGTTCCATTTACCTTTTGCAATATAGGTGGAGAGCATCCTCCTGCTTCTTCACCTCCAGGGAAATCTGCGGATGTGTAATTCGTTTCTAAAAGCCCAAACTCATCCCGTAGGTTATACAGGAACTCCCGAAGGAAGCACCAAGCGAAGAGAGTCACAGCGCCCTGGAGTGGCCAGGGAAGCAGGATTCACTGTCACCTCTGTCCCTACACACAGTCCCTGGAAAGAGCCGTCCCTGTGCTGGGGCAGGAGGGAGCGGAGTTGCCACCAGGGCATCCCGAGAGAGGGACCCTGGAAACCTCACAGCAGCTCCTGTGTCCCAGCAGGAGAACCTGGGAGAGATGCTGGGAGACAGAGCTACAGGGCACGGGCTTTGGGGGTGGCCTGAGGAGACTGGCAGCTCAAGCCTAGTGGGGACTTTTTTCTTCTGCATCCCCACCACTGACTCTCTGGAAGTCTGAGTCCTGTGTCAGAGCCTGGAACAGGCAGGCACCCCGGGGAGGGCTGAAACCCTCTATAAAACACTGAGTTGAGGTTTAAGTCTTAACCTTCTCCCCAGAGAGGAGGTATGGGGCTACGAAAAGAGGTCACAGAATGAACGGGTGAGTGGGGTGTGACTCTGTTGAGTTGGGGTCTCTTGCCAGCTGGATACCTGGGTCCTACCTCGGGGAGAGTCATCAGCATCTGGGGGAGGTATAAGCCTTGTTAATGTGTGACCCCAGCCCTAGGCACCACCAGGGAAAAGCACAGGGGCTGAGGAGAGGCGGCTGACTGGCGGGCCTTGTTGGGGTGACTCTGTGGGCGAGAAAGTCAGAGCACTTGCCCCAAGGCAGGAGAGGAGGGCAGGGAGCCAGTGGAACACAGGCACAAGGTCTCTGGGACAACCTGCCTCATAACTGTGATAATTTTCAATCATGTTATTTAAATTCTCTCTCTCCCTCTCGTTTTTTTTTTTTTTTTTCTTTTTCTTTTCTTTTTTTTTTTTAAAGAGAAAAAAAACAGGGTGCTTTTTTTTTTTTTTTTTTTTTTTTTTGAGACGGAGTCTCGCTCTGTTGCCCAGGGTGGAGTGCAGTGGCCGGATCTCAGCTCACTGCAAGCTCCGCCTCCTGGGGCTTTTTACGCCATTCTCCTGCCTCAGCCTCCCGAGTAGCTGGGACTACAGGCGTCCGCCACCTCGCCCAGCTAGTTTTTTTGTATTTTTTAGTAGAGACGGGGTTTCACCATGTTAGCCAGGATGGTGTCGATCTCCTGACCTCGTGATCCGCCCGTCTCGGCCTCCCACAGTGCTGGGAAGACAGGCGTGAGGCACCGCGCCGGCCCAAATTCTCTTCTACTGTTTTCTTAAGGAAGAGAAACAGAGTTTATTTTAAAAAACAAACAAACAAAACAAAACAAAAAATACCAGACTTGATGATGTAGACAGTTCACTGAATAGCTTCGTCACAAATCTGCATTACAAATATTTCTCGAATAAGAGCTTCAAATAACTTTATTTTTGTTTTGTTTTGTTTTGAGATGGAGTTTCGCTCTTGTCACCCAGGCTGGAGTGCAGTGGTGCTATCTTGGCTTACTGCAACCTTCACGTCTTGGGTTCAAGCGATTGTCCTGCCTCAGCCTCCTGAGTAGCTGAGATTACAGGCACCCATCATCATGCCTGGCTAATTTTTGTATTTTTAGTAGAGATGGGGTTTCGCCATGTTGGCCAGGCTGGTCTCGAACTCCTGACCTCAGGTGATCCACCCACCTCGGCCTCACAAAATGCTGGGATTACAGGTATGAGCCACCCCGACCTGCCTCAAATAACTTTAATTTCAAACAAAGTATAATCATTTAAAACTATTGTATGGCAAATAAAACATCAAACTTGGTTATATAATTTAAATGATTTTACAGTTATTGCCAGGATATATTCTTAAAGGAGATCAGGGTTTACTTTTTTATTTTATTTATTTATTTATTTTTGAGATGGAGTCTCTGTTGCCCAGGCTGGAGTGCAGTGGCACGATCTCAGCTCACTGCAACCTCCACCTCCCGGTTCAAGCAACTTTCCTGCCTCAGCCTCCTGAGTAGCTGGGACTACAAGCACCCCCTACCATGCCTGACTAACTTTTCTGTAGTTTTAGTAGAGTCAGTGTTTCACCATGTTGGCCAGGCTGGTTTTCAAATCTTGACCTCAAGTAATCCATCCAACTTGGCCTCTGAAAGTGCTAGAATTACAGGCGTGAACCACCGCACCCAGCCAGGGATTACTTTTTTATATATTCATACTTATCTCCAAATGTATATAAAAAGATTAATTTAATGTATATGTGTATTTTTACATGAGAATTACATGAATTTTGATATGATTTTAGTATCATTGATGTAACATGTGACATGAAAGTATGTATATACTTTTTTAATTTTATAATAGGCATGCCTTGCTAACACAAGTTTTATTACAATCAACTTTGAAGCACACCATGGGCTTGTCACAATGTTTTGCGTAATGAATAAAAATAAATTAATTTTTAAATAAATCTCAGAAGAAGCTCACTTTTAAGCAAAAACAGAAGAAAAAGAAACACCACTCTTTTGAAACATATTACTTGAAAGAGAACAAACAATGTGTTATGCAGGTTGTTAAACAATATGATCAAGAAAATGCACATCATTTTCCACGATATATTAAAAGACATGTTCAGAAAGCACCTTTGTTACAGTATAAAAAAGGTTGGAATAAAACCATGACATAAGGGTATGTCCCATTATCTTGCTTTCAAGGAAATTTTAAATAAAATGTAGCTTCCCTTTTCCTTGTCAAATCACCAAATACCAGAACAAACGTTCTTAGAGAGCCAGCCCTCCTTCTTCCAAGGTGTTGGGGGGCACTGAATGGCAAAGACGTTGAAAACATCTCCACCTTCAAACATAAGCCCTGGGAGCTTTTGGTAGCCATTTCTCAGTCTCGCATTCCAACACAAGTGCTCTCTGATGATTCCTGGCACACTTTGGAAACCGGTGCTGGGGCTGGGCGTAGGGGCTTACGCCTGTAATCCCAGCACTTCCGGAGGCTGAGGCGGAGGATCACTTAATCCCAGGAGTTCGAGACCAGCCCAGCCAACATGACGAAACCCTGTCTCTACTAAAACTACAAAAATTAGCTGGACATGGTGGTGCATGGCTGTAATACCAGCTACTTGGGAGGCTGAGGCAGGAGAATTGCTTGAACCCGGGAGGCAGAGGCTGCAGTGAGCCACGATCGTGACACTTCACTCTAGCCTGGGCAACAAAGCAAGACTCACTCTGTCTTGAAAAAGAAAAGAAAAAAAAGGGAAAAAGATGCTGGAATCTAAAATTGAGCTCCCTGCAGGCAATCTGGAAAGGCTAATTGGCATTTCATGACTCATCAGGGACCCTTTTGGTAACGGCCCATCCTATATGGGCCATGTCTGTAGGTTGGAACCTCAAAGTGGGTGACAGCTATGTCCACATTGCAGGAACGATGCAACGATGCAGGGTTTCTCCTGGCATGGCCCTGAAGGCTGGGCTTTATGTCAGCAACACACCACAGACATTCTTTAAATCTTAGTGTTCTCTAAAAGGAGAGGATTTTAAGAACAGCAGTTTCAGTTAAAAAGTCCTGTGACTGAGGCGAGTGGATCACGAGGTCAGGAGTTCAAGACCGGTCTGGCCAACATAGTGAAACCCCGTCTCTACTAAAAGTACAAAAAAAAAAAAAAAAAAAAAAAAAAATTATCCAGGTGTGGTGGTGTGCACCTATAATCCCAGCTACTTGGGAAGCTGAGGCAGGAGAATCACATGAACCTGGGAGGTGGAGGTTGCAGTGAGCCGAGATTGCACCATTGCACTTCAGCGCAGGCGACAGCGGGAGACTCTGTCTCAAAAAAAAAAAAAAAATCCTGTGACTGATGCATTCAGGTCCCGCTCCATTAGAAGGTCCATGTCTGAGGAATGGAGAAAAGAGCTGATGAATGGCGCAGAGAAAGCGATGAGCCATGAAATAGCAAAAACAGCAACAAAAATCATATTCTATGCTTCTCAACACCACAGCATACATTTCAGATAGATTTGTGTTCAATATCAAAACTGGAACCCTAAACCTTGGGGTTGGGTGAAGCCATTCTAAATAGTAAAGTTAAAAAAAAATTGTAAAGGGAAATAGTGAGGTTTAACATCATAAAAATGTAAAAATTGTAATTGTCAAAAATACCATAAGAATTAAAAGGCATTTGACAAATTAGAATGAAGTTTGAAAATCTTAATACATAAAATCTCATACAATCAAAAAGAAAGCATGATAATCTAAAAACTAACGAAGGTTGTGAATATTTAATATACAAAGACTTACAAGTAGTTAATACACTTATGTAAAATATTTTACTGTACCAGTAAGCAAAAATAAACACACGTGTGAATAACAGTGACTTGTCATGAATGGCTTATTGCATTGGGAAAATTTTTTTATGTTCAAGATATAAGGAAACATGAATTATTGTAAATGGATGCTTGATTAGGCAAATGTAGAAAGTTGGCATTGAGGGAGGCTTGCAATATTATTTGATATGTAACAGAGGGGTGAGCAGACGCAAACACCATCACCACACACTGCAGCCTGGCAGAACACAAACATGGACCAATGCCCGTGATTCCGAGTCAAGGAAGCAAAAGTCCTAACAGTTTCTTTAAGAGTTTGTTGTTGTGGCCGGGCGCGGTGGCTCAAGCCTGTAATCCCAGCACTTTGGGAGGCCGAGGCGGGTGGATCACGAGGTCAGGAGATCGAGACCCTCCTGGCTAACATGGTGAAACCCCGTCTCTACTAAAAATACAAAAAACTAGCCGGGCGCGGTGGCGGGCGCCTGTGGTCCCAGCTACTCGGAGGCTGAGGCAGGAGAATGGCGGGAACCCGGGAGGCGGAGCTTGCAGTGAGCCGAGATTGCGCCACTGCACTCCAGTCTGGGCGACAGAGCGAGACTCCGTCTCAAAAAAAAAAAAAAAAAAGAGTTTGTTGTTGTTGATGTTGTTGTTGTTGTTGGTTTTGAGACGGAGTCTCGTTCTGTCGCCCAGGTTGCAGTGCAGTGATGCTATCTCGGCTCACTACAAGCTCCACCTCCCGGGTTCATGCCATTCTCCTGCCTCAGCCTCCCAAATAGCTGGGACTACAGCTTTAGTAGAGATGGGATTTCACCGTGTTAGCCAGGATGATCTGGATCTCCTGACCTCGTGATCCGCCCGCCTCATCCTCCCAAAGTGCTGGGATTACAGGCGTGAACCACCAAGAGGTTTTCTTACATCAATGGAGTAGGGGTAAAGGGGAGCTGGGAGATTTAGAAGAGGGAATACCATGATGGGGGGAGTTTTCGGAGGATTAATCTGGTAAAAATATAGAAGATAGGTAATAGTACATAAAGAATATCATTTTAAAAATCAAAGGTAATTTTTGTTAACCTGTCAACTCTACAGATTTCCTTTAATCCCTCAAACTATTTAATCACTTAGTTCAGTTTTATCAAGGCATCCACAGAATTTGTCAATGGACCTAAATATCTGAATACTTCCAAATATGTGGATAGGCGTGGCAAGAGCTTGAAAAAACAGCCACATATCCAAGTAAAAATTTGGTTTTCCTTGTCATGGTTACTGAAACATGAGTTTCTCTCTCTGTTATCACTACGAAGCTCTTATAAAGTAGTTGCTAGCTAGTTAATTTATTCCATAGAGCTAAACAATGCTATATTTGCCTTTTTCTTTCAGGATGAATTGACTTATATTTAGTAAGAATAAAAGGCAGATAATAAGGGGTGGTGGGCCCGGGAAACTTCTTATTCCATTAGCATGAGCATGGCTGAGTTGGCAGCTGGGCTATGGGTGTAACAATATGGAAATGCTTTCTCATGGTTTAAAAGTTATTGGAGTTGGGCGTGGTGGCTCACGCCTGTAATCCCAGCACTTTGGGAGGCTAAGGCGGGTGGCTCACCTGAGATTGGGAGTTCGAGACCAGTCTGACCAACATAGAGAAACGCCGTCTCTACTACAAATACAAAATTAGCCGGGCATGGTGGCCCATGCCTGTAATCCCAGCTACTCGGGAGGCTGAGGCAGGAGACTCGCTTGATTGCATCACTGCACTCCAGCTTGGGCAACAAGAGTGAAACTCTGTCTCAAAAAAAAAAAAAAAGTTACTGGAGAGTGTGTCAATTAATAAAAATAAATACAAAGCTCTAAAAGAAGAAAATTATTGTGAGAGTGCACAAACATGTGTTTGAGAGTGCACAAACATGTTGAATTTTTTTCATTTCTTTTTTTTTTTTTTTCTGTGCAACCTCTTTACTTTTGGGATTTATGTACCCATGCTTATCTTCTTAATTTTCCTGTCCGCCTTTTACTGAACCTTGAGATGGAAATCTGACTATGAAACTGTGCTTCCATGACACTAATCAACCAAGTGAATTATTTAAAGTTTGGCCTCATGACTAGTTCTTATCTTCATGGCATGAAACCACCAGCTTCCCTGATTTCTCACCAGTTGTTTCTGGCTTCAAACTCAACCTTGGTCTTTGCATCTTTACACATTGAGGTGTGTGCCTTTACTACAACACGGTCTCCTTAATTCCGATATTCCAATAGACTCTTGATCCTGCAATAGAGTTCAGAGAGAAGAAGACTCCAGGCATGGGGAGGTGTGGAATCTGGTTTCGATATTTAGCTTTGTCCTTTTACTCAGGTTTCTTCAACTGCCCAAGCCTCATTTCTCTCATCTCCAAAACAAGACGGTAGTGCTGTCTATCGCACAGAGCTGCTGTAGAGACAGAGTGGATGGGAGTATCAGCAGCGTCTGAGCCAGAATGCCCACTGAATGTGACTCTAGCAGCTGCCGAGGGCCTTCAGAAAGGAAGAATCTTAAGGTGCCTCCAAGACAAGGGGAGTGGACGGCTCCGTTTCAGGGAGGTTTACCTGAATAGCTGTGTAAAAAAACCCGACGATGCCCTTCAAGCTTCTGCTTCACAACCCGGGAGCCGTGTATCATGTCCATGTGTTCAGATGCAAGATGCTCAGACCCCAAGAAAAAGTGAATTTGGTGTAAAGAAAAAAAGATTCTTAGCATGGTCCAGCATTAGGACAGTAACATGCTGTGTGGGTGCACATGCCCTCCCTCCATCTCCATGGCCTTTGCGTCTCTGTGTGGATGCACATGCCCTCCCTCCATCTCCATGGCCTTTGCGTCTCTGGGTGGATGCACATGCCCTCCCTCCGTCTCCGTGTCCTTTGCATCTCTATGTGGGTGCACATGCTCTTTTCCCATGTTGATGGGCTCTGCACTCTGTGTCTGTGCACACGCTGTTGCTCCATCTTTGATCCAGAAAACTGACCCTATGGGGTGGTTAAGGCTCAGAAGTGGAATGACTTCCCTGATGTTGGACAGCACATGGCAGATTTGGGGAATGTGTGTGGATTTGGGGCACCAAGGACTGGAACAGTGCACTGCCTCCTCTTCTGTGGGGTCACCAGGGCCGACACTGGTTCTGTGCCTGCACGAATCATCCTCATCCATCCACACATATTTGCAAAGACTTCCCAGACCTGATCACACTACAAATGCTTCAGAGACTTTTCTGTAAGTCATATGCTTTTAACTTAAATGCTTTGAGCCTGCCTGTCATGTTGTCATAAAACTGCAGTAAGTCTATGCCTGGGAGGAGAAAACATATGCAAGCATCATTATTTGATGTCTTCTTTTATTTTTACCTTTTTCAGTTCCAGTTTAAAGCAATAGCACACAACATTAGAGATTTATTTTTATTGGACAAGGTAAAAACTTTGGAAAATTCCCAATAAAACATGAGCTGCTTATGTACACATACAAGAATATAAACAGAAAATGTGAGAAAGAATCCTGTTCTTTAAGAATTTAAAAATCAGTAGGAATCCCACTGCAGGGTACCAAATATGGTAAAAACTGCACAAGTTTGCTTTGAAGCCCAACAAAACCTGAGATCTTCCCACCACATTACTAAATAGCTGTGTGCTCTTGTTAAAGTTAATTGACTTCTCTGAGTCCCAGGCTCCATATCCTGTTTGTGAGACTTGAAATGGATTTATGAGCAGCTTCTCAGAAAAACAACTGGCACAAACTAGATGTAACACATGAAAGCTGTTATGGTTATTCTCCAGCCATTGGTTAATCTTTTTTTCTAAAAAGAGTATATAGTGGACACCTAGCCTTCATTTGGGTTTTAGGTTAGCCACTCGTATCTTATCTAATCATAATCTGTTCTCAGACATCAAAAGGAGAAAGTAGAGGAGAAAATAAAGAATAACAATTGGAATACAAAAGAAAGGCCGGGCCGGGTGTGGTGGCTCACGTCTGGGATCCCAGCAATTTGGGAGGCCAAAGCGGGTAGATCACCTGAGGTCAGGAGTTCGAGACTAGCCTGGCCAACATGGTGAAACCTCATCTCTACGAAAACTGCAAAAATTAGCTGGGCATGGTGGTATACCTGTAATCCCAGCTACTTGGTAGACTGAGGCAGGAGAATCGCCTGAACCCGGGAGGCAGAGGTTGCAGTGAGTGGAGATTGTGCCACTGCACTCCAGCCTGGGCAACAGAGTGAGACTCGGTCTCTGGGGTGGAAAAGAAAAAAAAAAGAAAGGCCGGTACATGCAATGTGGGGAGGGGAGACATGGGGGAGCATGAGGGTTTGGGAAGGAGCCGACGGGGCAGCAATAGAGGAGTCAGAAGAGGAGAAGGTGGGAGGTGACACTGACAGGGAAGACAGACATGAGACACCTTCCTCCCTTACGGTTGGGCCCAGCCACCTGTCCTGCGACTGTATCAGCTCCTTGTCTGCAGCCCATACAAGAATCCACAGGTGAAAAGTGTTGCACGTGAAGGAGGTTTCATCCCCAAGCTGGTGCTTCCCAGGAAGTGGGCTAAGTGCTGCCCAGGGCCACCTCCCAGGAAGATGAGGCTGGGAAGCTTTATTTAGGTACATTCAAAATCTTTCCTGCCAAGGGGTAGAAAGTCCTGCTGAGTTACAGCTTCCTGGAGATGGTTTCCTGCCCTCTCCGATGGGTAATGTTTCCCAGCGGAAAGAAGAAAGCAGCCAGCAGGAGATGGAGAAACGCGCCAGTCCAGCCACGGCACCATTCAAGGGACGTCTTTTTGCTTTTATGTTGTTAAAACATTAGTCTTCCTCATTTAAGTTTTAAAATGAATTAAAAATGTATTAAAATGTTGAGTAAATAGCACAAAAATGTCCAATAGTGCTCTATTTTCCTTTCAAAAATTGGTCATCTGTGTCATATTTATTCCAGCAGCTTCCAGTTCATATGTAGAAACTTACTCTTGACAGCAGATATCCCAGACCTGGCAAGAACATGAGCTTTTTCCTCCAGGCAAAAGATTTTAAAGACTGAAATATCATCTTAATAGACACACAGCATCAGTACTCTCGAGACTCTTCTCCTCCTCATCGTTAGATAAATAAATATGCATTGCCAATTTTTGTTTTTAAATTAAAATCTCTTGTTTCTAGTGGGTTGCAATTTGTACATTGCCAGACACTCCCGTTTAGGATCAAAATTGAAGGTCTGGAGTTGGAAGCATTAAGACACTAAATGTCACAAGTGCTCCTTCAAATGGGGACTTGTTAAAATTAGCCCTTCTCTGGGTGCACAGGTGACTTGCTGAATTTACCTCAGCAAGCGGCCCTGCATTTGTAAAATCCCACTCCCAGCCTTGGCTACAAAACATCCACTAAAAATGATAATTAAAATAATTATAGAAGCAATAGGAAAGCATAATAAGAGAAAAAACATTTTAAAGAAATTATTCAGAAAATATTACAAGCTGATGCTCTGGAAATATTCCAGCCCTACTAATGGTATCTTAATATGTGAAAGTGTTTGTGTAATTGTTCAGAGATGAAAGTCTCCTCATAGTTCAAATTCAATCACAGTATGAGATTTTTCTTTATTTAAGTGAAGTAAGTGTGGCAATTTTCACAACATAAAAATGATACTTAGTTTTAATCTAAGGAAGAAGTGTTGCCCCGTGCTTTCAGCAAAGTTCTCCTGCATAGACTGTCTTCTAGAAACAGCAATTCCTCCTCTATTTCCCCAAATTAAACAACTTCTTGGGCATATTTAAAATAAGCTTTCATAAATCACAGAATTTTTTTATAACTTTCAAAAATGCTTTACAAAGTGCAATTTCATCCCCTCATCTTTCCCGTAATTTTATCATTTTTACTGAAATGTTGTTGATGTTTCTTGGCTGGGGTTTGTTGGACTGTGCTCAGAGCTGAGTGGAAGGTTGAAAGCCGTGGGCCCTGCAGCAGCCCAGCGAGGATGGGCAGACAGAGGGGCTGGTTTCGCGTCCTAAGAGGGATCCAGCAGCACCTCTGTGCCACGGCCCCTTCGGGCAATTATCCCCAGCTCTAACTATGGAGCCTGCGGTCCTGGCCTCTGAAATCAGAGTCTACGAAGAGAAGAGCTCTAGGCAAAAACATACCATTCAATATAATGACTAATGACTCTGTGGCCCCAGCATGGGAAAGCAGACCCTCCATCCTGGGCTGGCTGCGTGGGTCCTGGCGATGCTGGAGTCCAATGTCACTCTGGGAAAAGCTAAACATGTCCCATTGTGTTTAGAAATGTTATAGCAGAGACTATTTATGAATGACTAAACACAAAAGCACTTAAGCCTTCAGCTTCCCTGATGGAAAGGGGAACAGGCGAGGACCCAAGCCACAGGACGTCGGCCCATAACCTTGGGAAGTCAAGGCTGGTGTCTGCAAGCCCTGCCCTGTGATTCCCTGATGAGGCTCCTCACTGGGGTGATGGCAGCCAAAGGCACAACCTGCGAGGTCCGCCTGCCACTGTGACAACGCCCCATACCCCACATCTTTCATGCTCTTACCCAGCTGGGATGGAGAGCTTGCCTTTTCCCAGTTGTCAGACCAGGCAAATGGTAGCTAGAAAAGCTGACCACTGATTGACCGGGCGCGGTGGCTCATGCCTGTAATCTCAGCACGTTTGGAGGCCAAGCCGGGCAGATCACGAGGTCAGGAGATTGAGACCATCCTGGCTAACACGGTGTAACCCCGTCTGTACTAAAAATACAAAAAATTAGCCAGGCGTGGTGGTGGGCGCCTGTAGTCCCACTACTTGGGAGACTGAGGCAGGAGAATGGTGTGAGCCCGGGAGGCGGAGCTTGCAGTGAGCCGAGATCACGCCACTGCACTCCAGCCTGGTCCACAGAGTGAGACTCCTTCTCAATAAATAAATAAATAAATAATAAAGAAAGAAAGAAAGAAAGAAAAGCTAACCACTGACTTCTCCCTGGTCTCCCCGTTACACAGTGGGGAAACCAAGGCTCTCAAAAGTCCTCCCTGGTATTTCTCATGAAGACAGCATGGCAGGGAAAAGCTGTGTTTTTCCTCTCAAACCTTCAACCAGGCCCCACAGAACCAATGGAATTACCTGAGCCCTGGTTCCTGTCCTGGGGGCCCTGAGTCTGCAGGTGAAGTGAAGACATATCAGGACCATGGATGTGCTGTCAGAGAGGCTTCAGAAAGGAAGTAACTGGAGAAAAACCATTACCTCTAACATCCCAGGGCTTTGTGAGCTCTTATAGCTCTTGAATGTTGACTTCTATGTCATTGAATTAACACATATCAATAATTTGCTCTAATTTTACCCAAAAGTCTAAAATCTCTTACTCATTTCCATGCAGTATCCATTCACAATTGTTTTTCATAATGAATGTAATTTATGATTTAAATCATATGTGTATATTTTCATTTTGAAAATGCACCATTTTGCAGAAGATTTTTTAGTATAAATGGCTACATTACCTGAAACACGACAGTATTTATCATTTAGAAATTTCAACAAATGTTAGATAACCTGGGTGTGTTCTGTCTTTTTTTGTTTGGCTCTCATGTAGCAATACCCTATGTGCAGGCCACCCAGGACGCGGCCTGCTCTGTGTTCTGGTCGTGCTGAGCAGGCTCGGCCAGGACAGGTTGGTGCTTGTGGACAGGGCCCTGGTCATCTGTGAGTGGCCCCAGTGCAGCCTGAAGACTCTGCAGATGCCAACAGGGGCCTTGGGAAGCTGCAGTGAAGATCTGGGTCTCTCGGCTTATATTTTGTGTTATTCTTCTCTGCTTCACCTTTCTCTAAACGGTTTGAGCCACCAGATAGAAAGACAAGACCTGAGTCTCTTTCTTGTCTGTTTTAGTAACAGTTCTAAAATTCAAAGGGAAGGTGAAGGTCTTTAGGCGGTACGGTCAGCTCTTTCCACCATCTTGACCTCCAGGCATCCAGAGACCCAGGTGGAGGATGAGAAGGAAAACCCTGGACTCTGCATTCCAGAAGAAAAACAACTTAGATGTCCTAGAGCAATTGCCTCATTCTTTGACGACCCCATGAAAATTCAGAGGCAAAGCGTCACCCACAAGGTCTCACAGTTACACATCTCAGGAAAATCCAAGCTCTTCATGAGTATAGGAAACCTCCCTGGGAAAGGGGGCTAACTGTCTGAGTAGGGAGTGAGGAATTTGGAGGGTAGATGCCTACTGGGGTGTCAATTGCAATTTCAACTTTCTGTGTGACTATTGCAGGGAAACCCGGAGATGGCAATGAGGAGGAGCAAGCCTGGGGGAGAGGCACCCTGCCACCACACCTAGACAAAATGCATACCATGCTGAATTTCCAAAACTATGCTAAAGGACAAGGAGCATTAGGAAGAGTAAAGTTCATTCCTCACATCCCTAAAATATTGCCGACATTTAAAATAAAGTAAAGCAACACTTATGTGAGTCCTGAATTAAACCTCGTTTTAGGAAAATGTTTAAAAATAAATAGTGCAGCGTGCATTTGTAACCCCTCGGAGCGAATGGCGCTTTTGTGATGGCTGTGACTTAGCCTACGCTCTCACCTCTTACATACGCTGCTAGGCATGCTCATATTTATAAGAGATCAACTATTTTGTCTGAGGCAGACTACCTCTGCTTCCCCAGAAAGGGCAGTTTCCATTGCTGTAAGTTTCAGGGCTGCGGGGTGTGGATGGAGGACCGCCTTGAAACCCAGCTCCCCAGGCAGTTTCCTCCTCTGGCCCTTGTCAGGCCTGAGATAACCTTTGGTGGTCCTTTTCAGTGGCAGTGCCACATAATTCAGGTAAATTGATGCTGTGTGGGAGAAGTTTTCACAGACTCCTCATCCATTATTGAATAATTTTTCATAATAAAAGCACTTCCTAAGTCAAACAAAGCCCAAGTATGGCTCAGGGAACTGCTGTGTTGAGTGCATCAGGGTTTATTTTTCTGCTGAAGAAAATAAACTATTACTTTGACTAATAACCCTGCTGGAATGTGGGTGTAGAGTGCCGCTCAGCGCGCTGCCAAGAGAAACGGATGCCGCGGTCCTTTCCAGACACACGCTGCATCTGAGAGTCCCACAAATAGGTTCTGAGGCCTGGCCTGTGTCAGAAGGGAAACTTCTAGATACTCAAAGCTGGAGGAAACTACTTTTTTTTTTTGGACAAGGGAACACACAAACAACTGCAAAGGTTTGTTATTAAAATACCCTTAAGAGGAAATTGTTTATATTTGTGCTTAAACTTTAGCTCTTTAATATTTTAAACTGTAAAAGAAATGCACACAGTGATAAAGGTATGGCAGCTGAGAGCACTGCGACGGGAGAAGGTGGCCAAGAAAGCAGAGCTGGCTCTGACAGATGCGTTTCTGGTGAAGAAAACGGCATTTAGCAAAGCCTCTTGCCGAAAGTTCTCCATTCGTCTTTCTTTCCAAAGGGACTCAGGTGGCACATACCCTTCCTCGGAAAGTGCACATTTACTGTATTTTCTATCTGTTTTTCATTTTCATTTCTAGACAAATCCTTTTGAGTGACTTAAAATAGGAAAGAATACGAAGAGCTCTAAAAGCATGTCCTGGTCGTAGGTCGAATTTCTCCGACTGAAGTGAGATGTCCAAATGCCTGTTCTGTGTATTCTTATGCCACCCAGTCACACCACTTTTCTCTCATTCTTGTTTTATTCAGAAGCATCCCATTTTTTAAGTTCAAAGGGCATTTATTTAACAATTTTGAAATGCATAAGACTTGTTATATTCATCTTCCATTTAATAGCTTCTGATAAACGTTTTATTAACAATGAACATCCAGCTACCAACACAGTTACATTGCCCCTAATAATTCAGCAGGATCTGTTTTTGTTTGTATTAGTGTATGTGTATCTGTGGAGTCTTTGCATCAAGTTTTTGCAACAACATTGACTTTTAAGGTGACCTGTGATGACTGGGTGAATTGCATGAGATGTCAGAGTCGGGCTCTCTGAATGTTCTTTAAAATACCTTTTTCTCATCCAAATTCTTAGAATGAAAGGAATTCATATCATAGTTGGTGTGGAATATGGACCAACTACGCACCATTATCATTCCCGACCTTTGTTTTCCTCTTTCATTTTTTGGGGAATTAACAAACCAGGAGTGAGTCACACAACAATAAAGTCTGTTTGATGTGTACCCCAGTTCCCTCAATTTTGGACTTTGCAGCATGTCTCCAGAACCTTCCACAACCAGTAGCTTAACCTGATGCATGCCACATGTTCTGCACAAGCACGTTCGCGAAAACTTTAGAACAAAGCCGAGATATCTGTGGGATTATTACCTTCATTGCAGATGAGAAAGCCCCTGTGTTGGACAGGCGGTGGCTTGCATAGAATTAAGAGGCTCCAGGATGGCAGAGGACATGACCTTTTCACTCTGCATTACCAGTGGACCCACTTGTGTGGGTGCATCCTTGTTACCCTTTCTTGTTTCATTTTAGGGAAAAATTGACAGTCTGGAACATCTAGGGGAACCACTGGACTCCTGAGACTTCCAGAGGCCATCCAGCTTCCTAGTTACTGTTCTTGTCTTCCCATCAGCCGGCCAGATGCAGGGAGCAAGTTCCTTTCTCCCTGCATAAAGAATCCTTTCCTTCCTTCCTTCCTTCCTTCCTTCCTTCCTTCCTTCCTTCCTTCCTTCCTTCCTTCCTTCCTTTCCTTCCTTCCTTCCTTCCTTCCTTCCTTCCTTCCTTCCTTCCTTCCTTCCTTCCTTCCTTCCTTCTTCCTTCCTTCCTTCTTTCTTTCTTTCTTTCTTTCTTTCTTTCTTTCTTTCTTTCTCCTTCCTTCCTTCCCTTCTTTCTTTCTTTCTTTCTTTCTTTCTTTCTTTCTTTCTTTCTTTCTTTCTTTCTTTCTTTCTTTCTTTCTTTCTCCTTCTTTCCTTCCTTCCTTCCTTCCCTTCTTCCTTCCTTCCTTCCTTCCTTCCTTCCTTCCTTCCTTCCTTCCTTCCTTCTTCCTTTCTTTCTTTCTCCTTCCTTCCTTCCCTTCTTCCTTCCTTCCTTCCTTTCTTTCTTTCTCCTTCCTTCCTTCTTTCCTTCCTTCCTTCCTTCTTCCTCCTTCCTTCGTCCTTCCTTCTTCCTTCCTTCCTTCCCTTCCCTTCTTTCTTTCTTTCTTTCTTTCTTTCTTCTTTCTTTCTTTCTTTCTTTCTTTCTTTCTTTCTTTCTTTCTTTCTTCCTTCCTTCCTTCCTTCCTTCCTTCCTTCCTTCCTTCCTTCCTTCCTCTTTCTTTCCTTTCTTTCTTGTGTTTTGTTCCCTATGCAAGGAGACCAGAGTGATGCTTACAGATGGGGTCTTCAGGTTCTCTTAAAACATAGCAGTAAGAGGTTAATACCCTAAAATATGATGTGCCATAAAAACACAAAAAGGAAAATTCATTTCTAGTAAGGCAACAACGGCAGATGCTATCAGCTGCAGAATAAGGATGGTGCAAGTCCAGGGTCATGCCTAGGCCCTGTGTTTTTGCATCTAGCGAAACAGGCAAATGCCAGGAATGATGTTCGCTTAACACCCACTTAGCTTCTCTCTTAGAATAAACAGGAGCCTTAATTCTAACAACACCATAATACCCAAAAATATTTCTGAAAGAGACAGACCAATGCATACTTAATTGCAAAAAAGTATTATTTTTTCCTACGATTTGTAAGTATAGATGGGAAGGTTGGAATGTGCCATACAGCCTTGACAATCCCTGTGGTGAATGCAGAGCCTTGTCCATAGCAGATTACAAACAGCAGTCACTGGTCTTGCAGGATGAACAGAAAAAGAGGAGGGTTGGAAGAACACAAAGGAACAACTTTTGGCAGAGAGTTAAACATCACCAAAGCAGAGAGGGGCTGAGTGTTTCCGGAGAGTGCTTTGCCTGCCCCACTCCCCGACCCCAGCTTCCTGGAGGCAATGCATGGTTTAGGAGGTCGTAGGGCTGGGTCCATTTCCAACTGCTTCTGCTTTCTTGTGCTTTTAGGACGGTCCCTGGGCTATCTTAAATCAACACGTTTGAAAGCCATAGAAAGTAAGGGAAGACTCATGACACAGATACCACAAAACACAGGACAACATGTTTTAACCTTTGAGAAATAATTAGAGCCAGAGCTGTGCTTATATCTGGGTAATTGATGTTCCCTCCAAACCAGGCCCATGGAATCTCAGGCATCCCACCCCATGCATAAGTACTGCAACCAGGAACATGAGCATCTCCATGCTGCTTGCACAAATGTGGGGCCCTGAGCACACAGACAGACTCCCATATGCCAGCCAGGAAAACCCGCCCAAGCCCAGCCTTCCCTTACATCCACATCCCCACACAAGGACTAGGTCACCGCTGCTGCCCAATATTCCTGCATAGCCACAGCAAATATATGTTGCACAGAGGTCAAAGCTTCCACCATAGTAGTCACTAAGGACTCACCATGGACACAGCTAAGCCTACTACTATGTTTAGTCTCTGTTGTTAGAGGCAAGACTTTGCTGCCTTTGAGTAAATAAAAGTAAAATCATTCCTGTGTGAAGAACTGGCAGTGAACTTTCTAAAGATTGCACTTGACACATAGTTTCACTTAAAAACCAACCCTGAAAATCTCAGTGCAAACACACCGATTGCATGTGCAGGAGTAGCACCTGCCATCACAGTGGGATCAGTGCTGCCATCACAGCAGGAGCACACCCACATGGCGGGCAGCAGCACCATAAGCATGAGACAGGGTGTCCACGATGAAGCTGGCCACCTGTGTGGAGGCTCCAGGGTGTGACTTCCAAAGACTGTTTCTGATAGAATTCATGTTCCCTGTTTTTAAAAGACTGAGTGATGAATACATTTATAAAGTAATTTGAAAAGCCATGGGGCTAGAAGAACCTATGTCCAAGGGACTTTGGTGACAAGATTTCAGACAGCTGCAGAAGCAGGAGTAAAGAGGCAGCTTTGATGAGATGGGGAGCAACCACTCAGTTCAGCGATACTCCATGTAGGCCCAATGTTTTTAGTCCTTTTTTGAAATTGTGTTGGCTTTGTGACATTTATTTCACACACAAAAATCTGTATTTTCCCTTTTCATCACGATATTGATACTTTAGTTCTTTGCGCCCTCTTTGTTTTTTTCATTCCTTGTGTTCACTCAAAACCACTTTATGTGTAAACAGAATGATTAATTGATTACAAGTGTGTGTTATTAAGACAAGGACTACTAGTAGTAGAAAGATTAAGTTAAAGAGTATTCTACATTGGTGGTTGCACAGTGTTACAGAAATAACCCCAGCTTTATGAAATAGACACTGTCCAAATACCAGGATATAGATGAACCAACTGAGATTGTCCAGATTGTCTAAGTAGCACAAGAGACCCCTGGTTAGTAGTGGGTCCAGGAGGATGCCACATTGCCCTGGAGGTGGGGAAAAAGTGTGGCCCACTCATACAGGAACAGATTATCATCAATACTAAGGGACAGTGATGAGTGGGATGGAAGCAAAGTATTGGGTGATGCAACAGCTTCAGGCCATAGCTGCTGTGCAGCGGTCAGGAGAGGTCATTTTGAGGAAGTGGCCATTGGGCTGGGCCAGTTGGGAGCAGTGAGCTCAGCAGACACTTCTGGTAGATATGAAGAATGCAGGAGAATAACAAGGAGCAGAAAGTCGGCTTGGAGACCAATCACTGTGCTAGGAGTTTAGTTAGGACCTTGGTCTCATCACTCCATAGCTCATGGATTCTGCCTCACCCACCTCTCCTATCCTGCAACATCAAGACTGGGGTGGCACCTTAGATGCTAAGTCTGGGGCATTTGTAATTGATGATTGAATACTAATAGTTAATAATCAGGTTGCAGATATTAGCTGCAAAGAGTTGAGGATTTGGGGAGATGACTGAGATTAGTGAGGAATTCTTACATGTGATTGAATCTGAAAAGTGTTTTGAAGGACCAAAATGTGCTAAATGTCTTAGAAATGCCTGCTGTAATGATATCAGACAGTATCATCACATTTGAGAATTTTATGTTTTCAAAATTATTGATTGATGTTAGTTAATTTGCATTATTGAAAGACCAGGACATTCAGGTGTGTGGTTAAAAAAAAAAGTAACATAGACTCCTTGAGAAGCTGCATTCTGACTTGGACACTGTGTTAGTACTGCCTTCCGCTCTATTTCATAAAATCATCTCATGTTCCCAGGTAGCCCAGCTGTTTACACTTGCTTTGTTGCATGTTTTTGATGCACACTCATTAACTCTTAATTTTAATATCTTCTTAAAAATACCAAGAATATGTATTTGTTCTTGAATATCGTTCCTCTGCAAAATGGCACTCTCTAAGGTCATTCCTCAGAATTCTATTGTGCTCCCCCCATGTCAGGCTGACAAACAGAGTGAAAGTAAAATCCGAGTAGAATCACATACCCCTGTCCATTCATGCTTAGGCACGTTCTTTATTACCACATACTTAATATACAGCAAAGAGCCAAAAATTAGCACAATTAAGACCTGTTTTCATCCTTGACCATGTCTCTTCCAGCAGAAACAGATTCTTGTATTTTATAATTGTTTTGTTTTCTTTTTTATGCAAACTATTCCCCAGAAAGCCTTTTCTTGGCACAATTAATTTGATTTCCAGTCAACACCTATTCAAATAACAGTAACTTTTTTTTGACCCTTTAAATGAACATCATTTACATGTTGCATCAGAAAATGCACAAAGTTGTAAACTGATAAAGTTATAGATTTTCACGGAAATTAAGAACCAGAAAGTGTCTATGAGGTTCTTTAGCTTAGCTTTATTTGAGGAATGTTCCTAAAAATGGTAACCCCTTGAAGATTTTGTGGGATACTCGTGGCTAGCTGAGGGGTTCAAAAGGGGGAAATGGGTGTTTAGTGATGAGAGTTCCCATCGCCCCGGCAATATCCTGTGCTGCATCGGGGGACTTTTCTCCTGGGGTGTCTCCCAGTGGAATGCCCTTGAGTGAAATCCCCAGCTAGGAGGGAAGCCGACACTCCCAGAGTCTTTGTGTCATGCCTATCCTGAAAGCTAATCCTAGGATCCAGTCTCCTTAATGTGCGTAAAGCCCTCTCGTATTCACGCTGAGAGAATGCACTTTGTTCTCCTCTGAAGTGGCTCACAACCAGTCAAATAGCATCTCAATTTTGTCTGAGAACTTGTCCCCAAAGTCTTCTTATGAATGATCAGAATTTACCTGCTCTAAGCAGCCTGTGTCATTCAGCATTTATAAAGCAGACTTCTAAGGGGCTCCCATGATGGATTAGAAAGGACTGATCCTAATGCTTCCTGTCCATTGCATGAGGCCAGAGGTGGTTTGTTTAAGAACACTTTGGAGAAAGTGCTCCATTTGAAGAAAGGGTCTGAGGTGTCCTGAGAAGTCCTAAACCCAGCTGAATGCATTCTCTGCTCTTCCTCTTAGGTTTCAATTGGACTGATTTACATCATGGGTTTTTCTACCCTCTGTCTCTTTGCTTTTCTTAGGTATAAACTTGTTCCAACGTGGTGAAAATGTCAGCTCTTCTGGAGTTACAGCATCTTACCCTTCCAATTGCCTCGTGAAGCTCTTGAGGCCTAACCTTTGCAACACACCTTTCTGAGGGGACCCACCACTGTGTTTACGAGCTGGGACTTGTGCTCTTGCTCATAACTTCTCCTTGAGGTAAACGCCGCTCTCGTTTCTTGTCTTATGGTGGCCCCATGCCCATGCTGCTGGTTTTCCAGAGTCCCTGGTTGGAGATAAGATCCAGAAGCCTTCCTCAGGGTCTGGCATTGAGATGTGATCCATATAAATGGACAGAGAACCTTACATTCTTGGGTGTTCTCCATGTTCCCCCATTTATGGCATCCACATCTCCCCAGGACTTGCCGGCTGAGGGTACATGTGTGGTCACTACTCTAGAACGAAGGTATTGCTCAGGCTTCCTTGCTCTCATCTACCAAAGCACAGACCACAGTTCCCTTTCGTCATCTTCCTCGTGGCTCCTCCAGCATCCTCCCCACCAGGCCCCCACTGCTGAGCTCTGCCCGTGACTGCAGTGGAGGACTCTGCCCTGCCATCAACCCAACACACCCATCCTGACTCCACCGATCCTGCCCCATGGCGGGCTCTCTGCATGCCCCCAAAGCCACAGTTTTCATGCATCCAAGTGGTCTTTTGGGCCCCACAGAGGCCGGGATCAGGGCTTCCTCCCTTCTTTATGCCAACCATCATCACCAGGATGGGCACAGGCCAGGCTGCTTCTCTCTGCTCCCTTCAGAAAGGGTGCCCTGTCCACCATTAACCTGAAGCTCTCCTGGTCAGGAGGCTCACATAGGAGTGAGGGGCCAGAGGGTGGCCAACTCGCCATCCCCTCAGGCCTGACCTGCCAACCTCTTTCCTGGCAGTCGCCTGTTCTTAAAAGATGCTCTTCTGGACCTTGTGCAATGGGGATTCTGATGGGACTGTGGCCATGATGCTCCCGGTCTTCTGGGCTACCTAACCTCTGTCCCAGGGCTCAGCTGAGGCCCACAGGATGCTTCCCACCACAGAAGGCTGTGGGCTGTAGGACAGAGTGTGTGGAGGATGCTAAGAATGAAAAGAAGCACGTGGGGGCTGCCCTGGGGCCGTGGAACTAGTGGGTCCTAAAGACCAAATTTCTCACGCATCCAACAGGGCAGCTTAGCGTGAACAGGGGTAGACCCCAAATGGTGGAAAAGACTGACACATTCCCTACAATCAAAACTGTGAATGCTTTTACCTCGACATGGAGCCAGAAACAGGGAGGAGCTCCTAGAAAGAAGAGATGAAGGTGCCTTTGGTGGGCAGCAGAAATAGAGGCATATAGTTGTGAAGAAGACAACATTTTGAACCTGACATACCTCGGACATGCCGGAAGTTTTTCGCTCACAGGAGACACTTGACTTTAAAACATGCTGGTGTTATATGGAATAACTCAGATGAGATAGCCTTGTGTTCCTGACGGGATGTTGAATAAAGACTCTAAAAAAGGTGGTTTCACAATTTTGCAAATTTGCCTTGGAATCCTTTAGATGTGTCTTTGGGTGGCTTACAGGAGAGACTTGAAACCATAGCCTCAGCACTGACCCCCAGTTGCCCCATGCGGCCGGTCCTGGCTGCTCAAGAATGATGCCATCCCAGCCTCTGCTTCACGCTGTCAGCTTTTGTAGAAAATTCCCACTCACTTAAAATGACACATAACTTCTGACCCTCATAGAATCTATGTCTTTGAGAAAGATAAAGTTTTTTATTAGGACATGGGTTCTTCTGTGGAGATCGACATCAGAACACGTGGTGAGCAGTTCACATCCTCCATTCTTGGTCCTGCTCAGAGAGACTCAGATCCACCCTCTGTGCAAGGAATGCTGTCCACATACGGACCCCTAGACGTAGACAGGATAAGTGAACCCCTGGATCCCATAGCAGGTGAAGCCTGTGTTTACTTATGTATGCTTATTTTATTTTATTTTTCCATAATTTATTGGGGTGCAAGTGGTATTTGGTTACATGAACAAGTTCTTTACTGGTGATTTGTGAGATTTTGGTGCACTCATCACCCGAGCAGTGTACACTGCACCATATTTGTAGCCTTTTATCTCTGCCCCACTCCCACTCTTTCCCCCATGTCCCCAAAATCCATTGTATCATTCTTAGACCTTTATGCCTTCATAGCTTAGCTCTCACATATCAGTGAGAACATACAATGTTTGGTTTTCCATTCCTGAGTTACATCACTTAGAATAATAGTCTCCAGTCTCATTCAGGTCACTGAAAATGCTGTTAATTCATTCCTTTTATGGCTGCATAGTATTCCATAGTATTCCATCATATATACACACACACACACACACACACACATATATATATGTATACACACACACACACACACACACCACGGTTTCTTGATCCACTCATTGATTGAGGGGCATTTGAGTTGGTTTCACAATTTTGCAATTTTAAATTGTGCTGTTATAAACAACGCGTGTGCAAGTAACTTTCTCAAATAATGACTTTTTTTCTGTAGGGTAGATACCCAGTAGTGGGACTGCTGGATCACATGATAGTTCTACTTTTAGATACTTTTTAATGTTTAAACCTCCTACCTGTAGGACTCTCCAAGCACTTCAGACATTAGCGACTTGAGAGTGGGACCCTTCTATCTCTGGAAATGACTGGAAGCAACACCAGCAAAACATGATGCCTGGATGCAGATCCCTGTGTGGGAGATTTAGGCAGTAGCTTTCTGAGTTTGAATCGTGAACCACAGCAACAATGGATTCTGCACTGTGGCCCGGTTCGCATCAACGAACAGAGAGGTGGAGCAGCCCTCACCCTGAGAGGGATGCCTGCGCTCGCTATGTAGCATACACACTGTAGTTTTTATTCTGATTCATTCAAATAAAAGGCTACCAATCTAAAAAATGTCTCGACAAGGGATGCTCCACAGCTAGAAAAACCCAAGTTCATTGCTCAAATGAGCAGAAATGTTAGATTAAACCAGTGGAATATTTAAGAAACAAAACCCTGTTTAAGGAAGGGCGGCTTAAAGTCCCACAGGAAATAGCTGGTAGATTTAAATGGTGGGCATGCTAGTCTCAAGAGTTAATTTTATTTTCATTGAGATACAATTCAGATACCATAAAACTCACCGTGTTTAGGTGTGCAATCCAGTGGATTTCAGTACATTCACAAACTTGTGCAAGCAGCACAACTGTCTAATTCCAGAACCCTTTAGTCCTCCCCCGAAAAAGCTCTGCACCTGTTTAATTTTACAGAGTGTCTAGAGTATCTGAGATTATTTATGTGACCACAATATTTATTGAGAAGTTTTGAGAACTTTTTTGTAGGATCTGCAGTAGCTAAAGGGTAATATGGACATTTCTACTGAAAGTTGCCTTTCAAAATGGACAGAAAGCTAACCGAGGTTTAGGGTGTAAATATTTAACATCGTTAAAGAAAAACCAATTGTTTTCATTTCTGACATCTCTATTCACACAAACGGCCAGCTAGTACTTAGAACATGAAGTTTGCTGCCGGCGAAGTCTCCTGGAGGCCACTAGATTCAAATGTCAGCAGAAATATTATCTTGGCAAATACTAAGTGTGTAAGAAATGCCATTAAAGCTAGGAGAGCAAGGCATTCATTGACCAATAACAATTATGGATTATCTATTTGTGCAGCTCAGAGAGTGTGTCTTCTCTGCCTCTTTTCCTGAGCTACCAAGATAATTAATTTAATTCAAGTTTTGTCTCATAATTTCAAGTCAGACCACCCTCTGGGCATCCATCTCAGGCCGGCTTTATCAACAGCAACAAAACTCTGACAGTTTGAAGCTTGCATCTAAAAACACACAGTGAGTGAGGCTTTCAAAAAGAGCAAGGCATTGACTTTCAAAATAGCTCTGTCTATTGCATGCAATCTTGATAAGGGATTTTCGCCAGGAAGCATTTGCTGGGCGGGTGACTGATAGCAAAACTGTGTTTCCTGGGGAAAAATGTGGCATCTTCAGTTACATCAACTCGCTCTCATCTGAGACAAAACTGTAAGTAAAAGGCAAAAGCTTATCCTCTACTGCGTTGTTATGGTCCAGGATGTTTCTTCTCATGCTCTTTAAATGAGAGAAAGTGGCTGGTTCGCTATTGGAATCCCAGGGAGCTCAGCTGCTGTTGTTAGAATGACTTCCTGGTGGCACAGCCGTGGCCAAGTGACCGTGTTTCCTGTGAGAATCCGTGGTTTTATATTCAGGTCTAGGTCATTCGCTAGTGAAATGATGAGGCTCGGGTCAGCCCTTGGGGCCAGCAGCGACCTTTCTGGGGAAGGTGGTGGCTGCCTGCTCTCCGGTTACTTCTGAAGACTTCGTGGTAAAGTTTCCTAATTGAGACATTTCCCTCCTTTTGGAGAGAATTTACACACATACCAGGAATGGCTTTGGGGAGCTATTTCACTGCCAGGGAGTCGATTTAAACAACAAAAAGTCAAGTCATCCCGCCCTTTTCTGCCTGTTCGCTGCCTGCGTGTGGGGCCCCATGAAGGCTCAGAGCTATCAAATGAAGAAAAATGGACCTTTGCCTTACAACTTTATTGGCACCCCATTCCCCCTGCATGGAAGTTTTCATAAGAGGCCTGGCAAATGATTTTAAAATAGCTGTGGTATCTGGCAGGAAGGAGTGTGCACAGCCTAGATGTGCTGTTTCCATTTCATTCTTCAGCTGTGGGTCCCTGCCGTGACGGATGCCAGATAGCGCCTGCTTGCCTAGGATGGGGACAGGTGCCATTGGAAACAGGTCAGGTAAACTCGAGCTGCTAGATTCACCCTGATGAAACTCATTAGCTCCTGGCTCTCTGAGCACTTCTTTTCAAAGTTAACACCCTGGGCTTTCAAAGAACAGATTCCTGCTGTGAGCTCGCCCAAAGCTAACTACCAAAAGCTGTCGCATTTACCCCTCTTTGCTCCTGGTGATTCACAGAGAATGTGCTAGACACACGTTTTAAATATAAGCCTTTGCTACATCTCTCTTGTCTACTTATGAAGACACGAGCCATAGCATGATAGCATGTTAGAGGCATGGGAGCCACAATTTCTGTAGGGGAGTTCCACTGTGCCTTTTCAGGAGGAGTGCTGGCCAGGAGAGAGGGGACACAGCAGGCCCCTCTGCCGTCCCAGCGTCTTGCCACGGTAGCCCCTCTTCATGGGTGTCAGCTACTCAGTACTGTCCTCAGTGACTGAAACTTCAAATGCAGTATACCAATTAGAGTTTTGGCCAAAGTTGCGGCAGTGACTTTAAGGCAAGTTTGTAGAGAAGTCTTGACTCCTGAGATGAACCATTTTTTCAATAGGTGAATATTGTTCTAAGAACAAAAAGTTGAGAATATTGAAAATGTCATCTGTTGGTGTGTACTAATACAAACTTAGACATTCTAGAAAAAGTGCACAGCTCTTTGTTTTAAAATCATCACAAACACAATAAGAACAGGAGCATAGAAACCAGGGTTTGATATTCACTCTTGGTGCCCATTGTAAGCTGGGGCTAATCCAAACCAATCAATATCTAACTAAAAGAATGATTTTGTTTGATGTATAAAATAAGATTATGTAATTAGAATTGGATAGACCAGAGCTTGAATCTTTTCTCTGACGTTGTTGATCTGGTAGCTGAGTTTCAGTTTTATTATTGGTCAAATGTGAGATCATGTTATTTATTTTGTAATGTTATTGTAGAAACAAATAAGAAAGCTCCTCACATGGTATGTAAACCACCCAGCAAATAAGACACACTTGTACTTTTGTACTTTTGTTTTTATTTTTTTAGAGACAGGGTCTCACTCTGTCACCTAGGCTGGAGTGCAGTGATGAGATAATAGCTCACTGCAATGTCAAACTCCTGTGCTCAAACAATCCTCCCACCTCAGCTTTCTGAGTAGCTGGGACTACAGGTGCATGCCACCAGCGTGGCTAATTTTCTAAAAAATATTTTAGGGATGAGGTTTTGCTATGTTGCCCAGGCTGGTCTCAAACTCCTGGGCTCAAGCAATCCTTCCACCTCAGTCCCTCAAAGTGCTGGAGTTACAGGCATGGGCCCCCACGTGAGGTCCCAGTTATACCCTTGGAACGCATAGCAATTCATTGGCATATCACCACGATTGTCCTTAGTTCAAAGACCAGTAAAGACATATTTATCACAAGCCGTAGTCTCCAATTAAACATATATTTGAAGCCAAGATCCATCATTACTTCCTTTGGAGAAGCTGTCACCTGTCTAAAAGTCTAGGAAGGTTTAATGAGTATGGAATCTTAGGAACTTTCACCTTTGAGAATTAGAAAAATGTGCCTATTTGCTTTTGCACTCTCTCCTGCCCTGATCTGCCATATCACGTATGGCCGAGGGATCTGTGGGCTCCTGGCAATAGTTCCAGGTAGCCCAGATGGGAGGGCCCAAGATGGGCAGCCACTGCTGTGGAATCTGAGGCTTGTCATAGGAAAAATGGGGATTAACAATGGGCAATGTCTTTCCCGGATGGAAAGAACAGCTACGAGGAGAGAGTAATACTCTGGTGTGAAAATGCCCACTTGGTAAGGGGGGTGCGACTCACTGACATTCACAAGGTCATCTGGAGGCCATTCCCCAGCCTCCGTTGGATGTGCTGCCTGCCCCTGGCCTGTCTGGCACCCCTTTCAGTTTGTGTTGCTTTTCTGGAACATCAGGGCTGTGGCTGTTTCTGCAGCACAGTTGTGGAGGGAGCTGCGGGCCACTCCCCACTGTGCTCTGCAGGGCTTTGACTGGACCTCTAGGGAAAGTCTGGCCACCTGGCCCAGCCTTGTCTACACTTCGGTGATATAGTTGCGCCTAGAATGAGACGCACGATGCACACATAGGCCGACCCACCCTGGCAGGACGATGATGTCGTGCTCCTTGGTGTGACTGTCATGGCTTTCAGCTGCAGGCAGAGCCCAGGCCAGGAGGAAAGGAGGGGCAGCCCAGGCAAGGCAGATGTCTCTCTTTTTCCTACTGCAGAAAGGGAAGACTCTCAGTGAATGGACCACATCTGCACTCGGCTATGACTTTCCATCAAAGTCAGGATTCTCCTCTTCTCTAGAAACCCATCCTTTAGGTGGGCTGAGAAGTTTGCAGATGTATAGCAAACCTCTTGAATAATTTTATGTTTCTGAGATTAAAAAAAAAAAAGAATAGGCCAGCCATGATGGCTCACACCTGTAATCCTAGCACTTTGGGAGGCTGAGGAGGGCAGATTGCCTGAGCTCAGGAGTTGGAGACCAGCCTGGGCAACGTGGTGAAATCCTGTCTGTACTAAAATACAAAAAATTAGCCCTGCGTGGTGACACATGCCTGTAGTTCCAGCTACTCAGGAGCCTGAGGTAGGAGAATAGCTTGAACTCGAGAGGCGAAGTTGCAGTGAGCCGAGATCGTGCCACTGCACTCCGGCCTGGGCGACAGAGTAAGACTCCATCTCAAAAAAAGAAAAAAAAAAGAAAGACTCTAAGAAGAAAATGTCCCTATCCATAGAGTTGTGAAAGTCTTCCCTCAAATGGCCATGGGGAGCTGAGTTCATTTGCTGTTTGCGTTAGATGAAAACCAGGGTGCTCTGTGAGTCTTGTTACTTCTGGGGTTCCTATGTATGGCTAGCTCCTAAAATACGCATGAGGCCTGTATACACATTTGCAACTTGGAGTTACCATTTCCATTAAGTCTCAGGGTTAAAAAAAATAAGTGATCATTACATGAAATGGGTGTTTCTTTTGGCAAAATAAAAATCTGAACGATACTAAAATTACACAGTTCATTTCAACCAGATGCTGGCGAGTCCTTCCTCAGAAATCCGGTCCTTGCACTGCCTGGGAATACAAACAGATGCTCTGTGGCACTTCATTATCGGATCGCGAGCACATTGATGTTGCATAAAGGGCATTGTAGAGTAATGTTTGCCATGCTCCATGCCAATTGCAGGCTGAGATTGTTACAGCATCATGGAACAGATGGAAGTTAAAGTCATTGCTAAGCTCCAGTCTCCACTTCTTTTGATGAAGAGCTCCAAAGATAGCTTTAAGTGAACTTTCAAAGGTAACTTTCTGGGCTTCTAAAATGCATAAAATTTATGGAGGGTATTGCACTAAAGCATGAGAAATACTTAGGTACGCCTCTTATTTGTCGTCTTTTGGGGACTAGACTATGTGCAGGCTTACTGGTAAAGCTCTTTTCTAAGTAATGTGTTTGTGCACCCTTGGTTCAGCTATCATTTCTGAGATTATCCCCATTTTCCTTGCCTCCATGAAAGGGAAACCTTACTGGAAGGTTGCAGCAGGTGGAGGTAGCTGTGTGCAAGCCTGTGGCGTTCTGCTAGCAGGGCAGTGCTTGCAGTCTCATTTAGCAACTAGACTAATGGGTAGATCTGGCATTAGGGGAGATTGAAAGAGGATAATTTGTTTTCGTGAAACTCTCAACCTCATTGAACTGAAGAGACCACACAGCAGTGCTTAAGAGCCTGTGGGTCAGAACTGGTCAAAATTGGATTTAAAGTCCTAATTCTGATACTCACACTCTCGGCACCCCCCACAAGTTGCTGGCTATTCATATTTCTGAGCTTCAGGTTCTGTGTTTACCATTTAATAATAATCCTGACTTCACAGGGTGGTTGAGTGGTTACATGGGAAAACATTTCAAAAACATTGCATGGGGTGGCTGGAGACTGTACCTATGGGCTGTCACTGCTGTGCACACACACGTGTGTGTGTGTGTTTTCACAAGCATGCCCAAATATGCATAAAAATACCAAATATTACCAAGAACATAAATATCTAGCATTCCAGAAGCTGTTCTTTACCATAGCTCTCATTTCCTATTTCATACGACTTTTCCTCACAGACAGGCAATTTCTTTTGTGAACAGCGTTCTCCTTAGTGGATAAAGAAGCACTGTTAGCATAACCCCAACACTTCTAATCCACTCATGTTTTAGCCACGCCATGCTTTTGATCCACTTCTCTAAAGACCAATGGAAAGGAATACCTCAGCCTTCATTCCAGTGGGGTTTTTCCCTCTGGCTTAATTGTCAGTGAAAATATCACTTTCAGTCTTGCTTGGCATCAGAACCTGGAGCTGTGATGTCCACAGCATCCTCCCCTTTGGCAGGATGGATATCCATCCCTTTCTCTTAAGTGGAACACTAGTATGTTCAAAAGTCAAAATCATAAGGCACAGAAAGACAAATATCATGTGTTCTCACTCATGTGTGCAAGCCCAAATGGTAATCTCATGGAGGCGGGGAGTAGAATGACAGGCCCCAGTGGGTCTGCTGAGAAGGGGGTGTGTGGGGAGGGTTGGTAAATGAGAACAAATCTGCAGTCAGATAAAAGGAATGAGGTCTAACGTTCCATAGTACAGGAGGGTGACTCTACAGTAAACAGCAATGTATTGTATATTCCAAAATAGCTAGAGGAAAATATTTGAAATGTTCCCAACACAAATAAATGATAAATGCTGGAGGTGATGGACACCCAAACACTCTGACTTCATCACTCTACATTTCACGCATGCATCAAAAGAACCTGTGTACCCCCACGCATCTGTGCCAACATTATGCTTCAATACAAACTACAAAACAATCCTATCTGGAAACAGGTGAGTGATGTCTGTCCTGGTATTGGAGTGTCTGGTTCCAGAGGACAGTGGGTTGGGAAGGAAACAAGGGACTGAGCGTCTGGTCCAAAGAAAGGGACCGCAGTGTCTAGCTAGGGAAGAGACAGAGGGGCTCCTGGCAAATGGCGTCCTCCATCCCAACCTGCCCCTTTTGTTTCCATGTCAAGGAACTGAGATCGAATGACCCCACCTGTCGGTTCACTGGAACTGACCATGCCCTGATATTGATGTGAAAGGGGTATGCTAATGTCCCAATGAGAAATACTTCAACATTCTGACTGAAGCTCCCCTGTGGCAGGACAGACAGCCAAGAGTATGCTGAGATTGCTTAGAAATGTGCCTTTCTAGAACGTAGACTTTGTCATCAAGTTGCATGATCATCCAGTAATCTTATGTATTATTTTAATAACTGAAATCGTTTCTCCCCCCTCCTGCCAAGTTTACTTCTTGAGATTGTAAACAGCATGAGACGGAGGGTCAAACTGGGCTTTTCCTTCAGTTATGGTCTTCAGTATTGTGCACTAAATACAGTTAAAGTTCAATGAAATTTTTGTTGAATTGAATTACTAACTCAATTTATATCCGTATACATATATCAGTATGTTTATGCCAATACTCATGTCTGTATTTATATATTTCTGTATCAATATCTCTACCTATCTATATCAATATCTTTATTAATATAATTATCTACATCAAATCAACACCTGCATATCTATATCTGTATTCAAATATATCTATCTCTACCTAGATCTTTATCAGTACACCAGCACTAATATCTATGCCAATATAATATAATTGCCTGTATCTGCATCAGTATCTAGATCAGTATCTGTATCAGTGTAAATATCTATATGATCTATACATCCGCCCACGTCCACACTCACATCCACATACACTTCCACACTCACATCCACATCCACCTCCACACCCACATTCACATCCACATCGACATCCACACTCACATCCTCATCCACACCCCTATCCACCCTCACACCCACATCCACACTCACATCCACACTCACACTCACGCCTCTACCTCTATCTGCAGTGGCTTCACGAACTTTATCTTTGTAAAAGTCATACCCAAGGAAAGGGCTACTAATTCCTGTTTAACAATTGGTCTTTTAAGAGATAATTTTCTTCTTAACATCAGTTTCCAGAAAAACAGTCTGCATTAGATGCACAGGATTTTAGAGACAAGAAAATAGTCATTCCAGTAACTACGTCCACAAAGTATTGGAGCAACGTGTTTCATCCATGTACATGTATTTGGAATGAGGACCTCAGGGTATGTTGACACCTCAGCCATCGGGCCGTGGCTGACTTTGTCCCTAGCTTGCAGTGCTATCCATGGACAGCAGGTCATTGCTGCTCACTCCTTGTGCCCAGCCACCCAGCTCTGGTATTAAACACACCTCTGTGTGTATCAGGGTCTAGGAGCTCTGCGTCTTAGCTACGCTACAGAGCTTCAAAATTCAATCAAAAGGAAATCTACAGGTACCACTAAAAAGGAAAAGCCAACTCCAGGAAACACTGAGACACTTTCAGAGTTTCTGTGGGAATTTTACTTGGTGAAATCACTTACATCTGTCTGCGAGAAACCTCCCCCAGGAGTGTTAATGCCATTTTTCCCTCTCTTCCCCTCAATGGAAATCAGGGATCAGTCCTTGGAGCCCTTCATTACTTGACACGGGAACCCAGGTGTGAGCGTGATTAGCAGCGTTTGGGGGGAGCGTTTTCTGGGACAAGGTTGTGACCCACGGTTGCATTAGTCCGCCAGGCCGTCAAACCGGGTGCTCCTCCCATGCTTTTTCAGGCAGAAAATCTCTTAAATTGAATAATTGTCATTTTCCAGCCCGTAGTGAGGCCAGAAATCACTAGAAATCTCATTTAAACTTTCCCTCCTCGTTCTCAAGCAAATTTACAACAACGGCCAGTACTTTTGCAAGATTGCTGGAGAGAATTCATCATCTGAATAGAGAGATTTTTCTCCATTGTTGAGCCAACTACCTTCCATCAATTTTGTCATCATTTCACCCATCTTATGATGACCTTCCTTGGATGAAAAAGCCCAGGTCTAACTCTTTCTTTCTGCCGGCAGAGCCTCCCTGTGTATGATATGGTTAATACTGATTATAAATCACAATAAACTCTGCAGGTCCTGCTCATTACCCCGGACTTCCCTTGCCCACCCTCTATAGAAACTATTCTCTGCCCTTCACCTGCTGTGAAATGCTATTTTGAATATTTCTTCTTTAAAATGGAATCACCACTTCCAATTGTATTTATCTAGATTCCAAAACCATCACGATGACTTCACGTCAGTGCCAGCAGACAGTCGTGGAATACAGTGCGCGCTCTCTGCCGCTGACAGCAATAGCGGTGATCTAATTTATCCGGCGACTGGAGGAAATTCTCTGTACAGGCTCTGGGTCCCTTTGGATTAGTGACTCCAAGGTCAACTGGAGGAGAAAGGAGGCAAGGCTGAGGGTCACCCGCTCCTGTCTCATTTGCATGGTCTTGAATATATGGTTTTAGGAAACATGCGTTTTTGATCTACGAAGTAAAAATTCCTCAATGATTTTTTGTACAGATAGGCACAATAGAGGAATGAAATAAAATATTGACAATTTGTGGCCTCGCTTTTTTTTTTTCCCCCAAGTTTTCTCCAGTGACGCTAAATTCAACTTTGACCACTTGGGTTTTTAACATTACTTTAAAAATCCCAACCACAATTAGCTCCTCCAAGGCTGATCTGATTGTATGCACATTATTCCTGAGGCTAAAGATAGAGTCACTTTCCCATCTAGCTGACTTTAGCATACAAATACAACTGAATCACAAGCAATGAAATTTGATCTATTCAACTCTCTTCTTTCTCTACTAGAGTTAATAATACCAAGTTTTACTCCTTCCTCCTAAATAACATAAAATATATGAAATTGAAATTAGCACATCTCCAGGATGATTAGGTCTTGAGTGGATGTTATTAAATTTACTCACATGCTGTTCATTTTTTCTTAACCAGAGAGAGTGTGTGGAACTAGGCTCCTTTTCTATTTCTTATAGTAATAGAGAGAAGCTTTTTTTTTTTTTCAGTAACAAACCAAAAACAACAAATAAAGCCATGGAAAGCTATTTGAAATAAAAAGAAAGCAGTGATTATAGCATTATCAATGCTAAGAAGAATGATAAAGAACTTTAACTGACACTTTACATCATGCAATGCTCTCTGCTAAGAACTCCTTACACAAGCTGGGCCCAGCGGCCTGTAATCCCAGCACTTTGAGAGGCCAAGACAAGAGGATAGCTTGAGCTCAGAGTTTGAGTTCAGTATGGGCAAGACAGCAAGACCTTGTCTCTATTAAAAATACAAAAATCAACGGGGCAAGGTAGTGCATGCCCATAGTCCCACCTACTCTGGAGACTGAGACATGGGAATCGCTTGAGCCTAGGAGGCAGAGGTTGCAGTGAGCTGAGATTGCACCACTGCACTTCAGCCTGGGAAACCGAGCCAGACCCTGTCTCAGAAAAAAAAAAAAAAATTATTCCTTTTTTAAGAACTCCTCACGTAGACCTGCTCATGGCTGGTAATCCTTCTGCAGTGCAGAGGAAGGGAGGGTAATTTTGTTTCAAATGTTGATGAAACTCTGCCAACGTCTGTGGAAGAACAAGAGGGTCCTACAGATGATGGGGGCACCCACCAGAGAAGGAGAAGCAAGCGTTAGTCCCAGAGGGGCCAGAGTCAGCACAAGACAAGGAGGCATTTGTCTCCTTGTCTGCAGCTAAAGCCTCAAGTCCCTTCAAGAGCTGACCATGATGACGGGGTTGGTTCATTCCCACCAGTTCTAAGGGTAAATGCTGCATTTTCCTGCAATGAACGTGACTTTAATCCAGGCATCTGTGCTGCAGTCTATTGAGATAGCTACTCTCAGGTCAATGGCTGCTGCCCTGAGCTTCTGAGAAGGTTCTGGAACGTACAACAAAGGACAGATTGTCTGAGCCTCTCAGACTTGGGCTTGGGGTGACGGGCAACCATCTCCTGTCTCTGGAGTGGATGTGCTAGGTGGAAGGTTGGCGGGTGAGACCTGTTTCCTCAACCAATACGCTCACACCCCTGGTTGGAAGGACCTTCAGCAAAGTGGCTAGCTCTGGCCAGCCCATCCTGCTGTTTAAATGCTTCTTAAGGCATCAAGTCTCAGGGAAAGGCTAGAGATCTTTGTTGGCTACAGAAACTTTGAGAATCTGATGAGACACTTAAACACTTTCCAGGGCTCACAGCTGGCTTGAAGTCCACTAGTTTCCTCTTCTAGCTCCTTAAGGGAGAGTGCAAAGGCCACTTGTCTTTTCAGGCATGCAGTTTCCCCCCATATAAAATAAAGCTTTTGCTTCAAGTAACTGTGAAGGACTGTCCCACTCACCATAACATGATTCTAAGGGGAAGTGTCAGCTCGGCTTTCCACATCTTTCTGAGAACTGACACTCCGAATGTATTTTGGAGCTCAGTTCTCCTATGGAGAGGCTACTAAGCAAAAAACTGTGTAATGAAAAAGGTGACTATTTTTGTAAGTGCAGATCTATGTTGCAACATCTCACCCACATAAATTGCAGGCAACTGTGGGAGATTTAGTACGTCCAAGTAGGAAGGTAGGCCGTGTGATAGAGTGAGTCTGGCTCAAAAAGGCTGGCTCTGAATTTACCAGCTTCGTGAACTTAGATAAGTTACTCACCCTCCTTGAGCCTTGTTTCCTCCTTTGTAAACAGAGAATACAATCTTCCAGAGTCATTGTGAGGAATAACAGAGAAACTGCATGTGAAATACATAGTGTCTTGCCTGGCACTTACTAACCCCCCAGTAGATACTAGATGTGATGATGATGATGGTGATGATGATGATGAAGCTGTTACAATCATGATTTTTCATAGAAGAAACAACTGTACTCAGTATACTTTTTAGGAAGAAAATGAGAGTCCACAAACGTTAACATAGAGTAGTGAAAGGGGTTTCAGGTTTCAGAGAGACTTGAGAGGGGTGGGAATGGCTGTGGGCTGAAAACAGCAGGGCCTGCACCTCACTTTATTTTCTGTGAGTGACACACTGGATGCAACCAGAGAGTGTGACCTCAAAGGTCGGCGTGGAGACAACAGCATTGTTGGAAGAGAATGTGAAAAATAGCTTAAGAAGAGAATCAGAAAGGCACACAGGGGGCTGTTACATTTGGGTAAGCAAATGTTTTAAAATTGTGGATGTGTTAAACATGAGATTAAAGGTAATTTTAATGTTGCTATTTCAGGTAATAAATTTGGTAAAAGTAGAGCAGCATCATCTTGTTAAAGGTGAAAAATAAGCTTAATGTTTTCTCTAAAAGTGAGATGCCAATATGTCATTGAACACGAGCAGTTAATCTGGTCTTTTAACCAAAATGCTCTGCGTGTTGTCACTACAACACTGAGCTCCTGTGTCTGTGTCACTGATCCTTCAATGATTCAATGAAGACCTTACATTCTATTTTAATGAGTACGTTAAAATTCTTAAAATTGGAACATGAATCAATGATATATAAAATAGAATAACTAATATACATTTATTGTTTAGCATTCTTTCTGTTAATTAAGAGCATGTCCAGATTCTAAAGGATAAAAAAAACCTTGTCAATGTTATTGTCCTGATGGATTCTTTCAAATGCAAATTTTCCACGTCATGTAGCCATATGTGTGTTAATGCTCACCTTTGAAAACAAACAGGTCTAAAGTGGTGTAGGTGTTGGCAATAGCCACCACCTCTATTGTACATGCAAAGCACTAGCACCTTGCAGTTCTTCATGCGAGCAATTTCTGGTTTTTTTTTTTTTTTTTTTTTTTTTTTTTTTCCAGACAGAGTCTCTCTCTGTCGCCCAGCCTGGAGTGCAGTGGCGTGATCTCAGCTCACTGCAACCTCTGCCTCCCGGGTTCAAGCAAGTCTCTGCCTCAGCCTCCTGAGTAGCTGGGATTACTGGTGGCTGCCACCATGCCCAGCTGATTTTTGTATTTTTAGTAGAGATGGAGTTTCGCCATCTTGGCCAGGCTGCTCTTGAACTCCTGACCTTGTGATCCACCCGCCTCAGCCTCCCAAAGTGCTGGGATTATAGACGTGAGCCACTACACCCGGCCCGCGAGCAATTTCCTGCTGCCTTTCTTGATATTTTGCAGAAGTTTTCAACAAACAATATAAATGAAAGGTAAATGGTGCAAACGAAGAAAGTTTCTGGCTATTCACTAGCACTAAACAAACATGTGATCCTTTTTATAATGGCATGGTTTGGGGATTTCATTGTAAATACACAATTATATTGAAATGAAGAGTGAAGTTTCTTCTTCTTCTGTTTAAAGTGGAAAATCAATGTGATCAGTATTTTAAATTACACATTGTTGAAGAAACAAGTAAATTACTGACTGTTTCATTTGGTTTCTAAATGGCCCTGAATGTGCTGGGTGAGCAAAAGTGGCTTAGGCAAGATTGGAGGGGATTTCTGTGACAGGGAAAGATGCTATTTCTAATTATGTATTTTAACTTGCCTGGGTATGAAAACATCTGATTATTTCACACTTAGCAAGGAAGCATTTCGTTGGCTGTTTTGTTCAAAGTGAACATACTTAAAATACATTGCATGGCTGAAAAAGAAACTCTACAACTGAATCTCAAAGACTGAGTGGGACTGAGTAAGCTGAGTAAAAAATTGGGAGAAAATTCCCCAGAAGTAAAACATATATTTGTAACAAAACATATGAAGTATACAATTTCTCATCTATGAAGCTGCATACACTTTTACACTAAGTAAAAAAGAATTTTTTTTTCTCTTAATAGGGTTTGGTAATTCTGTTAATATGTTTTTGTTCTTCTCAACATGACGTGGGGGAAAGTCATGTTGATTATATTTTTTATAATTTAATCATTTCTGATTATATTTTTTAATAAGGAAATTTGGGTTAACTATTTTAAGATAAAAGTTTATAATTAGGAGACATTCCACCTATGAAAAAAATATAGACTACTCAAATTATTGAGAATACAAGGAAAATATAGCCCAGTTTTGGGGAGTTCTGCTTCCAAAGAGCGAGGTAGTCTCCTTCTACTCTGGGGAACCCCAGCTGGGGCCTAACTCCAGCCACAGCGAGCCTCTCAGTGTGAGCATTGATTCAGATGGGTAAAACAGAGATGTAAAAGTAGAAATTGTTGTTCTTTCATGGAGATTATTATGTCAGAATCTGCAATTTCTTCTCATATTTTCTTAAGCTTCTTTTGGCATATATATTCTCTTTAACAATGCTGAGACCCTGCACGTTCTCCTTGAACTACAAGTAAATCAACAACGACCTCATTCTTGTTGGCTTCAGTGTCCATGTGCATCATCCACTGTCTTTGTTTCTCCCTTATTTCCAGCCTCTGATAATCTGGTTCTCTGTTCACCTCAACATTCCTGATAAAGGCATTATCCATCCACTTTTCTAGAAGATCCTCAGGTGGCCATGTGCCAACATGTCTCTAGCACCACTCCAGCCTTCCGGCTGCTGGAGCCTTCCCTGGCTTTGCTCCCAGGGCTCCCCAGGACTCTGCCCACTTGTGCCTTCTGCAGAGAGGGTTGCCCTGACCATCACATCTAGCCACCACCTTGCCATTTTCTACCTGTAACTCTGCTTGATTTTCGTTCATAGAACATATGAGGAAGTACTCGACCTCTGATCCCATGTCTGTTGCTCTCTGTATTAGTCTGTTCTCACACTGCTAATGAAGACATACCTGAGACTGGGCAATTTTTTAAGAAAAGGAGGTTGAATGGACTCACAGTTCCACATGGCTGGGGAGGCCTCACAATCATGGTGGAAGGTGGAGGAAGAGCAAAGGCACGTCTTACATGGCAGCAGGCAAGAAAGTGTGTGCAGGGGAACTGCTCTTTATAAAACCATCAAGTCTCCTGAGACTTATTCACTACCACAAGAACAGTATGGAGGAAACCACCTCCATTATTCAATGATCTCCACCTGGTCCCACCCTTGACATGTGGGGATTATTGCAGTTCAAGGGGAGATTTGGGTGGGATTACAGCCAAATCATATCACTCTCTCAGTGTCTTCCTCTAGCAGAAATCCCTGGGGCAGGACCCTTGGCTGCTTGCTCACTACCCATTCGCATTGCATGACAGCTTCCTGCAAAGGAATGATTGATGCTGGGGCCTGGCATTGAGCCAGGGATTAACAATGTTCCTTCTCCATCCCACTTTTCTTTTAATAAAAAGTTGTTCACTGGGGGAAGAAAACCAACTTGTTACAGAAATATAAGAAACAACAACAACAAAAAAACTTCCTATAGAAAACCCACGCCATAATTTATGGAACCACTTTGCCTCTGATGACTTCAGCGCCTCCAGATCAGTGGATCATGGATGGGTGGATGATCGAATGGCTGGATGGGTAGATGGGTGGGTGGCTGAGTGGCTGATTGGCTGAATGGGTGGGTGAATGGGTGGATGGGTGGATGGATGGTTGGCTGGCTGCATGGGTGGATGAAAACTAAGGACAAGTGGAGAAAATAAATATTTAAGATCACCCGAGGGAAATCAACTCATATTAAATGAAATCAGATCTCTAAGCTATGTGCCAAGTGAACAATATAGACTAATAACTTACCAACTCACTTTTCAAATGCGAAATGTCACGTAAAAATGGACATTTCCATTTGTTCCATTTATAAATTATATAGTTAACTAAATACAAAAAACGTTAGCTACCTCTGTGAGGATGCAGATAATCCTATGCAAACAGTAGCTGGATGCCTGTTGTGAGGCCTACGCATGTTCAGAACTCAGAGCTGACTGCAGGTGTCCACGGGCGGTTGTGGGGAGCGGTGTCTGCGGTGCTCTCAAGACCTTCCTGAGGTCCTCCCATCCTTTAAAGACTGGTTTTAGTTAAAGCTTTAGAAAAAATTTATCCTAATTGACTTCTCCAGGAAATAATAAAAGTCCATATATCTAATACATTTTTTCTTACCTCTCGGCAAATGAGGTAAAGTAATAGCATCGTTATTTATTATGATTTAAGATGCTCAAGCATATTTAAAAATGATGTCACTTACACTACATGTGCCCCCCAGCCAGACCTTTTATTATTTTAACTATGGGATTGTTGTCTATGTTGCATGTGCACTTGGACTTGGATTTTTTCCCCAGCATTTCAAACATCATGTGCTCAGAACTGAACTCCTTCCCTGCCTCCAGCTTTCCCTGTCTCTCTGAAAGGCCTTCTCCAGACCCAATTGCAGGGTCAGGCCCAGGAAGCCATCTTTGAAAGATCCCTTTCTCTCCACCCTGACATTCCCTGGATCCGTGTGACAAGGGACCCAACCCTCAGACTCTAGGGAGTCTGTTCTGTGTCAGCATCCTCCCTCCTTCCTCATCCTCTCTGTTTTAGCTCATCTTCTCACATTGACCTTGTCTCCCTCCAGGATTTTTTTTGAGGGAGCAGAATCAATTTTTTAGATATTGTAGAAATTAAAATTTGAAGGCATTGCTCCAGTACATTGCAAGCTTCAGTTGCTTTTCACTTCACTTTCAATAAAGTAAAGAACTTTGCACAGTGGACCAGACACCAGGGATCCAGTCTGATTCCCTTGCACCTGTGGTCCTCTTCCACTGCATTAGTACTCACTAGGACCTGGACTTCAGCAGAGCTGCCTTCCTTCAGTTCCTTAAAAATGTTAACCTTCTCTGCCATAAGGCATCCCTCACGCTGTTTCTTCTGTCTGGGATACTCTGCCTCCTACACTGCAGGGCTCAGCTGTGATGTCACTTTCCTGTCCACCCCAGAGCAACCTTCATCTGGTCTCTGATTCTCTCTAGATTTTATGTTTTTTATATGATGACTTCATAAAGTCCCATAGTTTCTTTCATGATGTTTATTACCATTGTGATCTCTAACTATGTGTGAACTTATATGTCTAATGTCTGCACCTCCACAAACCTCAAAGCCCATGAGTTTACTACTGTGTGCATGCCCAGATTAACACCAATAATAGAGGGTGCTCGATTGATGGATGAATTGAGAGTAGATGGATGAGTGGTTTGGTGAATGAGTGGATAGTTGGCTGCTGGATAGATGATTGGGTGGATAGTGGATGAGTGGATGGGTGAATGGCTGGATGGGGTGGATGGGTGGTTGGCTGGCTGAATGGGTGCGTAAATGAGTGGATGGATGTTTGGGTGCATGGGTGCATGGCTGGCTGACTAGATGGATGGTTGGGTGGGTAGTGGATTGGCGGATGAGTGAATGGCTGGATGGGTAGATGGGTGGGTAGCTGGGTGGATGGCTGGCTGAATGGGTGGGTGAATGGGTGGATGGGTGGATGGTTAGATGGACGGCTGACTGGATGGATGGGTAGATAAAAACCGAGGAGACATTAGAAGAAGCAGAGAAAATAAATACTTAAGATCACCCAAGGGAAATCAAACTTAACCAACTGGAAATTTAGAGATAGACCATTCACATTTGCTCAGTTAATCTAGATGGAATCTGTGTTCTTCTTTAAGTCTCTCTTTTCTTTTCTTTTTTTCCCACAAATTGAAATAATTGCTTTTTGGAAGCTTGGCAGTATTTTTTGGGGGGAATAGTGTAAGAAAACCCAAGAGCTTAATTATTCAGGAAACACAATTTTTCTTTAATAAATAAATCTCTGCAGGTACTGATCTGGGCGTATAATCTGAGCATTCAGAGCCTTCATTTCCTTGCTGACGCTGGAGGAAACAGTGAGTATGGAAAGCCAGTTTCCACCGGTCCCTGCCTGCACAAGCAGCGCAAATGCAGGGCACCCTGCTCTTCTCCCAGAGCTGTCACTCCTGCATTATCATGCCAGCCACAGTTCAGATGCTTATCACCTACTTAGGTTTGCCACGTTTTCATCTCTTACTTAGACATATATTTTTTTTTCCCCTTGGGGGATAGTAAAGGGCATCTTCAGGCACCCTTACCTCTCATATTGAATTGTGAATTTGTCATGGTGGATTAGATTAATCAAAATGGCCTTAGAAGAAAAATCTCCATGTGTGCATCCCAAACTCAACCAATTTCTGTCAATTTTGAAATATAGACACTTCTTTCTGTAGACCATTCTCACATGCTGTTTTTGTATATCATGCAGTGGAATATACATTTATCCCAACCCTTGGTGGCTTGAACTTAAGCTACTGTTTAAATTTATACCTAGGCAGTAAAGCAAGGATTAGAAAACTACCATCAGGAGTGGAAATGGGCCAGATTTAAGTGACTTGTTTCCAGTAGGACAAAACATTTAGAGACCTGTAAAACTTTAAAAAAATTTTTATCATCAAGCTTTAAAAGATTTTACATTTGGCAAATTTAATAAAAGCTTAGTTGAATAACAAGTGATATTACAAACCCAAAGCACTAATATAAAAATAATTTACCAAATTAAAAAAATGAATTAGTTTGTTCATTTATTATCGAAATAGCTTAGTGAACACTTGCATTAATAATTTGATCCACAGCCACTTCCTTTAGCAGCAAAGAAAGAAGAATTAGCCAATAGAATAACATATGGGAAAAAGGTTTAAAAGATATTTGCTATCAAACAAAAATATATTTTTAATTTTCTCCATCAAAATTTGTAGAATTTTATACTTATATTTTTATTTTAGCATTTGAAAGTTTCTAAAGATAAAAATGATCTTTTTACTAATTTGAAATCAATTAATATTTATTATAGAAATAATGGAGGCACACACAAAAATAAGGTAAAACACCCACTGTCTTTTCATACATATTTCCCACACCTCAAGACTGGGATCATAATTTATAGATTTTCACTTAACAAAAGGACATTTTCCTATGTTTAAATGATTTTTAACTACCTTAAGATGTACACTCCATCATCTAGTAAATCACTAGCTCGTGTTCATGTTCTTTTTGTTCTTTTTTATATAAACCACAGTGAGATGAACATCTTTAGAGCTCTGGTCTCCGACCCATGATTAACAAGCTCTTTATGAAAATTCCTAGGAACTGAATTGCTTGGACAACAGTATTTACATTTTTTAAAAATTCGATACATTTTGCCTAATAGTCCCTCACAAAGGTTGCCCTAATTTCTACATTTGAGCACTGTAAATGGGCATTCCTCACTAATCCCTCAACCTCATCGCCAATGGCCTTTGTAATCTCTGTAAGCTCTGACAGCTGATTGGAAAAAAATGAAAACAAAATGTGTTCATTCTTTCCTGAGATCATTGACCATCTGAATATCTTTTATTAATTTATATTACTTACCATTTTTTAATATGATGGGTGCTGACCAAAAGTAAACACATACACACACACACACCCCATTTGAATGCTGCAGTTATTAGCACCTCACTTCTCTTCTGCATCTCTAACATATTCCTAATATCCAAATAAGTGCATGGACCTTCAGCTACATCTGTGACAGAATATCAGACTTACTCTGTGGCAATAAACAGAAAATAAAATGAAATTAGAGGAACTTTGTAAGACAAAGACACATGTCTGCAGTTATTGGACTTTAACCAGTGCAGGGATGTAAGGATTTGAGAGGAGCAGAACACAGGTAGGACCTCACATGCATGCCAATATTCTCCCTGAGGGCACCTTCCAAACTCTTTGTGCAGGAGACAGAGCCCCAGCAGAGAGTGGTGGTCTTGCAGGGAGGCATCCATAGGGGATGAAGATGGGGAATGCTAAGGCGACTGTGACCTCTCAGGGGAGGCTACCCGAGGAGACAGTGCTACAGAGAAGCATTCTTCAACAGAATTTGGGGGACTTTGACCAATTCAAATTGCTGTCAAGACTCCAGAGGAATTGGCAGGGAACCACAAATGGGAGGCTGAGAGCTGAGCAGGCATCTCCGTCCTGGAGAAACATTAGGATGTGCCTGGCCAGAGTGGAAGTGTTATAGAGTTGAAACTTTAGGAAGCCAGGGACCCGTCAGTGCAGCCCTGCACCATACCTAACACTGAGTGCTGTATCCTCAGAGGAAAGACAACCATGACCCAGCAGTGCATTCCTGCACCGCACACAACTCTGAGTGCTGTGTCTTGGGAGGAAAGGCAAGATGGAAATAGATCTATTGTCATTAAAGCTGAAACTAAGTTTCAAAGGTGACCTGCTGGTAATCTAACAACAAAATCAAAATCTAAAGCTCCCTTCAGGAAACCAAAACCCAAACCAAAAAAAGCACAAAGTAAACTTTAGCATCTACAACGGCTCATACACACATTCTTACACATAGTCAGAGATCATTACACAGAGAAGCAAAAAAAAGTGTTTGACCATGAAGAGACAAAATAGTCAATAGAAGCAGACTCAACATAATCCAGATATTAGATTAATCAGAAAAAGACTTCAAAATAAATATGCTAAGTTAAGGATGATGGAGAAAAGAAGAAACATGAAATAAAATATGGAGAATGTTAAAAAATAAAGTACATAAAAGGAGTCAGATGGACATTTTAGAACTGTCCAATACAGTCGTAGTCCATTCGAGTTGCAATCACAAAATAACATAAGTTGAGTGTCTTGTAAACAACAAGCATTTTTTTCTAAATAATTCTGGAGGCTGTGAAGTCCAAAATGAAGGCATCGTCAGATTCAGTGTCTGGCAAGGGGTCATTCCTCATAGATGACACGTCGTAGCTGTGTCTTCATGCAGTAGCGGGTGAACAAGCTCCTTGGGGCCTAATTTATAGGGTTACAAACCGTTTATGAGGCTGGATCCCTTATAACCTCATAACCTTCACAAAAGTCCCACCTCCTAATACCTTCATTTAGGAGTTAGGAATTCAGCATAGGAATTTTGAGGATACACAGCATTCAGATCATATAAAATACAATAACTAAAATATGAAGAAGAACTCCATAGCTAAGTTTAGTAGAAGATTGAACACAGAGGAAAATAGAATTAATGAACTCAAAAACAGATCAACATTAAATATCTGTATTCAAACACTGAGAGATAAAAGAAACAAAAACAAAGCAAGCATAGCACATGAGTTATATGAGACATTGTAAAAGGGTCTAACACACATATTAACAGACTATGTGCATATATTTTGCATTTGACTGTGTTTATGTGGGAGTGTGATTTAACAAGTTCATTCTAAGACTTACATGAAAATGAAAAAGATAAGGAATAGTCAAGGCATTCTTGAAAATGAAGTAGGAGAACTTGTTCTACTTGACACTAGGAATTATTCTGAGGCCAGAATGGTTCAAATGATATACCATTTGAACCATTTGAACTATTTGAATGGTTCAAATAGATCAATGGACCAGAATAAGGAGATTAAAAAAAAATCTACATATGCACTGACAGTTGATTTACAACAAAGATGGCACCACAGAACAATGGAGGAATGGTAATGTTTTACTCAGTGACACTTCAAGGCATTCAGGTTGCAGGGAGCAAAACTTGTGCAATGGGGTCTTCTCTTTTCCGTCAACAATAATTCCAGTTATCTCCACTAACTGTCTGTTTCTTTCTTTTCTTTTTCTTTTATTATTATTATATTTTTTGGTCATTCTTTCTCCAAGTGTTTATGTCTGGAAGTATGATATTTCCCTTGAAATATCTTCTAAAACATGGCATTTGGAATATCCAGTGCCCACGTGGTATGGAATGACTGCTACCTGTGGTCAGTAGAAATTGATGCTTCTGTAGTCCAAGCTCAGCTGCATGGCTCTCCGGAGAAAGTTTCTTGCCCGTGCAAACGGATCTTTTCCACTCATCTGCAGGAAGGTGCTCCTCACAGACATCACTCACTAGCACACTGGTCACAGAACACTCCCTAAATTGTTCCACGTTGAATATCAGACGTAATTCTGATTAGTGAAGATATCTCTTTATAGATCAGGTTTGATTTTCACGTTTCCAGCGTCTTTCCCCTGCTTCACTTGTATTTTCCTTCCATTGCTGCATTCAAAACTTTCTCCCTAAGGTCTTGAATCCCATGCAATACTTGTGCACTGTCACCCCGTGAATGAAGTCCATCTTCTTCACGTGCTACCCCAGAGCCCATTTCCCTGGAACACACAACTGAGTCGTGTGTGCTCAACTGATGATATTAAATGATCATGGCAAGACAAATACCATGTTGTAGTAAAGAAAATGTTACAGGAACATTCCACATTAACTGTTTGTCTGCCAAGTTTTCTTCAAACAGCATCTGGCACAGGCCACTTTCAGTGAACACTTGCTAGCTTGGTACAAATATCCAATCCCCTTCTCAGAATCAGCATAATGTCTTGTAGGAAATGATCTCTGTCTTCCAAGATGAGTAGCCTCTGTAGGGGAATGACAAATACAAAAGTGTCCAGCTGTGTCCTCTTCCTGTCTTGAGGTGACCACGTGATCATGGTGACAGTCACGTGATCTGAGCTCAGCCAATGAGATCCTTCTGGGACTTTGCATCATGAACTGGTGACGTCAGGTATGAAGAGAGCTGGAGGTGGTTCTTTGCAATGGACATGTGCAGCCCAGCCATTTCCTGCTACTAGACTGTGGCTATGGCTTCTACATTCCAGTCCTGTGGAATAGCTATGAATTTTGTGTGTGTGGCGGGGGGCGGGTCGGGACAGAGTCTTGCTATGTCACCCAGGCTGGAGTGCAATGGCATGATCTCAGCTCACTGCAACCTCTGCCTCCCAGGTTCAAGTGATTCTCCTGCCTCAGACTCCCAAATAGCTGGGATTACAGGTGTGCACCACCATGGCCGGCTAATTTTTTATTTTTGATAGAAACAAGGTTTCACCATGTTGGTCAGTCTGGTCTGGAATTCCCGACCTCATGATCCATCCACCTCGGCCTCCCAAAGTGCTGGGATTATAGGTGTGAGCCACCGCACCAGGTCTGCTGTGAAACTTTTGAGTCAACTTCCCAGCACCTTTACTGTAAAGTCCCTTTGTACAGTCTCTGTTGCTTGCAAAAAAGGAATCCTAAGTGATCAATCCCATGTGACCCTCCTTGAAGCAGTTGGAAACCTAAAAACCACCACTTAAAAGTTCACTTATTTACAATGAACATCATGTATGAACAAGTATGCCCTCTGAGCACTTTTCCAGTAAGTTTTTGAAACCACTATTTGTATGTTTTCTCTGTGATCTGTCACATTGGAAATAAGATTTCAAATTAGGTTTGTTTCAACTGATTTCTTATTTACTAACCCATACAACATATATTTGTATAAACAACATATATTTGAAGAAATGTAGTCTAACTGATATTTCGCATTTTATAATTCTGTCCCATTTATAGTGAACTCTCCACTATGTAAATTTTGGTGTGCCTTATTTTTCTTCTTTCTGAAACTGGGCCAATATTTTATGTTTCTGTTAATGTGGCTGTTTTACTTTCTCCAGGACTTCTCAAATATTTTAGAAAATCTGTGATTGCAATTGGGTCTTTGAAAAAACAAGAAAACAAAACAAAATGTAAACATTGCTTACAACTTATTTTCCTGGAAATCATCTGAGGTTGGCTAACACATTTACTTTTTCCTCAAACACTTTTCTTTATACTGCTATTCCTACATTGAACACTATAACTTTTCTTAGAAAAAATGGATTTCTAGGGGCAGCTGGTTGTGTGGGAGTTTGCAGTCACCATTTGGTTTCCCAAGGAGTGGCCCTATCTGTCCTTTCTTTGTTTTCTAACCGCAGTTGAGTTGTATAGACATTTTGGAGGTTAGCGTTCACATTTTATGATGAATAGATCTAATCTTTTTGCTTTTAAACCCCCTTAGAACCAAGGAACTCTTTAAAAATAACAAATAATTGCTAAAAACCTAGCAATAAGTTCCAAACTGAGGTTTGCTGTCACATTCATCATGCATGCCAAGGGAATCCTTTAGGAATGAAACTTGAATTACTCCAGTTAAAGAGAGGAAATAGAAATATGAAACTGTATCACTGGACAATCATGCCAGTACTTAATCTTCTCAGTGTTAGAATGGAAACATGACTGGAAATCAGTTGTTTCGTTTTATTTTTCTATGAAATCCAGTGTTATCAATAAGTGGTTTTCTTGTTCTGAATTTCATGATTTAGCAATCTTTAGTGCCAGAATTATTTTTCCTTAGGAGTGTGGACATAGGTGCTATTGTTAAGTTGTTAAATATTAAAGGTAATTTTAGCCCATTTTTAAAAGATAATATTTGGAAAACCACAGCATTTCAATCTGTTAGTAAATTTTTGTGCTCTTAAACTGTAACTGAATAAATGGGCATAGCAATCCTAAAAGTGCTGATTATATTCTACAAAAGGCTTTCCTTTGTGGAAATAATGAAAACAGACCCGGACCTAACTAGATTTTGAGAATTCTATCACTTATATCTTTCCTGAGTAATCAAGTGAATGATTCCTTCATGCCCTTGGATGAAGCATCTAGTATATTCCTCAAAGAAGTTGAAAAAATTTACATCCTTATGAGATTTTTACAAGACTCTGGCCTGTGACATGGCCAGCTCCGGCAGTTGAATAGTGAGAAAATGGACTTAACTACCTCACAGTGATTACTGAAATACAGATAGCCACATCACCTTGACACTTGGAACATTTCTGTCCAACTAAACTTCAGTAGCAATTTATTCAGAGAGTAATTTAAAATAAATACAAAATAAATACATATAAAAGAGAGATAATTCCATACATAAGCAAATATTTTCATTTGGTCTTCGTAGTAGCTTGTGTCTTAAATACATATACAAAGATGAAAAGTCAAATCAGGAAGTTTTTCTTAAGAAGTAATTGAATTGCTCTTTGGGAGGCCAAGGCGGGTGGATTGCAAGGTCAAGAGATTGAGACCATCCTGGCTAACACGGTGAAACCCCATCTCTATTGAAAATACAAAAAATTAGCTGGATGTGGTGGTGGGCACCTGTAGTCCCAGCTACTCGGGAGGCTGAGGCAGGAGGATAGCGTGAACCCAGGAGGCGGAGCTTGCAGTGAGCTGAAATCAAGCCCCTGCACTCCAGCCTGGGCGACGGAGTGAGACTCTGTCTCAAAAAAGAAAAAAAAAATGCAATTAAATTAAATATATGAAATGGAAGAACCTGGTTATAAGGGAAAAGCCCTATCGTTATTCCAAAAACAAATTTGCAGTTTCTCCCATGAGCCTGCTCACCTACCTTATTCTCTGCAAGATCAGCTGCTTCTGAAACCCTGTCACATTTTAGTGAGTTCTTTAGTTTTCTTTTTGACAAATATTGCATTAGTAAAGTTTCAACTTGGATTGTATGATAACTCAGCAATGAAAGAACTTGTATTTTTAAAGGAAACTAACACATAAAACATACATAATAAAAAACAAACTATACATTTGGTTCCTAATGTGATTACAGAATTTAGTTCTGCATCTTGATGAAATAATCTTGACAAAGTAATCCTAAAATGTCATTGTGAAGGTACAGACATTTGGAATTGCATGTGTGTGTATATGTGTGTGTTTGTGAGCTTTTGTCTAGACTGTCAAAAAAAGAAGAAGCAAAACAAAATTCATCTCTGATTTTCAAAAGTCATTTTGCCTGCCAAATTTTATCTGTCCTGCCTGAGTCATAATTAACGGTTCCACATTCATTCTCTGGTTATTGATATGAAGCATAAATCAATATTCTCAGGAAACTGCCAACAGTATTTCCACAAGCACTGTTTTCACAGACACAGTAAGTAAAGCAAGCAGCAGACTTAGGGAAATTATACTCCTTTGCACAATCTTTCTTAAGGTCTAACAAGAATATTATCTTAACATTTCCAGTAAGGTTCATTGTTGCTTGTTGCAATTTTGTATTTTTTCTATTACCAGATGATTGTTTCTTATTAGCCTATTTTACAATCTCTCTATTTAGAGAAAGAAGATCTCAGCCTGATTTTTACAACTGGTGGAGTTGTGCAGTTCATCTTCATCAGCTTGGCGCCTGCCATCGATGAGTATGGCAAAGTGAAATGAAATGTATAGTGTAGAACGACCATGGAATGGCACACAGACAGAATTCACTTAAACGTTACTTTGCATAAATTCCTCAGACTAGTGTTCTCACTCTATTGCAGGGGAGTTCTATTTATACCTAAATGAGGTTTTAATCATAATTTCTATTTTTGAAAAAATTCAGAGTTTGCTTTAGAATAAAGTAACAGGCCGGGTACAGTGGCCCACACTTGTAATCCCAGCACTTTGGGAGGCTGAGGAGGGCAGATCATGAGGTCAGGAGATCAAGACCATCCTGGCTAACACAGTGAAAACTCCATCTTTACTAAAAATACAAAAAAAAAAAAAAAATTAGGCACGCATGGTGGCACACACATGTAGTCCCAGCGACTCGGGAGACTGAGGCAGGAGAATCGCTTGAACCTGGGAAGTGGAAGTTGCAGTGAGCTGAGATTGTGCCACTGCACTCTAGCCTGGGTGACAGAGCAAGACTCCATCTCAAAAATAAATAACAATAAAAATAAAATAAAAGTAACAGCAGAACATGTCATGAGTACCAGATCGTTTAACCAAGTAAAATGGAAATAAATCTTTAGGACAAAACAGACAAAGCATAGAAGGTAGCATTCAGGTACCCTGCAAGGATGGGTACCTGGGATGAGTCATGCCATTTCTCAAGCAAGGTTCACTGTCGTGTTCCCACACAGCATTTTATCAAAGCTTTCCACCTGCCAACTCAGAAATCCAAATTATGCTTTTGTGCAACAAGAGCCCAGCTCTTACCATCACCCCCTCTTCTGGTTGTTGGAGGGGGAAGGGGAATGGTATACATGGATTGGGATTAATGTTTAAACTTCAAATAATACAAATATATCTTTTATTGAGACAGACTATTATGCTTATAGAGGCTTCTGATACTGATCATGACAATAGGCTCCAGTTCTCAAATGAGGTCAAAGATTTTGTGAAATATTGATGCTTCATCGTGTCAAAAAGGATCGTAATGGCTACATCATCTACTCCGGGTAGAATAGTCATAACGTTGAATGTATCCCTGCCTGTAGAGAACATGTAGCCATATTCCAACTCTGCAAGTGCTCACTGAGGAGAGAAAAGAGGAGTATGATACAGTATATATATCCTTCACAAGATTTTCCTTGGGCAGATGTGTTATTAAGGTCTCAGCAGGAAGCAGGTGGCACCTACAAGTTGGGCATATCTGGACAATGGAACTTTGGTCAGCACTTGAAAGAAATGAGCAATCAAGCCCCAGAAAGATGTAAAAAAACTTAAAAACATATTACTTAAGTGAAAAATCGTCAATCCAAAAAGGCTACCTACTGTGTGCTTCCAATTATATCACATCCTGGAAAAGATGAAACTATGGAGAGAGTAGCAAGGTCAGTGGTTGCCAGGGCTTAGGGGGAAGGGAGGGATGAGTTGGCGGAGTTCAGGTGATTTTTAGGGCAGTGAAATTATTCTGCATGAATTGATAGTGATGAATACATGTCATGATATATTTATCAAAACCCATAGCACGTACACCACCAAGAGTGAACCCTGATGTGGCTGTGGACTCTGGGTGGCTGATGTATCAATAGAGGTTCGTTGATTGTAACTAATGGACCACACTGGTGGGGGGTGCTCATAATGGGGGAGGCTGTGCATGTGGGGGTGTATTAGTTCATCTTCATACTGCTAGGAAGAAATATCCAAGACTGGGTAATTTTTATATGTATAAAGAGGTTTAATGGACTCACAGTCCCACATGGCTGGGAGGCTTTACAATCATGGTGGAAGGCAAAGGAAGAGCAAAGGCATGTTTTACATGGCAGTGGGCAAGACAGTGTGTGCAGGGTAGCTGCCCTTTATAAAACCATCAGATCTCATGAGACTTATTCACTACTATGAGAACATCATGGGAAAGACCCTCCCCCATGAACCTTCCACCAGGTTCCTCCAATGACATGTGGGAATTATAGGAGCTAAAATTCAAGATGAGATTGGGGTGGGGAGACAGCAAAACCTTATCAGGGGGGTAGAAGGTATATGGAAAATCTCTATGTTTTCAATTTTGCTGTAGAATTATTACTGCTCCAATAAATAAAGTGTAAGTATAACCAACCAAAAACACAAAGCAAAACAAAAACCCCACAAAGGTGTGAGAGCAGAGACAGGAGAGTATGTTCTGGGGAGTAGCTACTGGAAGCAGAGTGGGGTGGTGTGGGGATGCTGTCACATGCTCCTTTCCTTATCTGCCAAGATCTGCCTCGTGGCCCTTGTGCCATAGAGCTCTGCCCATCCGTTTCAATAAATACAGGCAATGAAGATTTCACCAGGAGAAGAGAGGGAGGGGGAACTGTGGATGAGTACTCAGGGTCCTCTTTACAAAATGAGCAACACAGTGTCAGTATTTAGTTATGGGGCCCCTGTTCCCTCACCAGTCTGTTGTAAAGGGCCTACCTCATGGGACTGTTTGAATGAGATGGTGCACACGAAATGTTTGAAAAGCACCTGCCCTCAGTAGGTCCTCCATGAAGGTTTGTTATGATCATTATTATTAAAATTCCAATCTGGCTGAAGCACGGAATGTGCCATCTGTGGTGGGAGAAAACCCAGACATGAGAGATTTTAAAAGGCTTTGCTGTGGGGTGGGACCAGGGAGAAGAGGAGGAGAGGTGTTTCGCCTGGCATGAGGTGGGCTCATCCGGAAGGGCTGGCAGGGGGAGCTGAGGAGGGTTAGCAGGGCTGTGGTGAGGCAGTATGGGAGTGGTGAGGCTGGAGAGGTGCTATGGGATGGTATGGCAGTGAGAGGGAGGCTCTGCTCCCAGTAGGATGGGAACATGAGGCAGAGGGAGGAGGCAGAGGAGGACGGACTCTCATCTTGAATGTCTGCTGATTGCCATGCTTTTAACTAACAGAGAAGTCAAGGAGACCATTGGCAAATAAGGTAATGAGTTTGGTCTGGGCTTCATCAAGTTCTGCTGTCCTGAGAAAGAATTTTCCAAATGCAGTCCCTGAACTGCAAACCAAATCCACACCCTCTAGTGATTGCTCCTGGCAGAATGTCCCATATCCTACACCTCTAAATTGAGGGCCCAGCACATGCCGAGCCACACACAGAATGTGCAGGGAAACCAGGAGTGGCTGTATGGTGTGTGCATTGTTCAGTTCTGTGAGGTCCATCCCCAGGCAATTTTCATTTACTCCTCCTGACCTTTACCTGAGTTGGGCTAAGTTATCGTAAAGTTGGGGAGACATGCAACATGCCCAGCCCTGCTACACTCAGACAATGGACCCAGCTCTTTCTCTCTAATGGTACGGTAGCAGATGCTCTGAAATCAGCATTTGATGAAATGTGTTGTTATTAAGGCAGAGAAGATTCCTCTAGTAAATGCAGATTATCACGCACACCCTTGAGGTTTATTTTAACAATAACCACATAGGGTACTTTCTCAGTAGATTTAGGAGTAATATTAGAGCCCCAGAAAAATGGGTTACCAACAATTTAAAATAAAGGATTTACTTCTATAGTGTCTCGTGTGGATCCAAATTAGTATTCTGTGCTCATCTTGGGCAGGGAGGGAGTCGAAGTCTTTCATGTGTAAAACCTGATGATCAAGGGCAGATCTTTTACTAGCCCTGGCATCGGATGGAAAGGAGCCTTCACATATGGTTTCCTCACTGTAAGACCATGGGAAAAAGATCTTCACTGCCTTTTACTTCATTACAGCACCGTGACATTTTTGACACTTTTAAAAATGAAAATAGAAATGTTTTAAGATTCAAGCTGTCATTAAACCGTATGTTTTATTTGGATGAAGTGTTATCCTTCCAGTGGGAAAAAAATACTTTCAGAATTTTCACCCGCTGATTCTAGACTGGATAGAGTTAGTAGGAAAACAGTCAGTCATCTTTGAATAATTGACTTTATTCAAAATAAGCTTCTGGAATGTTTGGGTAAAGGGAAGGTTGGACTATGACTACTATCCAAATTAAAGTTAAAAGTTATTCCAGTCTCTCTAAATAATGCTTTCTTTCAAAAACAAAACAAAACAACAGCAATAAAAAAAACACCACATTGTCACTGCCATGATGCTTCGTGAATCTCCAGAGTCCGGATGTCTCAGAATGGCTAACATCGAAAATGTGATGAGCTACATATTGCTGGCCATATCACGGTGTCCTAGTATGATCAGATTTCCACAACAAAATGCTATAGACTGGGTGAGCCAAACAACAAAAATCTTACAAAATCCAAAAAAAAACTAACAAAATCTAACAAAACTCTAACAAACATGTTAGAGGCTGGAAGTCCCAGATCAGGGGCTCAGCATAGTTGGCTGCTGGGGAGGCCTCTCTTTCTGGCTTGCAGATGGTCACCTTTTGGCTGTGTCCTCGCATAATGGAGAGAGAGAGCAAAATAGCTCTCTGGTCTCTTCCCGTAAGCATGCAAATTCCATCAAGAGGACCGCACTCTCATGACCTTATCTAACATTAATTACCTCCCAAAGGCCCAATCTCCAAACACCATCACATTTGTAGTTAGAACTTCAATATATACGTTGAAAACATATATGGAGGAAAACAATTCTATACATAGCATTTGACCCTTGGTCCACCAAAATGCATGTCCTTCTCATATGCAAAATACATTCATTCCACTGCAACAGACCCCAAGGTTTTAACATGTTCCAGCGTCAACTCTAAAGTCTAAGGTCAATCTAAATATCTAAATCATATGGTGAGACTCCACATACAATTCATTCTACAGAAAAGTTTCTCTCCAGCTGTGAACGTGTGAAACCATACACATTATGTGTGTTCAAAATACAATGATGAGCCAGGCATAGGCTAGGAATTTTCATTCCAAATGAGAGAAGTAGGAAAGAAGGAAGCAGTGATGGATCCCAGGCAAGTCTAAAACAATGAGGCAAAATCCATCAGATTTTAAGGTTTGAGGATGATCCTTCCTGGTTCAATATTCTGTCCTCCAGGTCCACTAGGGCTGCAGGTGAGGTCCTGCCCCCAAAGCTCTGCTGGGAGATCCCACACCCACAGCTACAGGTAAAAGCACTTAGCCAGAAGCCCTGATGACCTCTGAATCACCTTCAAGGTCATTTGCTTCTCATGTCCTTCCTGGTTTGTAGATGCTGTCCTTTCCTCATGTCCTCATATGGCTGAGAAACAGAGAGCCCAGAGAGCCAGTCAGAGCGAGACAGAGAGAGAGAGAGAGAGACAGAAAGAGAGAGAGAGAGAGAGCACTAATCAGAGAGTGCTCTCTCATGTCTCTTCTTACGAGGGCACAAATCGCATCATAAATGCTATGCCTTCATGACCTCATCTTTGTCTGATCACCTCCCAAAGGCTCCATATCCAAATATCCTCACATCTGGAGTTAGGGTTTCAACATATGAATGGTGGGAAGGGGCATAATTTAGTTTATAGCAGATGAAAAAAAATTGGTTTTTAAACTGGAAATTTGTCATCATGCAAACAGACTCTCTGAAGTCTGCCTGGATACACTTTTTGGTTGTTTTTAATGGACTGTGAATGACAGGTCTCCAGAGTATGACTAGATCTTTATAAAGTGCTTCCTTCACAGGAGAACACTGAGCACAGAGACAGGCTTATCTAAAGAGACTTAAATCTGAATCTGGGTTGAAACAGTTCAGATTAATAATATATGGCACAAATAATATATCATATTTTATCCCTACAGCATAAATATTACTGTGTGTGATATTTTCTAATCCATCTCCTTTCACAATCTATTAAGCAGTATGGATCTTGGAAGGGATTGAAACCAATGATGTACAGAAATGACTAAGTTGTTTGAGATGAAACCATATAAAAATGCTTAACTAATTCCATTGAGCTTTTCCCTTCCTACTGAGCATGTAAGTATCACAGAGTAAAACAAAAACTTATTAAATGTTCAAAAGTTCTTACTTGTGACTTTGGCAATGGGGTCAAGCATATGACATATTATCCTCTTCCCTAAGAACCTTTTATTCTAATATGCTGGTGAGAAAAGTTTAATATGCAATAGAAAACAATAAAGCTGAATGTAATTTGCAATTGAAGTGGATGAATTAATAATTTGGCTTTAATCTATATCATAGACATTGGGTAGGAGGAAGGATCTGCCTGTTAGACCTGCAAGAGCCCATCACCATATTTTTCTAGAGTAAATGTTAGGAAACGAGAAATAGTTTTGTTTTTGTTTTTGTTTTGTTGTGTTTTGTTTTTGAAAGGGAGTCTTGCTCTGTGTCCCAGGCTGAAGTGCAGTAGCGTGATCTCGGCTCACTGAAACCTCCACCTCCTGGGTTCAAGTGATTCTCCTGCCTCAGCCTCCTGAGTAGCTGGGATTGTAGGCATGCACTACCATGCCTGGCAAATTTTGTATTTTTAGTAGAGACAGGGTTTCGCCATGTTGGTCAGGCAGGTCTCGAACTCCTGACCTTGTGATCCACCTGGTTCAGCCTTCCGAAGTGCTGGGATTACAGGTATGAGCCACCACGCCCTGCCTAGAAATAGTTTTAAATAGTATTATTTAATGGCTATTAACATATATTTGTAATACATTGCCATACAATTAGAATGTGTATTGTAATTTAATATATTATACTATTAACAATAATAGTAACAATTATATGGAAGTGCTTCTGCAGGCAGCAGAGGGATCAGGAGAAGCCAGTGTTGGGGTTTGGGGGCTGTTGGGCTCAGAGGAATGCGGAGCTGGTGGCTCTTTCTCAGGCACTTTCATGCTCTCCTTGCTTGTACACAGAGTGACAGTGTCAAATACTTGATCATCTTATCTGTGGCTCGGTACTCGCTGGAAAGAGGATTGTTTTGGAGAGTGGCCCTTCCATCCCGTTTCCCTTTCTTTGATGTCATGAAGAGCAGTGTGTCTGTCCTTCATGGGCAGCCAACCCTGTCTGTGCCGTAGACCTCGCCCCTCTCTCCCTGTCAAGAACACTTCTCCAATATTTCTTCCCCTTCCCAGGTCTCCCTTCTCTTACTCTCTCCTGCATTGTTCCATCCGCAAGTATCCATGCTAATGCCACAGCCATGCTGGCTTCATATGAACAAATAATTCTTGACATACAGTCTTTTCATTTCCTTACTTCAAAGCATGCTATATTGTGGAAGAAATGTCTAGTGATTCAGGATGCCAGAATGACCTGTCTGTCTGTCTCTCTCTCTCTCTCTATCTATCTTCTATCTATCTATCTATCTATCTATCTATCTATCTATCTATCTATCTATCATCTATCTATCTATCTATCTACCTATCTATCTATCTTCTTTCTTCTATCTGTCTATCTATCTGAATTTCTACCTCAGAAAATTAAATAGTCATATTATTTGGGCAAATTCACTTTCAAACTTTTCCACATATTTTCAGTGTATATACTTATAAATAATATATAAATATTATTACTTTTGGAGACATTGGGACAATAGAGAAACTTTAAATACTCTTTGATCACTCCCAAAAATCTGGTTCACTCTATCTGTTTCCAAATGTATCTACCATTACAAATAGCCACACCATTTTTAATGCTTTTATATACACATTCATGAAAAATTGAGAGCATTGATTTGTGTTTTTAAACATAAACAGCATTACACTATATTTGTGACTCTGCAGTTTGCTTTTGCATACAATGGTATGTTTTTAAAGATCTTTCCATATTAGTAAGATATGAATCATATGTCTTCTTTTATCTTTTGAATATATCACCCCCTACTTACCCTTCTCTCAAAATGACTATTCAATCACTTTATGTATATTTTTTCAGATAATACAGATTTGAATATTTCTGTAATATAGCCAAAGCAGAATTGATGGATTATAGGGAATGTACAACTGTAATTTTAGTAGAAACTGCCAGAGTATTTCCAAAGTGGCTGGATTTGTGTTTATGCTTCAATGTTATTGGTAAAAGACAACTTCAAAGCATGAGACACTTTTAACAGCACATGTGAATTGCATGCTGGCACATCTGCAGGTTGGCAGCAGTGACGAGTCTTGGCTGGGCATGGATGGATTCAGATTTGCTTCAGCGTCTACACTTCAGGGTTCAGGATTCACCGATCATGGTCACATAACATGCTGTTCTTGTGGACTCTCTTACATGTTGCAGAGGGGCAGGGAGACTGTCAATGTCCCTGTGACTTCAGCCTGATTCCAATCAGGAGATAAGACACATGGCCAGGTCCAGCACCAGTGGAAAGGAGCAAAACACACATCAATCGGCAAAGGACAGTAGTGAATGGTTCTGATGGGCAGGGGTGCAGACCCACATGCCCTGTGGTTGTGGAGCCTGTCCTCCCAGTGCACCGTGAGAGCAGCTGTTTCCTGCAACGCCCAGTGGTGCCAGCGTGACTCCCCTATTGCAGTACGATGAGGGGAAATACACCCTTCCTCATTATGGTTAATGCTTCTCTGCTTGCTAATGAGGCTAGGTTTCCTTCTATATGTGCATTGGTCATGTGTGCATGCCCCTTATTATTCTGCACATTTGCTAGAAGTGTGTTTTGTCCATTTTTACCATTGGTGAGTGCCCGTCTACTTACAGCGGGAGTTCTATTTCCTAACCGATTAGTCTATTGAGGGCGCCATTCTTTTTTATGCTTGAAACATCCCTAACCTCTCTCCAGCTGTTCCTTGACTTTCACTTCGAGGTATCTTGTCACAGAGGAATTTTTAATTTTGATGTGGTTATAATTTTATCCTTTTTTTTTTAGAACTTGATTGAAAGATCTCCTCAATCTATGACTGTGAAGATAATGTTTTATTTGCTTGTATGTATTTCAGGCTTGTTTTTCTGATCTGGGACTCAGTGCTTCCTTTCCATTTTATGTGTGGTGTGAAACATGTGGGTTTTAGGATGATGGATGGCTGACCGTCCCTGCTTCCTCTGCTGATGTGCACTACCCGGTCTTTCCGTTCCTCTTGTGCTTTGAAATGGTGATTACCTCCGACCCCAGCTTTGGATACGTTTGGGTCCTCTTGTCCTCTCTAGTCCCTTCTTTTCATATGTCTATTAGCTCGTGAAATGTCACTGTTGCTATCTTAGTAGCTTGTTGATGTGCCTTGATAACTGGTAGAACAAGTCACTCCCTCCCTGTCATCTTACTGTTCTAAAATTGGATCGGTGACTTCTGGCTTCTGCCAGGGAGATAAAAAGCTGGAATGATTGCTGCTCCCACCCATAAATAAGAAAAAGCTAGATAATCTCCCAAAACATAATTTTAGCATTCCCGTCACAGAACTGACGTCTTATGACAGACAACCAACTGACCTAAAATATACGGAAACACTGGTGCTTCCACAACAGTGTTTATATGAAGAAAGGAGAAGAAAAAACAAATCAGATCTGCATTATAGAAACAGCACTGGCCTGACACTGAACAATTAAGTTGCTTCTCATTATTCATGGTACTTACGCTCTGTGGAGTCACTGTGAACCCTGAATCAGATCTTCATTTTACAAAGAGCATGGGCCAGGTCCCCGGACTAGGGACAGTGTCAGGACAGATGGATGCAAATGTGTATGCAGAGCAGCATGGTGGATTCAAAGACTGACACACAGTGGAGATAGCTAGGGGTACAGTGGGGTCCATGCCTGTTGCCTGGAGGGGAAGGGACAGCATTGGGCAGGGAGAGGCTGAGTTGCCGTGCAGCCCAGCAAAGGTCTTGGCAAACTCCGCAGGGACTTGTGCAGCTGAGACAGTCTGAAAGATTGTCCCCTGTTCTGAGGAGGTAGCCTGGTCTTTATGGCCAAGGCAATCCTCAAAGGAAACTGCCCATCCAAAAATTAAGGAGCAATTTCTCCCCTTTAAACTGTCCAAGGTGTTCTTCCTCCAAAGTTAAGTTTTGGTCTGCTGAGGGTCAGCACTAGGAAATGAAAGGACTCAGCTGGGTGTGATGACTCACGCCTGTAATCCCAGCACTCTGGGAGGCCAAGATGGTGGCTCACCTGAGGTTGAGACCACCCTGGCCAACATGGTGAAACCCTGTCTCTACTAAAAATACAAAAATTAACCAGACGTAGTGATGGGCACCTGCAGTTCCAGTTACTTAGGAAGACAGGAGAATCGCTTGAACCCAGGAAGCGGAGGTTGCAGTGAGCTGAGATCACGCCATTGCACTCCAGCTTGGGCTACAGAGTAAGACTCTGTCCTCCCCTCCCCACCCCAAAAAAGAAGATGATATAAAAGGACTCCCGCATGGGAAGCACAGGGTTAAGCTGACCTTGTAATTGCACGAGTTGCATAATGTGCACGTGGAGACAAACACATTTGGTGACTGTGCCTGCCTCATGCCCGTGTTAGATCAGACAACGGTGAATCAAGGGCATGGGTCTCACATGTATTTCATTCCCCTTTTCTGCACTTTACCATTTATGGCTCGAGCACATTTGCTTTCTCGGGTGAACTGTGCAGCTGCAGGTGTCCCTTGTCTTTCTTAGGTTACTCTTCAGGACCCACGCCCAGAGGTGCCACAGAAACTTCCAAGACGTCACCATCTAAGAAGGAAAAATAAAGAAAAGAGACCAAGGACAATTTATAAAAACTATTTCAGTGATACAAGAGCGAAGTTTTTTTCCTATAAATCTTCCCACTCAAATTATTTACTGGACAGGTGTCAGGTGTGCTGTCATGCATCACTATGTCTTTTCTGAATGGCCTCAGGATTGTATAATAAAAATGATTTTAAAATTTCAATGTGACAGAAACCTCAAGTTTATAATAATTCAGGAATTCATTAAAATGCGTTTCGATGGAGCCTCACACCCCCAAGCACTGTGCCTTTGGTGCACTGCTGGACCATTCAAACATGGCTGGCCATGGAGGGAACGTGCACCTGCTCACCTGAGCCCTGGGGGACTGGAACGGCAGCAAGGCCTTCCCTCATAGGCTAAAAATCAAGTTCACATTTTTGGAAAAATAAGAGGGAAAACCAGTTTCAGAATGTCTGAATCACCTTTATATGGTTTTAGATGGTAAAATCGTCTCTAGGAGTGTTTTCTGAATTTTAGTTGGTGAAGGTACCAGTACGCCCATTCTTCACTGAGCACTTAGAGTGTGTCTGACACTGTTTTAAACGAAGGAGACCTGGGCTCTTTTAGGAATGGAGGACGGTGTTGTGGAGGGGGGTGACACAGGAAGGACACCGAACAAATAAGTTTCTTCTCATTTTCTGTGATACTTATGCTTGAGAAGGCCGCTGTGAACCTCAAATCAGTGTGTCCTGAGTCACTGCTCCTGGGAGAAGCATAGGGGTAATTTCCTGTGAGTCTCTGGTCACAACATGTTTGTCAACCTATTAATACATAACCTTCATCTGTGTGTGTTTCTGCTTAAGGACACCTCATTGAATACTGCTGATTCATTGACACAAAAATGTGAACATTATGCACCAAAGATGGCAGAAAGAGCCTGTCTTTATGGGATGAGCTGAAACAGGAAGTCAGAGTGAGCCCTTCGGCCTTGGCTGGGACGTGCCAGTCAGGTGACTCACATTTGTCACCACTCTGCACAAGAACATGTCCCCAAGTGGCAGGAAGGTGCCTGAAGTATTGATTTGAGGGTTAAAATAACTTCTAATGAGCAGGCAAATCTGCACACAGTTTGGGTGGACTGTGCAAGGGCAATCCAGGCACAGACTGTATTGCCACTGAGATCAGTTCTCTGGCGTTTGAAACAGACAGAGACCCTGTGGACGTACAGAAGGTCCTCCAATGATGCCATTCTGCTCAACGTGGTTTCTTTACATTTATGAGAAACAAAATCCATCCCTGATGGGGGCCCCTGTGTGTGGTTTGCAGGTTCTCCCTGTGTTGGCATGGGTTTTCTCTCAGTCCTTCAGTTCCCTCTCTAATTCCGAAGCTGTAAGGTTCTGTTCATCACAGTCTCCATGGCCCCAGTGTGAATGACTGTGGGTGCTGGTGGGTAACACTGCCATGGGACAGCATCTGTCCAGGCTGGTGTCCGCCTTGTGCCTGAGGTGCCAGAATGGGCTCCGGCCACCCGCGACCCTGAACTGGAACAAGCGTGTAAACAATTATCTCACTTGTTTTTATTAATGTTTCTTAAATGTATGCATTGCTCACATTTATTTCCATGTTTAATATCAGACGTGTTTGGGGTCTTTACTTAGCCATTTGGTGCTGTTTCTGTGACCAGAAACGCACTCTTAGAAACTGAACTCTTGTTTACGTCACCTAGCCTATGGGAAAATTCATTTCATTCTATGCTGTTTTGCTTAAAGCCTATGTTTCCGAGATCCTATGGACAATGTTAAGCAAGGCCTAACCATTCTGGGAATAACTGGCTCGTTTATTTTGAAAGGTTGGTTCAAGTAAAACATTCTGTGTGTAGTTACACTTGGGGTGTCTGGGCGGCCGCTTTCTAGAGTATGTGCACATGTGGCTAAAGCAGTGGATAGGACCCCGATCAATCTGTGGGGAGAGAAGCGTGTGTCCTGACCTTCTAAGGGTTGTGCTAAGGGACAACTGCACCGTCCCCAAAACAAGACACAATTTAAAGCCACAAGAGACAACAGGCACGATCTCTCTGAGCCCCTACATTTCAAATACATACAATACGGTAAAGGGGTGTGTGAGCTTCCCAACCACTGAGTGCCACTGTGGGTCCAAAACGCGTCCTCCTTCATCCTGAGTGCAATGATGGTTTTTCTGGAGGAGGCTCCAGTGCCGGCCATGCTGGATCCAGATTTCAGGGCTACGTTTAGCTCTACCTTCATCCGTCACTCTGAAGGACTCTCTATCTCATGTTTATTACTTTAAACAAATTTAATATTCCAAGAGTCACCAAAGCAGCACATTCTTTTCTAAATTCATTCCACATAGGATTTATTACATAGAAACTTTAGCTTTTTATACTCTACCAGAAGAAAAGCAGCTAAATGTCTCTCCTATATATCAGGTCAATAGCTTTCAGTTTTTATTGAATTTTTAAATCTTATCTTCTAAAATCAAAGCACCACCCTTTTAATTGATTAGTTGGAACAGTTGCGTTATGTAACATCACAAAACATTAACACGAATCACTCTAACAATATCAGACAGGAACTCAGCATTCAAAATAACTCTGTAATTTTAAAAATATTAAAATAAAGTCTAATTCCCAGTAAATCTGTGCTGGAAGATAAATTGTAGCAAACTCAGGATCAGTTTCTATTTTTTTTTTTCTATTTTCACACAAGCAGAAATATGCAAGTATGAAGACAGGAAAAAATAGCATCAAAAATGTTCATGTACATTGAAAATGTAGTCATATTTGACAAACACTTATTATGCACTTAAAGCATCTAAAGTTATGAAGTGAAATAATGCATGCACCCTTCTTGCTCAGCATTCACTTCATAAAAGAGAGAGACTTGCAAACATAGAACCATCTATCTATTAAATACATGTTTTCTGGGAGATAAAATATAATTCTTACACAAGCACCAAAACATACATTGACAGTATATGGTAATGCAAACATAACACTGATTACATTAAGGTGGCCCAGGGCATAGAATCTTTGTGGAATCTGAGGTTGGTGAGGATGTCCACTACCTATTACCGTCAACCTGCATAGAGGAGCAAGACCCAGGGTGAGCCGTTCGCAGAAATGCCGTGCGTGCTCCCGGCTGAGCTCTTCTGTACCTAATTTTAGGTTGTTTTCCCTCATTATTTTCTCCATGATGGTCACATGTGCAGGGGAAAGAAAAAATTCCTGTAAGTGGGGTTTCAAGGCGAACGGGTGAGCTAGGAGTTGTGGGAGGCCACTGTTGACTGAAGACATGGATGGAGATGCAGAAACCCTGGAGGGCCCTCCTGCCCACCCTGCACCCCACTCACAGCCTTTGAGGTTGGCTCCATAGTGGGGGTGATTTAATAATTATGTGAAAATAGCAGCTGCACAATGATTGGATGATTTCTCCTTAACTGTGTTACTTCAGAGGCAGTAACTGAGAAGCAGTTCCTACAGCAGACATTCACACTGTTACGGTTGGAACTGTGCACCCACCCCCAAAAAGAAAAGTCAGAATCCTAACCCCCAGGACCTCAGAATGTGACTTCATTTGGAAATAAAGTCTCGGCCCTTGCAGATGTGATGGCTTAAGGTGAGGTCACCCAGTTGTGTTCTAATACAATACGACAGGTGTCCCTATGAACAGAGACACTCACACAGGGAGTGCTCCACGTGAAGACAGAGATTGGACTCATCCTACTCCAAGTCAAGGAACACCCAGCGCCACCAGCATCTGGGAAAAGCAAGGATCCTCCGTCGAAGCCTTGGAGGGAGCTCAGTCCTGAGGACACCTTGTTTTGAACCTCCAGCATTGTGACAGAATACATTTCTGTTATTTTAAACCACCAAGTTGGTGATAATTTGTTATGGCATCCCAAGAAAACAAACATACACTGCCATGTCCATGGGAGCAACTGGGTTTATGCAAATTCAAGACTGAGCAGGGAGACAGAGTCTCCCAGGACAGCCATCTGCATGTGTCCACGTGAGGTCCCCTCAGGCTCTGCTGGCTGCCTCCCTGCACTATTCCCTTCTTTCAGGGGATCCCCGTTAAAAATACTCACTTTGTGATAAGATGCACTCCAGAGGCATTCTAGAAAAATAACTTCAGCAGTAATGGAATCATTCATTATAAAGCAGGAAATGTGAAGATAATTTCATTTTCTGATGTTAATTGATCATGTTTATCAGTCATAACTGAGTTCAGGTCTTTGAAACCTACCTATGCCTCAGTGTTTCCTAGATATTAGGCACGCCTTTGACAATGTAAACCATTCTCAAATTCTTCCACACGTTTGTCACATGTTTGTAGCATTTCCACGATCCAGATGGATGAAAAGTTCTCCAAGAGCATTCCTATTGAGTAAGTCATCCTCTCAAGTGTTTGGCTCTATTCTTGTAAAAAATTGCTTACACATCAATTCTTTGGACCATGCTATGTGTATGAAAACAGTTTTAGTAGACTGGGAACTTGGGTTATGGCAGACACAGAAAATTACACATATTGGAACAAGCCACCTTGGTCCCTATTGAAATTCTCCTAAATGAATGCTCCCTGGGAACCCGTTTCCTGGGCTACTCTGTCATCTGTGCTGTAAGACGCTCGGCTCTTTGGGGACCTGAGCAGATATTGTGGCTGAGATGATGGCTCACTGTTTTCGCATTGTTTCCTGAGCTAGGATGTTGAGCACTTTCCCAAGCAGAGTGTGAGCCAATGCCAAGTATTTGCATCCCCTGCAGCTTCTGACAATGGGAACCAGTCCATGGCTCGCTCATAGAAATGGAAGGGCTCTTCCTAGTTAGCTCACAACATAATGCATCCAAAAAGACGGCTTCAGGATAATAAATGATTTGTGGCTACAGATCCCAGTGAATTTGAGGGAAACAAGCATTGCACTGAACGTGCATAGATCACCCTGCTGGAGCCCCACCGTGAGCTACGTGAGAGTCTGGCCTGGCAGAAAACAATTCCACAGAGATGAACACATCACTGCCCCTTTATAAACCAGTATGATTTGTTCAGGGAATTCCAAACAGAGCAGGGAACACTCAGCCAGTGTGTTCTCTTGTGTGGCTCTTGTCTTGATATGCAGAAAGGGTAAACATTTCAAAACAGGGAGTCAGGAGGGGTGCATTCTTTTTCCCACCATTTTTGGAACAAAACATTCAACTTGTTGACCCCAATTCAATATGTAAATAATGTTATTTGATGTATGAGTTGAGGGAAAACACACGTAGTCACACACTATAAGTGCCAAATTCGAAGGAATCTTTCCAAACATAGAAGTATCCTAAGCAGGGTTCATAAAGTGGGTTTATATATTTAAAGTCTTTTCTGAACTTCATATTTATGTGGAGTTTTGAGCTACCGCAGAGGTCAGGTGATTTCTATTCAAGTCCACTAAAAGCTGGTCCTCATATTCCGTCTCCTCCTACCTGAATCCAGGGACGAAATACCTAGCAACTCGGAGTACAAACGAAATAACGAGAGAAGCTGGCATTGTAAATTGAGAAAGATGGGAAACCCAACAGGGACACACTGAACTTTGAGGGTGTTGAGCATGCCTGAATGAGGTGCTCCGTAGGAGCGAGGAGGGCAGGTCGTAGACAGGGGATTGGTCTTCAGCTATTAGTTGATGGCAGGCAGGGGAGACGCAATTTGGTCAGATTTCTTCAGCTGACAAATGTCTTATTAGAATGAAGTGATTGACTTCATCCTCGGAATATTAGCTGATTTTTTTAGCGTTGAAAGGCTCCCTCTTCCAGTTCCATCAGGGATTCTCTTTTCTTTCTAAAACATTCAGTTCCAGAGGATTTGTATGTTCTTAAAAGTCTTCATTGTTTTTATTTTTATTTTTTCCAGTACAATGTTAGGGGAAGGCTTAAAAGTGGCAACATGTTTTTTTTTTTTTTTTTTTTTTTTTTTTTTTTTTTTTTTTTTTTTTTTTTTTTTTGTTGTTGTTGTTGTTGTTGAGACGGAGTCTTGCTCTGTCGCCCAGACTGGAGTGCAGTGGCGGGATCTCAGCTCACTGCAAGCTCCGCCTCCCGGGTTCTCGGGATTCTCCTGCCCCAGCCTCCGAGTAGCTGGGACTACAGGCGCCCGCCACCTCGCCCGGCTATTTTTTTGTATTTTTAGTAGAGACGGGGTTTCACCGTGTTAGCCAGGATGGTCTCGATCTCCTGACCTCGTGATCCGCCCGTCTCGGCCTCCCAAAGTGCTGGGATTACAGGCTTGAGCCACCGCGCCCGGCTGTTTTCTTTACCATGTTTAGCGTGGCCTCTCCCCACTTCCATGACCGTTTAAAGAGTCAGTAGTGCTGATTTTTGGATGAAGTTAGGAAGTTTTGTCCCAAAGGAAAGTCTTGCATGCTGAACATACTTTTTTTCTCTCTGCATCATTCCTTTCTCTTTCTTTTTCTTTTCTTTTCTTTTCCTTGCTATCTAAGTAAAGAAGGGTGATGGTGTTTTATGTTCGGTCTGGACCCTTGAAAAGGCATGTTTACCTAAATGTATTTGGGACCCAAAAGATAGCACTAAGGAATTCCCTCCTGTGATCCTTTAAGTCTCATTGCTGTTCTGAGGAATAAGGCATTGCCGTCTCTTTCACTGGATTTTGATTTAATAGTGAGTATATTTCCTATTTGAAATGTGTGTGGTAGGGGCAGTTATGTTTTCGTAGGGAGCTGGGGTTTGCCTGCCCTGGGAAGGGCCCACACTGTGCAGCTGCCAGGGGCGGCCGGCAGAGCAGCACGAGGCTAGGGGGTGCGGACTTCTGGCCTCTGGCAGGTGTCTTATCAAAAGCACTCCGTCTGGTGTTGCTTCCTGTTACCTACCCACCAATATCTACCCTGTGATATTTCTGTTTCTTAAGCATAGTTACAAGAGGAATAATGGAGATTTACCCACTAAATGAATATGAGAAAAGCGTGAATTTTTAACTAAAAATTTTAGCCCAGGGCTTCTCAAACATTTTGGGTCTATAAATTCCTTTTGAGGTAATGTATCTAAAGAATTCCCTCAGGAATTTTTAAAAAGTGTTTCATCTGTTACATGATAAGGAAGTGATTTTCTTTAAATAATATTTTAATCCAGAATATCATTAAAATTTTATTCTAATTTTTATTCTCATATAGTCTTTGACAATGGCTAAAATTTAAAGATACTTTGTTTTGGCCATTAAACAAGTACACAGGTTATTTTATTTTTTTCAATTACTTATGTGCACAAGAACTCTCAATAATTTGGTTAAAAAGTGTCACCTAGTTTAATTTGGTATCAAACTATATTAAAATGTAGAGAAAATTTGAGCACAAGTTATGGTACTAAGATGTATAAATCTTGCTATTTTTTCCTGCTATTTAAAACATCTATATTTTGTTCTTTGTGTAATTAGTTGGTTTACTTTCCAATCACTTCATATTATTTTAAATTATAATATAAAAGGAGACTTCAGTCTGCTACTTGCAATTATTTCTTGTTGCACATTAAGGTTTTGTCTAAATAAATTGAAAAAAACAAATTGAATACAATACTCACTGTAATTTTTTCACATTCTCTTTGAAATATTAAATTAATGTTTATACGATATTTTAAAATTTTGGTCAATTAAATGCAACTTAAAAACTGGTAGAGATTATATTAAAATGCGTTGGTAAATTATTATAATCTTATTCTTCTGGTTATTGTATTTCAATATCTGTGTTTCTTTTGCATTCTCTCTTAATGTAATAAAACTCCAGATTATGAGTTACACAATATATGAATCTTTCAGCTCTCTATTCCCAAATAACAAACTGTACAAAGCTTCAGTGGATTGAATCAATAACACCTTATTATTTCTCACGATTCTGCAATGTGGCTGAGCACAGCCAGGCGGTTCTTCTCCTTCCCCTGGTGTCTTCTGGGACTGCAGATCCAAGATGTTACCTTTACTCATGTGACTGTGACCCAGGTGGGGAGAGAAAACAGCAGGGGGCAGGAGCTAAGCTGTATGTCTTACCTGTGGCTCAGGGGTCCTAAAGACCTAAGATTAAACTACTAGAAATAGCAGCACGCAGCATCACTTCTTTGATGACTGAGAAGTCTTTGAAAATGCCCTACCTATCTGCAACAATTTCCAAACCAATATTTTGAAACCCTGCTGTACTCAAACTTTGGAATACAATCCATCTCGGATTTCCTACCTAAACTAGAGTAATAGTCTTTTATTTTAACAGTGACTACTTTAACGTACCTGTGATTTAAATCTAATCACTAAGTGCTGCAGACACAATGTTTCTGAACATGCTCAAAGTGCTGTGGTGGCATCGCTTTAGTGGCATAGAGTATCCTTAAAGCATTTTCAAGAGGATAGATGTATTGAAGAACATGTTTGTGTGAGTCAGCTTTTTAAATGACCATTTTTTATACTCTACATTTTATGTACTATGCTTTTCTTTGATTCAAATCTATCCAGTTGTAAGCACGAGTGAAAGATTTGCATGCAAATTATTTAAAGAATGATCCTTTTCAGTTTTACAAAATAAATATATTTTAAAAGCATATATATTGACATGCTGGCTGTTTATTCACATAAACTCTACATCCTGTTATCACTTCATGGGTAAAGCCAACAGAAAATCAGAAATAGTCTCCTAGTTTCCTGCTAGGAGATTGAATAGGATTAAAGTATCTGTTGGGTTAGTTTTCTTTGTTTGAATTTGCATTTGTGAAAGTCAATACTTTCACCTGGCTATGTTTTCTCCCACTCTGGAAAATAATCTAAAACTTTGTGTCTTCTTTAACTTCAAAAAGATTTCTTCTGGTTTATTGTTTTAAGTTGATTGTATTCATTTGCCCTTTGAAGCTCTTTAGAAATATATTTTATCAATATATTGAATTTTCCTGTGTGCAACTCATATTCTGATTTCTCTTTGATGATTTTAATTGCTTTGTAATTTTATTCTATTTTCCATTTTTTAAGTTTGTCATCCACAGCACTGATTCTCTTTCCCACAGTATTGATCTTAATATTATTTTAAACTCTTTGGCTTTCATATTCTGTGGTTTTTTTTCTAGATCTTCTAGCTTTTTCTAAAAAAAAAAAAAAACTCTTGTTTTATCTTCTTACTTTTTATAGAATCCACGTTTTTGGGGGGTTGGAATACAAATTATTTTAATAAATATGTAATTTTCTATTCTATATTTTATAACACACTTTAAAAATATGTTCATTTCTTCTTTTTGTGTAAACCTGTTTTTTTTTGTCTTTGAGTATCAGGAGTTCCAGCCAGGCCAGGTACTTCCTTGCTGCCTGGGCAGATGGTCCTTCAGGCTCCTCTGTCTTTGATGAGGTGTCTGTGCCTGTGTCATCAAAACTCACGTTATGGGTCTAGAGCCTGCATCTCTTCCTAACAGAGTTTTATGATCTTAAAAAAAACTATACAGCGAACAGCCCTGCAAAGGTGAAGAGGAGCTTATCACCATGACACAGATTTAATGCTAGACAAGTCTCACCTCTCTAAATGTGCATGCTCCTGGTAATATAGTCTCAGTGTGTGTAATGCAAAAGCTGACAGATGATTAGGAGCAGAAATAGATAAGCCCCTAACCACAATATGGGAGTTCGATGTGCCTTTTTTATGAGCAGACAAAACTGTAAACATTTTAGAAGATGTAGAGAGTGTGAACCACACAGTTAGGGAAGATACATCCAATTTAGGAGATGCAGAAGATTTGCACAAAAATGATTAGGAAACTTCACAGGGCCAAGTGTGGTGGCTCACACCTGTAATTCCAGTGCTTTGTGGGGGCTGAGATGAGAGGATTGCTAGAGCTCAGGGATTCCACACCAGCAACATAGTGAGACTCTGTCTCTACAAAAAATACAAGATAATTAGCCAGGAGTGGTGGTGTGCACCTGTGGTTCTAGCTAGGAGGAGGCCGAGGTGAGAGGATCGCTTGAGCCAGGGAGGTCAAGACTGCAGTGAGCCGAGATCACACCACTGCACTCCAGCCGAGCCACAGAGGGAGACCCTGCCTCTTAAACAAAACAAAACAAGACCAACAAACAAAAAACTTCACAAATCTCATGTGTATGTGTCTACAACACTTAAGAAATGGCAGAATATATGCTATATTCAGGTTCAAATGGAATATTTACGAGAATTAACACATGCCAGTGTGTTAATTTACTATTGCTACAAACGTACTGCAGGCCATGATGGAGATTAGAAAAGCACAGGCAGGTTGGCCTGAAAGGGTCACACTACAGCAGGGCTGGCATGGAGTGGGGGTGGCGTGGGCATGAAGGCGCTGGGTGCAGCAGCCCTGAGCCCTAAAAGACCTCTGTAAGTGATATGGTATGGATTTGTGTCTCCACCCAAATCTCATGTCCAATTCTAATTCCCAGTGTTGGGTCCCAGTGAGGGACCTGGTGGGAGGTGATTGGATCACGGGGGTGGATTTCCCCCTGGATAGTCTCGTAATAGTGAGCTCTCACGAGATCTGGTTGCTGAAAAGTGTGTAGCACCTTCCCCTCGTTCCCTGTCTGTCCTGCTCTGCCATGATAAGACGTGCTTCCTCTCTTTCACCTTTGGTCATGAATGTAAGTTTCTTGAGGCTTCCCAGCCATGCTTCCTGTACAGCCTGTGGAACTGTGAGACAATTAAGCCTCTTTTCTTTATAAATTACCCAGCGTCAGGTAGTTCTTTATAGCAGTGTGAGAATGGACTAACACAGTAAAGAAACCTCACGTGCAAGTGTTGGGGAACTCACAGCCTCACAGCTCCCATATGAAGAGGCCACCTCATACTGGACTTACAAGAGTGCAGTAAGAACTTTCGCTCCCCTCCTAAAGGCATGTGCACTCTCTGGAAACATTATAAGCGGAAAATGTAGTGAGTAGATGGAATATCTTGTCTGTGTGTGTGTGAGACAGAAAAAAAACAATCTAATTGAAAATCCAATACATATATATCTACAAACAACAACATTTATGATTCCAAGTTATAATATCATAATAATTAGCTTCTCTACATGCAGAATTCAAGTGACAATTAAGTTTAATTTGATATGGCTTGATGATAGTTAATATCCACAAAATTTATTACATTCAGAAAAAAGAATTGTGAGAGAGGTCAGAAGTCACTCTGCAACCATTACTTCAGACACTTAATATTTGTCTGTCAATCAGCCTATCTAGCTATCTACCTACCTACCTACGTATCTGTACCTATTTACTTGTCTATCTGCCTACCTACCCTATTCATCAATCTATCTCAATAGAGGTAGTTACATGGATATACTGATACACACACATTTCTCCCACCATCCATTTAAGTGATTGAGAATTTTAAAAACCATGTTTTATAAGTGAATTAGTTTATTAACATATTATACAAAGGGTTAAGCCAGCTTTGGCCTTCCTCTCTGCTCTCTGCCCACCTGGCTTCTGATGGGACCCCTTCTCAATGATGATTCTTGCCTGTTCTTCCTGTCAGGGCTTCCCATTCCTGCCGTTTTTAGATTCTGATTATTGTTTGGTGTCTCTGTGAGCCCGTACAGAAGCTCAGAGAGTATGCCTGTGTAAGCTTACACTAATATTAGCAAATCGTGATTTTCTTCTGGCCAAGAAAAGAATCTCATTCCTGTGAATATGGGAGAAGAGTTAAATCAACTGAGATATTAGGGAAGCTCGGCTGTGGGTGAGACTGATATTAAAATGAGCTGCTCCTGACAATTTGCAGGTTTCCTATGTTTCTAGCTGCTTTCAGAAGCATTGCATCAGTGAAGGCTTGACGATTCTTGGAGAAATGCATCATTTTACTTGTTTTACTTACGAGCATATTGTACTGGTGACAGCATTAAAGAAAAGACTGGCAAAAATAAGTATAAGTGTAATGCTCAAGGTAGAGGGCAGTGCTTCTTCCACTAAGCCAGAGGAGCAAATTGAAGACCAAGCACGAGGTCATTTGGTCTCAATTGTTTTAAATGATACTGACAATCTAGCATTGTGTCTACAATGCCTTTTACCCGTATAATTTGCCTGATCAGATAAGACACATGGCCATTGATACCATTTGACTCTATGTCCCCACCCAAATCACATGTCGAATTGTAATCCCCGCTGTTGGAGGTGGGGCCTGGTGGGAGATGATTGGATCATGGGGTAGGTTTTCCCCTTGCTGTTTTCGTGATAGTGAGTGAGATCTGGTTGTTTAAAGGAGTGTGTCACCTTTCCCCGGCTCCCTCTTGCTTCTGCTCCAGTCACATAAGATGCGCCTGCTTCCCCTTCCCCTTTTGCCATGACTGGAAGCTTCCTGCGGTCTCCCCAGAAGCAGAGGGCACAGTGCCTCCTGTCACCCTGCAAAACTGTGAGCGAATTAAACCTGTTTTCTTTACAAACTATCCAGTCTCAGGTATTTCTTTATAACAGTGTGAGAGTTGACTAATAATACAGCTGGCTACTGAAATGTGTTAAATGGAATAATGGAAAGTGAGCAACAACAATAGCAATAATATTTATTGACCATGTGCTCTGTGTTAGGCACTGGGCTAAATATCTTCTATAAGGTATATAAGAGCTCAGTCAACCCTCATTGTCTCAAGGCAAAGGGCCCGTTAGATGCCTCTTGTGTACCAGTAGACACCCTTTCTACTGCCATATGAAAAGCAAGTGAAGTTTAGTGAGCCAGTAAGAGAAGGCACGAAGACCCTGTCATGCCTGGACTGGCCCTGGAGGCAGCCTGCTGACCGCCATTCAGTTTAGCTCATTGACATGTCAAGGTCAAGCTACGCCAACGGCAATTCTCAAGTGATTCTGAAACGATCTTTGCTAGTGTCCATACAAATAAATGCCATTGACTTTTCCTCGTTAAAATTTATGAGTTATAGAGTGTACAGTTTACAACAGCATTCCTCAAAGGGATGTCCAAGGAGTACTTGTGTCAAATTACTTGGGGATCCTGTTAAAAATTCAGAATTTGGAGTCTTTTCTACCTTATCAGATTCTCAGGAGTGGGAACTGATATCTTAAGAGGCATCTGGAGTCTCTCTTATGAACACTACTTTTTGATGACCATTGCATGAAATAAAACCTAGGAAATGATAAGGAAAATATGGTTCGAAATAGAAAGTAATGGCTTGCTATGCAATTATAACCCTTTTTTACGGACTATGCCATTTCCCAACTAAGGCAATTAAATAAACTTAATGTTACTTGTGCTACTAGGTGTAAACATGCAAGTCACCTCAACATCTGTAAAGGTGAACCAAAATTATGGAAGTCCAAAATGACTGGAATAAAATATTTTTATATTATAAAATTTCCAAAACATTAGTACTGTTCCTGTAAGGGTCAGATTTGAAAGGAGAATTTGTTGTGTTATCGGAATTATATGTGTGACAATAATATAATGTAATTTGCAGGGAGACTTTGCCGCACTCCTGTTCATCCGGTCTAGTTAGCCTCCTAGTTAGCACACAGATGCACATTCCACCTCCCATAACAACGGCTGGCACCTTCTCTCCCCAGTCAGCTGGATCCCAGTTTTCCTCTCTTTCTGGAAGGCTGTCACCCAGCCCTGTTTTTCTGAGCTGTCGGAAGGAGCACATTCTTACCTGGACTGAGGATATTTGGTAATCTTGTTTATTTTATAAGCGCCTAAATTTTATCTAGTGGTGAGATGAATTCTATACAGCAAGCTTGTCCAACCTGCGACCCATGGGTCTCATGCAGCCCATGAAGAGGGCTTTGAAGGTGGCCCCAAAATTTTGTAAAATTTCTTTAAACATTTTGATTTTTTTTTTTTGCAATTTTTTTTTTAGTTCATCAGCTATTATTAGTGTTAGTGTATTTTATGTGTGGCCCAAGAAAATTATTCTTCTTCCAATATGGCCTGGGGAAGCCAAAAGATTGCATACCCCTGCTATCCAGACTATTGTTTATAGCTTATTGTTTAGAAATGTTTGACTTATTTGACTGTTTTATTAGCTCCTGATAATAAGTGTGCATGGCCCTGACTGATGTGATCAATCAAACCACTTCTGATCCTAAAAAGGCAATAGCTTTATTTTTATCAATAGTAAACTTAGTGTGAAATCTTAACCTGACCCCACCAGGGCCAGCATCTCCTGATCATGATCCCAGAGGAATTTTCACAACATTGATCAGCATGTATATATGGGCCAGTGTGGTGAATGACAGTGAAAAAATATAGTGCAAGGGTCCCACAGCCATGCAACTGCTGTAATTGGGATAAATCGATATAATTAGATAGCAAATTAACAACACAACCATGTGTCATGTAACAACTGGGTCTTTGTGTGGACATCAGAGTAGATTTACACAAACCCGGATAGTAGAGCCCACTCCACACCTAGGCTAGATGGCATAGCCTATTGCTTCTTGGCTGCAAACCTGCACAGCAGGTTACTGTTCTGAATACTATAGACAACTGTGAGGAAATGGTAAGTCTCTGTGCAATATGAATTTTTCAGCTCCATTTTAATCTGATGGGATCACCATCCTACAAGCGTGACTCCATAAGATAAAAATGGGGCTGAAAAATTTTGGTTGTCTCTTGTCAACCAAAATGTCATTGTGTAACACATGACTGTCATGTAGACACTCATATTTTGGCCACTTAATTCCAAATAAGCATATTAATTTTATTTACTCTTCACTGAAGAATCCAGTTTTTAACCCAGTGAACAAGCATTAAAAAAAAAATTGTGTTGTAGCTATAAAGCTACCTTTTTTGTGTTTTTCAATTTTTCAAAAGTTAACTTCATATATATTTGTGTGTGTATATATATGTTTGTGTATATATATATATTTGTGTGTATATATATTTGTGTGTGTGTGTGTGTATATGAAGATAGAGTGGTCTTGACGGTTGGGGGATACGGGGAGCATAACTGAAATGTGGGGACTTTCATTTGCTGGTGTTTCTGATACGGTGATTCTGAGCAGGGGCCAATGCCTGCGTGCCCGTGGGCAGAGCGGATTGGGGCCCTGAGGGCTCAGATAACCCTGAGGACAGGCTACCCAGACCGGGGAAGGAGTTGCACATGGACAGGAGCATTGCAGAACATAAAACTAGTTTCAAAATCCTGTGGAGCTGCTTTTGCAGCATTTGCTGAGGAAGAAGGAGAGGTTGTGGAAGCTGAAAGAGGAAGCCTCCCACCTGGGCTCCAGCATTCATAAATCCAGTTAGTGTTTTTTTTCACTGGAGATGGAGACCCACACAAATCATGACCAAAAGTAAAAAAGAAAAAAAAAAAAAAAAAAAAGACACCAACGCTTCAACCCTGGAGGTTGTGAAATTGATTTGCTATAAATCTACGTCATTTGGCAGCTGTAAAAGTCAAGAAGAGGAAATGCCTCCAGAGTAGAAATAAGTCACCTTTGACCTCTGTTCTCCAAATAATTTAATACTAAATTTTTTATACCATTTTCAAAACTATAGTTAGTAAAATTAGTCTCTGCAGCATAATTATGGAGATGTCGTTTAGTGTTTATGAACAATGGCATCCTTATTTACTTAACAGTCTTCAAAGAATTTCAGGAGCAGTTATTCCAGTTTTAAAATATCATAATTTATGTTGATTCAAGTTAGAGCCACTTAAGCCATTTACCTGAGACTTAGATTTATTTTATCAACAAATTCCATTCTGACTTTTTCTTTAGATGTTAGCAATGTGAGTCATTTCCACATACCTGCAAATTCTTGCTTTATTGCCATTTTTTTTATTGATGTAAAACATGCGGTTGATGAACTTGTTGGAGACGAGACATCTGGATTCTAGATCTCAATCTGAAATGCATCCAAACCTTTTTAAGTTACATCAGATAAAATTTTACCTGTACAATTTCAAATCTCACCATCCTTGAAGGGATTGAACGTAATGTTATGTTTCTTTAAGGTGGTTTATACTTATTAAATATTAAAACCAAACATTACCACCATAAAAAGACTTTTACAGCCATGGGCATTTTCCCTCGTAATAAAATTTTACTTAGTTTTATTATTCCTTCTGTAGGGCATATCTGGGATCTCACAGAAATGACTGAACTAGAAACGTTAAGTAATATGCAATAGCTAGGAAGGGACTGAGCTGTACAGGCTAATGAAGAAAAACTAAAAGCTGCATGAAATTTGACTTAAGCACAAATTATCCATGGAAAAAAATCTGCAAAAATATAGGTAGAATTCCATTGTTCTTTCAAAAAGACCACCATGTGCTAGATGGTTAATATGTCAAAATTTATTAAAATGTTCCTATTATAAAGGTAAGTACAGTAATTTTTCTCTCCTACGTCTGGATTTATGCAACTTTGTGGCTTGAGATAGTTGTCAGCCATTTCTGCTGAGATCTCATCAGATTGGGAGCATTCTTTAAAAAGATGTTTCCATGGTCAAAGTTTGTATTCTGAACAATGAGAATTCTAGTACTATATGATGGTTAAAACTAATTGACAGAGATCTAAACCAGTGAACTGGCTGGGTGAACCAATAAATCCTTCACACAATCAACAGAACTTCAATATTCATGAGGCCTCTGCAAGAATTTCATAGCCCCATAAAAGTCTCCGCAAAGCACTTTGAATTTTAAGTTGGATGAATTATTAAATAGCAAAACTTCCAACCTAATTTAACTTTCACCTGTACTTAGTCAAGGGTGAGGAAACCTCCGTGGAGGGCGTGGGAAAGTTCAATCATGTGGTAAAACACTCATTCCTCCAGAAAGAGTCTTGGATGGAAAGGCAGAGTAGTCTTGATGGTTGGGGGATAGGGGGAGCATAACTGAAATGTGGGAACTTTCATTTGCTGGTGTTTCTGATAAGGTGATTCTGGGCAGGTGCCAATGCCTGAGTGCCCATGGGCAGAGCGATTGGGGTCCTGAGGGCTCAGATAACCCTAAGGACAGGCTACCCAGACTGGGGAAGGATTTGCACATGGACAGGAGCATTGCAGAACATAAAACTGGTTTCAAAATCCTTATGGAGCTGCTTTTGCAGGATTTGGTGAGGAAGAAGGACAGGTTATGGAAGCTGAAAGACGAAGACCTGCAAGACAACTTCTCAAAAGTATGTCCCGGTCCAACTGTCAGTAAAACAACAGCTGGGTTGGCAGCGGTCATAGATAAAACAAATGGAAGCAGCTGTGTCACTGAACGAAATGAAGGGTTCATCAGGTCTGGATGGAATGGCAGCTTGTTCTTCAGTGGCTAAAGTGCTGCTGCCCATTTCCAGTGGGAACTCTGTGTGTCAGAGCTGTGCCATTACCTCTGGGCTAATGCAAGTCATAATCCACCTGAAATTGTTCATACTACGAAGCTCCCAGGCTTCTCTAACAACTTTGCGGTGTTTTTCCCTCTGTGGATACATTATTTGTGGCGAGCAGATCAGAGAAATTTATGCAGGTGTGACATAAGGAGGTGGCTTACCCAGTGGAAGGGGCGGAATGTTGTCCCCACAAAGATACATCTACATGCTGATCCCTGGTACTTGTAAACTGGACTTTTTTTTTTCTCCTTTTTTTGGAAAAAAGTACTTGCAGATGGAACACATTTAAGGATCCAGAGACAGAGAGGTCACCCTGGGTTATCCAGGTGGGTCCTAAATCCATGACAGGCATCCTTATAAGAGACAGGAGAGAAGACAGACAGAGGAGAATGCCTTGTGATGACGGCAGTATGGATTGGAATGAGGCAGCCACAACCAAAGGGCACCTGGAGTTCCCAGCAGCTGGAAAAGTCAAAGACAGATCCTCTCTGGAGCCTGTGCTGGGGGAGGGCTGGCAGCGGGTGCTGCAGACACCTTGATGTGGGGCTTCTGGCCTTCAGAACTGTAAGAAAGTTTCTGTCATTTTAAGCCACAGCAGACACAGAAAAATAATAGTTCCAGCATCACAGAGCTCGACCGAGACCCCCTGGTTGTGGATGAGGAGGCAGCCAGGGAGGATTGAAAGCATCTGTGGGGCTGAGGCCCAGCTCAGGGCTGTCCCTGAGCGCATTTCTTCCCCATACTCAGCATGGAAGGTGATGCAGAAGCAGCCATCTGATTGGCCACTTGCTGTCAAAGTTTTTTTTTTAAGTGTTGAACAAATGTTTGATTAAATAATTTGTCTTCAATATATTGATGTGCTTCATCATTGGTATGAGTCATAAGTCGTATTTGAACCATTAGAAAACTTTTATTTTTTTTATTTTTTTAATCTTTTTGAGATGGAGTCGCACTCTGTTGCCCAGGCTGGAGTGCAGTGGCCGGATCTCGGCTCACTGCAAGCTCCGCCTCCCGGGTTTAGGCCATTCTCCTGCCTCAGCCTCCTGAGTAGCTGGGACTACAGACGCCGCCACCTCGCCCGGCTAGTTTTTTGTATATTTTTTAGTAGAGACGGGGTTTCACCATGTTAGCCAGGATGGTCTCTATCTCCTGACCTCGTGATCCGCCCGTCTCGGCCTCCCACAGTGCTGGGATTACAGGCTTGAGCCACCGCGCCCAGCCTAAAACCTTTATTTTTAATTTACCTTAATTAAATTATCCAACTCCTAGAATCCAAAAATGAATGTTGAAAATATTAAGTGGATTTTTTTTTCTTTGTTATGCCATTTCTGGTTGAAAGAGTCAGAACATAGAAACTTGAAAGGAAACCAAAACTTCAGTCCTAACACAAAATGAGGCAGCTGGTTATTGGGAAAAGAATTACCTCAATATTAACTCAGTGCCTGACATAGAAGGGACTTGTATTGAATGAATGAGTGGGTGAAAGGCAAACTTATTGGTGGGGTTTGAATACTGTGTTTACTTCTGGGTAAAGAAGCAGCAGTTGTTTCACATGTATATTTTCATGATGCCATAAATGATAGGATTTTTACATTTTCAATTTACATCATTTAACTTAATGTCTTTGTTATTAGAGGAGCCACACAACTTTCCTGGAAACCGGCCCATCTACCATTTTCCATCGTGAGTTGCTTCTTACACCTGCAGTTCACCTGCTCTCTTCTATCTTGCCCCTCCTCTCCTGCTCACCCACAGAAAGACTGAAAATAAGTTTGCCAGCTTGTTTTTCTATTTATACATTTGTTATTATTTTATTTTCTATTTGAAAAATGTTACTGTATTTATGGATGGTTTTGACTGTTTGTAATAGTTATTACCAATTAAAAGTTATGGTTTCACAGAACTTACACACTGGCAGGTGATGTTGAACCACTTTATTTCTGCATTTATTATACTGCTCACTGCTTATTCACAGGTCAACTGAGCCAGGCTCTTCTACACAGAAATATGTACACCCACTCAGCATCAATATGCACCTCTTGGTAGTATAGCCTGTTTCAGCTGAAAGAAAGTCCAGGGGCAAACTGTATTCATGGAGCATGTCTGCCCATCTTCCTGGGCAATGCCAAGGGGGTATGGCCAGGAGTGGGAACTGCCCATGTCAGAGGCTGGAGTGGAAAGAAGCAAGTTGAGATTTCTTTGCACAAACCACAGGGAGCTGACAGAAGCTGACCCAGCAGGCCCATCATTCTTTGCGGTCTCCTGAGTGCCAAGAGAAGATTCTTTCTCTGTCACCCCAATTGTTCCCGTTTAACATGGCAGTCTAAACCAGGCACAACTAGGTTTTTTCTTGACAAATCATTTATCCTAAGGCTTGACAGTTGGAAATCAAAATGGCTCTGCTGCGTTCTTTAGGATCTGAGCCAGACAGGATGTTTAGAGAAATAAAAGTAGAACAGTGAAAACTACACACAAACAAACCAAAAACAAAACTTCCACAGTGGGGTAAAAATTTATGTCAGGTTTGATCAAAAAATTAAATGTCATTTTTTGGTCATTGATTTACTGACCTGCTAAAATTTTCAGTATACTGTAAGAAAAATAGCCTTAGAAGAATGGAAGAATCTTTGGCACATACAACCTAAATAATTAAATGCAGGGAAGAGACCTCAAAAAGTAAAGGGTTTGATAAAAATGGTGACTTGACTTTCTTAGTGCTTTTAGAGACTTTCAGAACACACCAGGCTCAACAGAGTCCTGGGAGCACATGAATGTAACTGAGTACTGATTTTGAACAACTGCGTGTTCCTTTCCAACACTGTGTGGGAGATGCCTTTGCAAATCCTGGGCCTGCTAGAGCTACTGATTCCTACTTAAGAAATTCTGGGCTGGGGACTGTGGCTCACGCCTATAATTCCGGAACCTTGAGGCCAAGGCAGGCAGATCACTTGAACCCAAGAGTTTAAGACTAGCCTGGGCAACATGGTGAAAACCCATCTCTACAACAAATACAGCAACAACAAAAATTAGCCAGGTGTGGGGTATGGTGGTACACGCCTGTAGTCCCAGCTACTCAGAAGGCTGCACTGGGAGGATCACTTGAACTTTGGAGGTGGAGGTTGCTGTGAGCCAAGATTGCGCCACTGTACTTCAGCCTATGCAACAGATTGAGACTCTGTATTAAATAATAATAATAATAAAAGACAGAAAGAACAAAAAGGAAGAAAGAAATTCTGACAATAATAGATACCTGCCATATAATATTGGATGTTTACGGAAGTTCTTTTTGGATCTACTTTATGGTTTTCAAAATATTTGTCAAAATGACACATCTCAATGGACTGTTCACATTTCGTTTTTTGCAAGAAGACACTGGGACACCCATAATCTTACACATCATTTTGTTTTCTACATTGACCATGCGTCTTCCCAGACCGTCGTGGACTTTATGGGCATTCCATATGAGGCCTGGGGCCTTTGCCCCAGCCCGCCGTGTAACATCTGGCCTGTAACACTGGGTGTGGCTGAGAAGGGGCAGCTGTGCTTAGGGGAGAGGCCGCTCTGAGGCACTGATGCCCCTTCACCAAGCCCTGATGAAGAGGGAGGTCCTGCTCTCATGGAGGGCTGGGGTGGGGGGCAGACTCACAGTTTCATTTTACACCTGTGTTTTGGGCATCTAAGATGTGCCAGTAGTGCTCGGTAAGGTGCTTGGATACGTCAGCAGATACTAAAGGCAAGGATGTCTGCCCACGCCGCGACCATTTATACATGAAAGAAATTCAGACTGTGATAAATACCTGTCTCAGCGATATATGCAGTGTATCAGGCTGAAGGGAAAGAAATGTAAACACCAGTACTTGTGTCTTTTTTGTCCATTTTTCACATGTGACTGAAGATTCTTTCTCTATCCCCCGCCCCAACTCACTTTCCATTGTGTTAGGAAAACTCAGGAAACCCTCTACACCATGAGGAGAAGGATGTCATATTTTACATAATATGTGACACTGAGAGTCTGCTTGGTTTTAAATCATACATTCAAAATACAACTTCACTTTTTTAAATTAAAAAAATGAGATCGTGCTCGATCTGCTCCATCACAGAATGTCCTGAGAAGGTGGCAGTGGGTACCAGTCAGGAATGCCTCCTTCCTTCTGGGGAACTGGGGGTCAGTGAGTTCGTTTCTCTGGATGTTGGTTTCCCTCACTGTAACATACATATATTCAACAAGAGACAAATGCAATAGGAAGAAGCATGTTCTCTAGGGATGTGTATCATTTGGAATACACATCTCTCCATGAATAACTTCAGTTGTTAATTCAGTTACAAGGAGTGGGTTTGGTTCTATCTAAGTAGTTTTAAACTCAGGTTAACTTTTCATTTTGTATTGTTATAGTGTCAATGTCCCTATATATTTACTTTTGAAATTTTCTTACTGCCAAGATGCAATTTTAGATACTTTCGTCAAACGTAGGTAAGCACTAGCAACTTTGAAGATGGACACAATTGTACTGAGAGTGAAATGTCCTCCCTATTAAGGTTTCCTGTTGGCATTTGCCCTCTGCTCTGTCCTAACTCTAGTCTGTGTCTCCAGTTTTGTTCTCTGTATGCTAGACTTCCACATGCCTGTGACACATCAGCTGGCGTTCTGTGCCCAAGTGTGATCAAGCCAAGGGTATATGGTTTGTAGGGGATGGGCGAGTGTATTCACCTGAAGCTTCTGCTCGTTACTATTTGGCCAGCACTGATGGGTGGGCATGGGTGCCCCAACAGCAAGCACAGTGGCTGTTTCCCAAGGGATCCAGCTACCCAAACAGCCCCTGAGAACTAGACAACAGCCCAGACTCTTGGGGGCAGCCCAGGGCAATATATTGCTTCCTCAGTGTGAGGTCCTAGAGAGAAGTCTGGTCCTCCTCTGGCTGGCCCAGAATGGACCCAGCTTTCAGAAGGTACATGGCTGGGGGACAATGTTGCCCCATCGTCATGCTGCAGGCTTTTTCCCAGAGCAGCAGGACCCCTGTCAGAGCTCGGTGGCTCAGGCTCCCTCTTCCAGTCCACAGCAGGGAGGCATAGGTGAGGGAGTCCCTGCTTCCAACTCTCCATCTGTCTTAGAGCAGGGTCCTGGCTCCACCTATCCATGCCCTGCGGCTCCATCAGTTCATGCCCTGTGAAGTCACAGGTGGCTAGTTTCTTAACCATGTCTGTTTTCGTGCTGTTTTCACTCCCCTCTACGCATACCTGTGGGTGAGTTTATTCAATTCCCACATGTCAGGGACAAATGAAAATGAAACCTGGTCACAGGAGTGGCAGGTCCACGCATATTCCTTCATGGGCAAATGTGTCGCCACCATAATTTTACTTAAATGACAATAATTAAACATTATTTTGTTTAAGTATCAAATCCTGCCTTAATCAGAGAAGAAAAAAATCTGTGATCCAAACTGTTAGCTGGTCTGGCCTGTCCCTGGCATGAAATAAGATGCACCAAAGTGAAGATCAGTTTCATTACTGGCTTAGAATCAAAGCCCAATATTGAAGAAGACAAACTCTAAATCAGCTTGTTTCTTTAGAGTGTAAAAATAGGTCATTTCACACATGTGTTAACCGTAAATTAATGCTATACATGCTGACAGAATGCAATTGTATCTTCAATAATGCTTATTAATGAGATAGTTAAATGAGAGAGCATGTCATAATCTTTTTTGTTTTTCCTTTGACGTATTAGTGTTGTTTTTCCTTTGACGTATTATTTTTCCCCGTTTAGAAAAAAGGGCACCAGGCTGGTATGCCTATGAGGCTTATTTGTGCTAACAGACGGTGAAGACTCTGGCAGGTGCTCCAAGAGCTTGGTCTCCAACTTAGCCATGAAGTTTTGCAACTCCATTCCCTTTCCATGGCTGGTGAGGCTGTTTTTCAGTAAAAGCCAGGCCCATGTTCAGCCCTGTGTCTGGGTGCTCTGCTCACAGCCTGGGGGCAGGCAACTTTCCTGCCGTGAGAAAGCAGGTTTCGCAGTCAGTGTTTTCTTAGAGAAAATGCATTACTGTGTTTAGTGTGAGGAAGAAAGTGTTTATGAAAGGAGAAGGCTGGAGCCCCCGTCTGAGCGTGTGTCGCTGAGCGTGTCCTGGCAGAGTCATCAGATCTCAGCCTTTGAGTGGTAACAAAGACTTCAGATTTCAAGCAGGTGAAACTGTGTGACTCCAGGATGGGTAATGGTTGGCTCCACATTTGTTTTATTCCCTTTTATCAATGGATGTGAGTAGGTTTTTTAAAATAATGTTTTCCACGTTGAATCTCGGCCAGCGAGCCTCAAAGCCCTTGTGCACAGGGTAAGAACGGGGGTCACTCCTTTGAGACCCAATGCGTAAGAAAGAAAATTAGTGAAAAGGAAAGCCAGGCTTTATTTGTGGAGATTATAATAAGGACAGCATCTTTTCTTTTTAAAAGACAGCTCAGAAGAGTGAAAAAGACTTGCAGAGGAAAGAAAATACAAGAGCCCCTAGTGGACGGGAACTGATGGAAACTTTAGAAAGAGAATGGTAGCCTTGTTTTGTGCTTGCAGCAGAGGAGCTAGAAGGGAACCTCGGGTTCACTGTTCACGGCATGAAGGCATACAGTAGGCGCACCGCCAGGCCTCAGAGTGTTTCCACTAAAACTTGCAAAGTTTATTCTTACATGCATTAGTTTTAACTCAGCATCATAACTAGGTAAGAAACAGAGCTGCCTGGGAAAATTAGGTAGGCAAAGCTGCTTTATTTTAATTTTAGTAGTTCACTGTAATTTTTGCACCCCCTTTCCACTCTGGAAGCACAAGTTACATTGGAAGTCCAGAAGAGAATTTCTGTATTTCACATGAAAAGATCCCACATCCCAGTATTTTAGACACTGGGTGTTTTTGAAAGGCCATACGTAGCAAGGACAGTGGACACGGGGCTGAGGATGGGCCTGCCAAGCTACTGCCTCCATAGCTCCCTATGTTTACAAACAGCTTTGCCGGCCACAGAAAGGATAGTGAGCAGGGACATGGTGAGGTGGAGCTTCAAAACTCCATTAAGGTGGAGCTAGGATCTCGGAGCAACTGCCTAGTACAGGTCATACCTGGCATATTTGAAGGTCACTGTCCGCTGAGAAAAAGAGGATTTGGGAACCACTGAGAAAAAGAGGATTTGGAGACACCTCAGAATAACTGAGGAGCTTGTAGGCATTGAAGATCCAATGCTACTAGAAGATGGGACTCAGCACTTTATGGTCTTTGGTAGTGAAATTTCAAGTTAAAGAATCACTCTGGTCCTTGGAGTGAGGTGATGACCTGAAGGCAAGAACTGAAGAGACCAAGTGACCATGTTACAGAACAGTATGGCATGCACAAGCTCATGTGGAATGGACTGGTTACTTAGAACTGTGCTGGGCACATAAAAAAGTCAGTCGTAAGCTTAGAGTGTTAAATCTGTGCCTTGAAGCAGCTTCAGAGAATTATGGACTTTCCACGTTTGTGCCAGTAGATCCCCTTGTTTGCATGTTGCATCAGGGCTGAGTCATCTAAGAACAAGCTCAAAGTTTGAACCTGTGAGTTGACAAATGACAAGGCTAGTTGAATTCACAACCTCTCCAGGGATTTTGTGTGAGAGCTGAGGCTCTACCAAGAAGGAAGGGTGCACTGAGCATTGAAATGGGGACATATAAGAAGACTCAGATGACAGAGACTATGCAGAATCCTAAACCTCTCAGCTGGTTCCAGTTTCTACCCCACAAATTATAATGAATTATGAACAGCAAAACCCACTTCAGTTACCTTGGTCAAAAACAGCATTTATTGAAGATTATTGGGCAACTTGAAGACCCCTAGAAAGTCCATACTATCTACTGCTGCTGACTTTCAACATAACTCTCACCAATGATGCTGGTCATTGAACCCTAGAACTTCCACCACTACCACTCCCTAGATGGTGACTTGCCTCCTCTGCCTCCTCCACAAAGGTGGGTCCCACCTGGGGCCTGCTGTCTTGAAGGATTATCTTCTACACCGCAGCCTCCACAAGACAGCTAACTGCAGAATATTTACCACAGGGCTGCACTTCAGTGCAAGAGAGCTTCATAGGGCTGTGCTTCAGTGCAAGAGAGCTTAGGAAAGCAAGTTGCTATCTCCTCTCTGGGGAAGTGGACACATGATATGAGAAAAATCCCCAAATAGAAGATGGTTGCTCAAACGTTGCTGGGCAGCCATGAAGCAAGGTGATTCTATGTAAGCATAGTTCTTGAATCCTTGTGCTTAGTTGTAGCTACTTTACCTATGTTTAAGGTTGGATTTGACATTAGAAGACACAGTTTTCCTCTTTCATAATGATAGTAATTTTCCTGATGCAAAAATTATCCAGAGGTGTGGCCTAGAGAGACCCTTTGCTGAAGAAGGGGTATTACTAAGAGGCGAACATGGAAGACATGAGACCTGACTGCCAGACACCTTGTGTTGGGCCAAGGGGTGTTCCAGGCAGATGCAGGGTTGGTCACTTGTGCTTTGTTAGCTTTCGTTTGAATATCACAACTGCCTTGTGAATCCAGCAAAGGCAGATGCTGCTCTTCTTGCTTACAAATGGAGAGGCGGAGTCCTGCCAGAGTGGCTCACATAGGGCCCCAAGGGTAGTGAGGGACTGACAGAATCCGAGTCCCTTGTCTCACTTCCCTAGGTCTTGCTCCATGACATCTGATGTCTCCAGCACAATTCACACCTGTCTGAGCATCAACCTTACTGTCATCCTCATCCAATACCTCTTGCTTTATGCATTCAGGGAGCCCTTTCAGGTGCACAGCATGGCACACCAATTGTAGGTCAAGGTCATAACAAAGAGATGTTTTGTTCCAGACTTACGGTCATATTCTTTTAGCTCTTTACATTTGTAGAACTCTTCCCCTTGTAAACACTTCCACATACTTTTCTTTCTGCAGGGCCATGCTGAGCCTTTATAATCCATCTCATTAGAATTTAGGCATGTGTTTCTGAATCTTCCTCGTGAGTCTACAAGCTGATGGCAGATATGCTACTTGTCTCTGTTACACTTGTCCCCATATCTGTCCTTCAGGAGAGCAGCATGCTTGTTCACAGATCCCAACCTGGGCTCCAAGATATTTCTGGCCAGTTGTCTTGCCCTGCAATGTTCCTGGTCTTGTTTAGTTTGGAGTCAAGATTGTCTTCCCGGGAGGTCCATTATCTTCTAATCAGGTCAAGGCCAGCCACACTTCCACACTTCCAGCAACTCCACTCTTGTCTGTCTTCTGATTGAGGCAGATGATGATACTTTCACCAAATGACTAAACCTGGTGACATCCAGAGGATAGAGTATTGCTAGAGTTTAAGGAAGACCTTCAAGGTCACAATGTCATCCATGGTATTTTGGCTGGGAATTCTAGAGTCTTTGCCAAATTTATATTTGGACAACTGAGAAAAGTATCATGTTATTTAACAGTAATGAGGATGCTTTGGGGAGCTTTACAAATGAACCTGGAATGACATTTAGTTAAATAAATGTCAACATGCTGGGCTAGCTCTTGCTCTATAGACAACTACAGGGTAGAAGAATGTGTCAAAGTAGAAATAATCTTTATGAAAGAAGGTGGGTTGATATATCACATTAGTGCCTGGATGGCAACCCAGCCTCACTTTGATGACTGTTCTCATCCAACCACTACCACACTTACTATTTCTATTCAAAAAGCGATAGCAAAAGACCTTCATTGAGTAACAGGAGCTTAGCCATCGTGGCAGTAAGACCTGGCTCCAAGGTCAGGCTGGGTGAATCCATAGAACCTCAAGATGGGGCTTGAGTTCTGGGGTGTTCACTGAGGATCAGAAAGGGGAACCAGTCCCCAGTGACTGTGAGGCTGGGCTGGATAGAGAGGAGGATTTAGGCTCACAGCAATGCATGCTTATCTTTTTGTTCTCTGATTCCACCTTGTTCCTACTTCTGTAGGGAACAGCTACATGATATCAACTGGTGTGGACATTTGGAATTGTCAATGAGTCTCAAATGAATTGTATCAACAGATTGTGTATTCCTACTTCATCATCATTAATCTTACCATGACCATCTGTATACCTCTATATCTGTATATCTATATATCTCTAGAATATCAAGTTCTTTGAGCTACTTGCAAGTAATGTTACAAATTGCACACTTTACAGTTAAATAGAGACATGATAGGCACTGCTATATAGAAAGCAATGATGTGTCTTCCTGATATTCTCTTGTTTTTTTCTGGGTACATTAGTCAGTTTGGGCTACATAAAAAACACCACAGACTGAGTGACTTAATCAACAAAAATTTATTGTCTCACCTTTCTGCATCCTGGAAGTCCAAGATAATGTTGCAGCTGATTGGGTTTCTGGTAGAGGCCTGATTCCTGGCTTGCAAATGGCGATCTTTTCCCTGTATGAAAGAACATGGCCTTACCTCTGCACATACATCTCAAGAGAGGAAGCTGCATGGTGTCCCTTTGAGGGCACTCAGTGCTATCAGATCAGGACCCTAACCTTACCAGCTAATTTAACTTTAGTTACTTTTTTGATGCAAATACAACTACACTGGGGCTTAGGGCTCAAGGTATGAATTTTGCAGGAACACAAACATTCAGACTATAAGATTTTGGCTAAAACTGAAGGATACTGAAGTTCCATAGCACTTGGCGTCATCTTTTGCTGAGGGAAGCTCAGACCGCTATTGATTAAGTCAATTTGTGGCTCATTCCTCAGCAATAATGTGAGGAAATCTTGTCCCTTGGAGAAAGATAACAGGGCTGTCCTTGGAAGCAGCAAAGGGAAAGGCATGGAAGTTGTGGGAAACAGTCAAGTGCCAAGAGTTAGACTTGGAAATTCTGCTCATGGAGGTAGGTAGCGTCTGCACAGACCAAGCCTACGCTGGGTGAGGAGTCCCCTCCCGGCACCCTGCAGGGCTCTCAGTAGTGCCAGTGGGCAAGGGCTGTTATCTCTCCTAACTGGCCCTCAGATTGTTAGGGCATCTTCCCAGGAGACAATGACCATTTCCACAAAACAGAGCCCCAAGTTTTAAGCTGCTGAATTTTCTAGTCACAGAGATATGACCTCATCACGCCACAAACTTTATAAATCAGGATACATTGGTTATATCTGTCACCAAACAATGACAGTGTTGACCCAAACCCAGTACATGCATAGTTCATCTAAATCCACTGCTATTAAAGTTTAAATAAAATAAATTTATTATAATAGGTCCCTAGAGGAACACATCATGTCATAAACTCATATGGACCAAAACATTAAGATACTAACTTGTACATAAATCAGATTTAAAATATTTGTTCTTATGTCAAGCAGATGATTATGAATGCAAATTATTCTTCTTTTTGCTGGAATCCATTAAAATATTGACATAATTATTTTGAGTTTTTTGAAAAAAAATACTATATAATGATGATGATATTTTTAAACTTCTACCATGTAACTTTTGAGAAGGTGTGATGATTAATACTGTCAACTTGATTGGATTGAGAGATAAAAAGTATTAATCCTGACTGTGTCTGTGTGGGTGTTACCAAAAGGGATTAACATTTGAGTCAGTGGGCTGGGAAAGGCAGACCCACCCTTAATCTGGTGGGCACCATCTAATCAGCTTCCAGAGAATATAAAGCAGGCAGAAAAACATGAAAAAGAGGGACAGACCTAGCCTCCCAGCCTCTGTCTTTCTCTCCTGCTGGATACTTTGTGCCCTCAAACATCAGACTCCAAATTCTTCAGTTTTGAGACTCAGACTGGCTCTCTTTGCTCCTCAGCCTGCAGACAGTCTATTGTGGGACCTTGTGATCATGTAAGCTAACGATCTTAATAAATTCCAATATATTATATATGGATATACTTAATATATATTATATTATATATAATATATATTTTATTTTATTATATATTATATATTAATTATATATAATATATTAATTGATTTATATATAATATATATTAATCGATTAATATATTATATATATAATATTCTCAATATTCTGTTCCTTTAGAACCACTTCTGGTACCAAAAACTGTCTTAGTGTTCTCTCAGAAAGACAGAACTAATAGGAGATATATATATATATATACATATATATATGGAGCTCTTTTGCTGGTTTTGGGGTTTCTGGATTTGGCTGCTTAATATGATTACACCCAAAAATGCTAAGGACTCTACTTCTAATAGTATGGAGAACACTGATAGTCCTTGGCATTAACTGTTTAAAGAGTTATGCAAAATAAATGCATCTGACATTTAATTCACCACTCCTGAGAGGCAAGGAGTTTAGTGATTCTATACATAATACCTTTGGTCATATGTGGAGAACCAAGGAACATAACGAAGCTGGTTGACTGCTCCTAAGCTCAGTAGACAAAGTGATGAAAGAAAGTGATGAACTCAGGGATTCTGTCTCCTGGCTTCAGAAGCAGATACTGAGCCTCAAATCTGCTAAGATTGCCCTGAGTGAGAGTCTCATCTCCTGTAGAGAAGGAGCTAAATTTGTGGAAAATCGGACACAGCTTTTAGCATACCAGTGACTGATCTGTAATGAAAGATGCACGTACAGCCTCACCAAGAGTCTACTGTTAAAGTGAGGACTTTGATTGGGAAAGAAGGGGCCCCTGCAACTTGGAATAGGGACATGTGGGAGGACCCTGATGAAGCTGGGGACTCTGAGATTGTAAACTCTGATGAACTTTTTTACCAGAAGGAACAGCTTCCCCGTCCCCAGTAGTGGCAACATTCCCCCTGACCCATCCTGCCATCAGCCTTTCTACCTTTGTCTGAGGTGATAAACCCTGCGCTGCCTGAGGCCACAATGACGGCCTCCCCTGAGGCGTTGCCAGGCAAAATAATGTTGATGCTGCTCAGGAGCCACACTCAACACCCCTGTTTGCTTCTAGACCTAAAGCTAGACTAAAGTCCTGGCAGGACCCTGGAAGTAAGGTTGAGGTTGTGACCCATGAGGAGGTGTGCTACACTAGAAAAGAAATGTTTGAGTTATCCAATTTATATAAGCAGCAATCTGGAGAACAGGCATGGAAATAGATATTAAGGGAATGGCATAATGGTGGAAGGAACATAGAGTTGGATCAGACTGAATTTATTTATTTGGGCCCACTAGGTAGGGATTCTGCACTTAATGTTGCAGCTCAGGAAGTTAAAAAAGGGTTCTAATAGTTTATTTGCTTTGTTAGCTGAAATGTGGATTAAAAGCTGGCCCCCTGTGAGCAAGCTGGAAATCTTGCCAAATCTCTGTTGGTTTAATGTAGAGGAAGGGATCCAAAGGCTTTGGGAGATTGGGATGTTGGAGTGAATTAGTCACTTTGGACCTACTCATACCCTTGACAAATGCCTTGAGAAATAGATTTGTGAGGGCAGCACCTGCATCTTTGAAAAGCCCTGTAATTGCTTTTCTGTCTATGTCAGATCTAATGGTGGGAACCACAGTCACTCAACTACCAAATTTAAATAAATGCGAATAATTGGATCCCAAAGTGGCAGGAGTCAACTGGCAGGACTCAACTGTCAAAGGCAAGGTGGGCTTAGCTACCATAATGGGCAGCAAGGGCAAAGTGGCAATCAGAATAGTCTGACTCTTGTAGAGCTCTGGCATTGGCTAATCAATCATGGTGTTCCTCAAAGTGAAACTGATAGAAAGCCTACTACATTCCTATTTAAATTATACAAACAGAAAACTTCTAGGTCAAATGAACAAAGACTAATTTGAATTATAAAAACAGAGAATCATGGCCCTTCAATCAATTTCCAGACTTGAGCCAGTTACAGACCCAGAATCCCTTGAATGAAGGAGAGGCTGGGTCCCCTTGAGGAAGGACCCCACTATGTTACTGGCAATTTATGTTGTGAATCATTCTCTCATCCTTCCCCAAGGAGACCTCTGGCCTTTTACCAGGGCAACTGTGCACTGGGGAAAGGGGGAATGATCAGACATTTTGGGGACTACTGGATACTGGCTCTGAGCTGATGTTGATTCCAGGAAACCCGAAATGTCACTGTGGTCCTCCAGTTAAAGTAGAGGCTTATGGAGGTCAGGTAATTAAAGAAGTTTTAGCTCAGGTCCGACATACAGTAGGTCCCTGGACTCATCCTGTGATTATTTCCCCAGCACCAGGATCCATAATTGGCATAGATATACTTAGCGGCTGGCAGAATCCCCACATTGGCTCCCTGACTGTGGGGGTGAGGCCTATTATGGTGGGAAAGGCCAAATGGAAGCCATTAGAACTGCCTCTACCTATAAAAATAGTAAATTAAAAACAAATTGCATCCGTGGAGGGATTGAGGAAACTAGCGCCACCATCAAGGACTTGAAAGATGCAGGGGTGGTGATTCCCATCACATCCCCATTCAACTCTCCCAATTGGCTTGTGCAGAAGACAGATGGATCTTGGAGAATGACAGTGGATTATCATGAGCTTAACCAAGTGGTGACTAATTGCAGCTGCTGTACCAGATGTGGTTTCATTGCTTAAGAAAATTAACACATCTCCTGGGACCTGGTATGCAGCCATTAACTTGGCAAATGCCTTTTTCTCCACTCCTGCCCATGAGGCCCACCAGAAGCAATTTGCCTTCAGCTGGCAAGGCCAGCAATATACCTTTACTGTCCTACCTCAGGGTCATATCAGCTCTCCTGCTTTGTATCATAATCTTATTCAGAGAGAAATTGATTTCTTTTTACTTTTGCAAGATATCACACTGGTCATCACATTGATGACGTTATACTGATTGGATCCAGTGAGCAAGAAGTAGCAAACACACTGGATTTATTGGTAAGACATTTGTGTGCCAGGGGATGGAAAATAAATCTGACTAAAATTCAAGGACCGTCTACCTCAGTAAAATTTCTAGGGGTCCAGTGGTGTGGCACCTGTCAAGATATTTCTTCTAAGGTGAAGGATAAGTTGCTGCATTTGGCCCCCTCTTACAACCAAGAAAGAGGCACAATGTCTAGTGGGCCTATTTGAACTTTGGAGGCAACACCTTCCCCATTTGGGTGCGTTGCTCCAGCCCATTTATTGAGTGACCCGAAAGGCTGCCAGTTTTGAGTGGGGTCCAGAATAGAAGGCTCTGCAACAGGTCTAGGTTGCTGTGCAAGCTGCTCTGCCACTTGGGCCATTTGACCCAGCAGATCCAATGGTGCTTGAAGTGTGTGCCAGATAGGGATGTTGTGTGGAGCCTTTTGCAGGCTCCCATAGGAGAATCAATGTGGAGGCCTCTGGGATTTTGGAGCAAGGCCCTGTCATTTTCTGCAGATAACTACTCTCCTTTTGAGAGACAGCTCTTGGCCTATTACTGGGCTTTGGTGGAAACTGAATGTTTGACTATGGGTCATCAAGTCGCCATGCGACCTGAACTGCCTCTCATGAACTGGGTGCTTTCTGGCCTATCTAGCTACAAAATGGGTTGTACACAGCTGCATTCTATCATCAGATGGAAGTGGTACATATGTGATTGGACTCAAGCAGGTCCTGAAGGCACAAGTAAGTTACATGAGGAAGTGGTTCAAATGCCCATGGTCTCCACTCCTGCCACCTGCCTTCTCTCCCCCAGGCTGCATCGATGGCCTCATGGGGAGTTCCCTATGATCAGCTGACAGAAGAAGAGAAGACTAGGGCCTGGTTCACAGATGGTTCTGCACGATATGCAGGCACCACCTGAAAGTGGACAGCTGCAGCACTACAGCTCCTTTCTAGGACATCCCTGAAGGGCAGCAGTGAAGGGAAATTTTCCCAGTGGGTGGAACTTCGAGCAGTGCACCAGGTTGTGCCCTTTGCATGGAAAGAGAAATGGCCAGATGTGCGATTATATACTGATTCATGGGCTGCAGCCAATGGATTGGCTGGATGGTCAGGAACTTGGAAGAAGCATAATTGGAAAACTGGTGACAAAGAAATTTGGGGAAGAGATATGTGGAAGGACCTATCTGAGTGGACAAAAACTGTGGAGATATTTGTATCCCAAGTGAGTGCTCACTAATGGGTGACCTCAGCAGTAATAGAAGACATATAAATATTATAATATAAATATTAACAAAATTGATTGTATTTTCAGAGTATTTTGGAAGAGCTATGATTAAGAATTGTTAGACACTTTGTTTTCTTAATCAAAAATATCAAATTCCTGGTCTTTTGTTGGAATATCTCTTCTGTCTCTCCCTCTCTCCATCTTTCTCTCTCCTCTTTCTTCAAATCTTCCACTGTGTTGATATTCATGCTGATAGAGGAAGTAAAACACAACCAGATGAAATAGTGAATGCAGCCGAATCTCTTGCCTCCTTCATGAAGCATGTACTTTAATTGGAGAGAAAAATAATGTGAACTACAGCTTGAGTCAGATGAACTGACAGATTGTTAATATATGACTTAGTGCAATAGAATTATATTAACACATGGGAGAATCAGACGACAAGGGTGTCCATGGAAGCACAGGTTGTCTGCATTCGCAGCAATGCATGCAGGAGTAAGATGTACTTACTTACATCTTACTTACAGTTACTTACTTACTTACATCTTACTTACAGTTACTTACTTACTTACTCACTTACTTACATCTTACTTACAGTTACTTACTTACTTACTCACTTACTTACATCTTACTTACAGTTACTTACTCACTTACTTACATCTTACTTACAGTTACTTACTTACTCACATCTTACTTACAGTTACTTACTCACTTACTCACATCTTACTTACAGTTACTTACTCACTTACTTACATCTTACTTACAGTTACTTACTTACTTACTCACATCTTACTTACAGTTACTTACTCACTTACTTACATCTTACTTACAGTTACTTACTTACTTACTTACATCTTACTTACAGTTACTTACTCACTTACATCTTACAGTTACTTACTTACTTACTTACATCTTACTTACAGTTACTTACTTACTTACTCACTTACATCTTACTTACAGTTACTTACTTACTCACTTACATCTTACAGTTACTTACTTACATACTTACTTACTTACATCTTACTTACAGTTACTTACTCACTTACTTACATCTTACTTACAGTTACTTACTCACTTACTTACATCTTACTTACTTACTTACTCACTTACTTACATCTTACTTACAGTTACTTACTCACTTACTTACATCTTACTTACAGTTACTTACTCACTTACATCTTACTTACAGTTACTTACTCACTTACTTACATCTTGCTTACAGTTACTTACTCACTTACTTACATCTTACTTACAGTTACTTACTTACTTACTCACTTACTTACATCTTACTTACAGTTACTTACTTAGTCACTTACTTACATCTTACTTACAAGTTAAACATTGCAGGGTCAATGTTGTGACTGGGCACTTTCTGCTTTGCAGGGTTTCTTGTCTGAGAACCTACAGAACAGAACTCATCTTACAGGAGAACCAATTCTTGTCAGTCACTACTGATATGTTTACCTCTTGACAATCCCATTCTCTGTGAAATTCTTTGTAAGATATGGTTATAACTACAGGACATTATTTTTCTGGAACCTCTTCTGAACTGTCCAGGCAGATGCATGGAAGGAAATAAAGGCAGGCGGGTTTTGAGAACATGCATCTGTAGGTTTAGTTGCAGACAGTCTCGGGAGATGCAGTGGCCCATGGCCACGTAGCTGAGCCAGTGACTGCAGACGCAACTTCAGACTGTTGTTTCAGCCTCGTGGGATCCACGCTGTGTCCTGATATCACCTTGGCCAGCCTGAACTGGGGCTTTCTGTCTCCACCAGGTAGTCAAAGGCACTGCACATATTCCACAGACGGACTCCCCAAAACACTGTAGCCTGGAACAATTTCAGGGAAAATATAATTTTTAAGGCAGCCTCTGGGCTTGCACGGCTCCCTCCAAGCACTTCCCTGAAACGTCTCCCTGTAGCCGACGCCAGACGGCTCCCAACATCTCAACTGCTTCATTTCTCTGTTTTTCCATCTTCGTTGTTGTTCTAAATTAAACTGCTGGAGAATGAAGCATTTCATATTCTGACAATGCCTGTGAGGGGTTCTTTACAGTGCAAGAAAAAACATAAACCCTTTAATGAACTTGCTTTAAAAAATAGCAAATACTATTAACCGTTCTAGGATCTTAATAGGTATACATTTTCAGTGTGCCTTCCTGTTTTAATTCCATCCGTGCTGCTACTGTATTACAGATTATCTCTCCATATATAATTGCCTCGGTGGCACACTCTATTTTTGGAATATTGTTTTAACAATACCTTGAACTCCAGTCATTCAGATGTTGCTGTCGTATCCCTGGTATATGTGATTTTGACTGAAATTTATGTATCTCAAAAAAATGTCTGGAAATGGTCAGGATACTAATCAGGAACATGGAAAATTTAAGGCAAAAGCAATTTCATCTCAAAACAAGGACTCAATAAGTTTAGAATGTATTCACATGATTTCAGCTCTGGGCCTAGCAGTTAATTTCCTTATGCTACCTGGTTTTTATAATTATAATATATTGTATGATATTGTATTTTTTCATTTTTCCACCTTCTAATAGTAATACAGATTTATATCTCAGCTCAGTAGTGTATAATGTACATAAAAGTAATAAAACTTTATTTAAATACACATTTTATAATTCAGGCTTATCACACTATTTTTCCTGAGTAGGAAGTTCTACCCATGGTTGAAAATGCATGCTAATTACCCCAGCCTGGCTTTGAAGGACCCAAACATCAGTCCAATAAACACTAGACAAATTTTCCAGGTTGAAAATAATAGCATTGTTCTGTGTTAATGAAAAATAATAACAGGACCTCCAAGACCCACTGATTTCCCAATTACGTTTGACAAAGTATAGCCACTATTTCCCCCAGGGTATGTAAGAAAGTCTGTTTATTTGTTTGCTTATGTATTCATCCATTCTGAGCAGGACATGGCTCACCTTATGTGGCTGATGAGAGAAGGCACGCGTGGGCCGTGGTTGAGAATGGCAGGAGATGCAGGCTTCGCATTACTGGTGGGTTGACATCCTGCAATCAGGAGTGCGTTTTTCCCGCCTCTGTGTTTTCACAAAGAGAAACAGACATGGGAGTGGGGATGACCAGTAGGTGAGGTCAAGCCTAGCCATGGCACCATTAACCAGATTCAGAGCAGAAAGGTAATGCAAGAGTTTTTGCTCCTCTAAGTACTGCTCCCTGGTACAAGTATGAAGCTCCGTTTCTGACAGAGTCCTGATTAGGCGGGAGAGCAGCTGTTCTGTTTTTGCATTTTATAATTAACCATGTGTATGCTTTCTACTTCAGATGCATTATAGAATTATTATTATAAAATCTTACATCGTCACAGGAAATACAAAAGCATTGCATATGGCAGAGTACAATCGATTGAATGGATCGTGAATACCTAGTTCCAAGGCTATGGATTTTAATTCTGATTAGGTCATGAAACCATTTATGCTCAAATTTTGTCTCCAATCTAAGTAAATAAAGCTTTAGTAAGCCCTATAATATTAATGTTTAAAGTGCTGTGATAGCCTCGTTTAGTTATTAATATTGTTTATAGATACATGTGTACTGATAAAATGATCCTTCAACCATACAGAGAGAAAACAAATATTATCACTCTAATGTTTAGAATTAATTCAAAAAGCAGCAGTGGAACCTCAACCTACAACCTCACATGGCATAAACACAAAAACGAGGATAGCTAATTGAATAACTAGCAATGTAAACATTAAAATTAAAATTTTCTCATGCATTTATTCTTTAACACTTAGCTAATCCGAGCAATAGTTTGTAAATGCTAATTCACATTCCAGAAGCCCTTTAATGTGGTAAAAACTCCTCTTCCTGGCAGTGAGAGAGGGACCCTGTGGAACTTCACCCTGACCAGGATCGTCACCGTCACCACCGAACCTGCTCAGGGGCACAGGCAAGGTCCTAGCGCACAGTGCTGCATCCACACGGCCTCAGTCCCAGTGCACAGTGCTGCATCCACACGGCCTCAGTCCCAGTGCACAGTGCTGCATCCACACGGCCTCAGTCCCAGTGCACAGTGCTGCATCCACACGGCCTCAGTCCCAGTGCACAGTGCTGCATCCACACGGCCTCAGTCCCAGTGCACAGTGCTGCATCCACACGGCCTCAGTCCCAGTGCACAGTGCTGCATCCACACGGCCTCAGAGCCGCTCCTTGATTGTTCGGCAACCCGTGGCAAGAAAGCAGTTCCCCTAAATGCATTATTTTTTCTCACACGTAAAAAGTATACCTTACATGGCAGCTTCATATTATATTTAGATGCAATTATATACCATAGTATGACTTCTTAAACTAAATATACAGGCTACAGTTCTACATTTTCCTTATAATGGAGGTAAAGTATTTAAATATCAAGTATGCAATGACCCTCTATGTACTCTAGAAACAGATACAGGCTGTTCAGCTGACATCCATGACTCCACTTGCCCTTTGATTTTTTTTTTTTTTTTTTTTGGCCCCAATTCATACATGACCTTATTTTCTTTCTGCCCTTTCATCAGTCTTAAGCAGCTTCCTTGCTTCTTTCCATAGTGATGGTCTGGGGCGCCTTTAATCTGCTGCTTCTGATCTTCTGTTGAATGAAAAAGAGTTAATCAGTGTGTTTGCATTGTATATAAAGACAGTACAAAGATACAGCCACTTGGGAAAACAGTCTGGCAGTTCCTCAAAAGTTAAACATACAGCCCAGCACTCTCAGTGCTAGGTAGGAGCTCAGAAGACTTGAGAATACGTGTCCACACAGAAACGTGTCCACCAATGCTCACAGCAGCATTATTCATCGTAGCCCAAACTCAGGAACAACCCAACTGTCCATCAACTGATGAATCAATAAATGAAATGAATGGGGTATATCCTTACAATGAAATACAATTCAACTACAGAAAGGAATGAAGCACTAAAGGTTGCACGCGGACACGGTGAACCTTGGAAACACTATGGTAAGCGAAAGAAACCAGTCACAAAACAACACATCTCATACGATTCCATTTATATAAAATGACCGGCAGGAAAGAGCCATCTTCAGAGACCGAAGGAAGATGAGTGATTGCCCAGGGCTGGGGCCAGAGGGCAAGGGATGGTGGGGGAGGATCACAAAAGTTACACCGTTTCTTTTGGAAGTGATAAAAATGCTCTAATGTTGTCTGTGATGATGGTTGCAAAACCCTGTAAATATACTAAAAGCTACTTCATTGTACACTTTAAGGGAGTGAATTGTGTGGTAGTGAGTTGTATCTCAATAAACCTGTTACCAAAACAAAACAAAACTGACTCATGAGCAGTGTGTCAGAGCCTGAGAAATACCGCTCTCCACTGAGTGGTCTGGCTGACTTACCAGATACTTACACACTTTATTTTCTGACTCCTGCATATTTTCTGGAGCGTGAGTTCTACCACTACAACATTTGGAAGGTTAGTTAATTCATTTTATGCAAAGAAGGATCTCCAGTGATTGAGGACACACACTTTAACCCCACAAATGGACATCCTGACACCAAGTGTGTGAAAACGGGTTAAAATGACACGTCAAGCGTAGCATGCTTGGGTGGGTCGGGGAAACAGAAGCTCTGCAGGTGAGAGGGACTGAGTCAGGTGGGAGGGGAAGGAGAAGCCATGGGGTGCAGCCTCGAAAAGGGGGCAAGTGTGGTGGGACAGGCTGGCAGAACAGCCCCTGAACAGCTCTGCCACCGTGCAGGTGTCCTGCTTTCACATGACTTCACTATGCACACACAGCACGTGCAGACCTCACTGTCAGGGCACATGTAACCCTGGAAATGCGGGGAAAGGCCCCTCCGCTGCGCCATATCCTCCAGCTTCCCGCCTGCCATGCTCCCAGTTCCCAGAGCCCAAAGAGAGACAAAAGTAGTCAGGAAATGTTTGGAGACTGAATGCAGGAGTCTAAAATCATACTGCACCCCCGAGAAAATATCCAAGTTTGATTTTTAATAATTCACAAATAACTAGTTATATGTGCCACAAATTCCATTTAGTCAATGAAAAGAAATTCCATCAAAAAGGAAAAACATTCCCTTGTTTTTGAACCCAGCCCCAGGCACAGAGCTGACGGTCTAGTCACCTGCAGCACAATGGCTTACCCACTGAAAAGGAGTTATGTGACAATATGTCTCAGGAAGATTCTGGCTTTATCTTAGAATAGATGGAATGCCCATAGAGCTCCGTCCTAACGCTTCGTGAGAACAGACAAGGCCAGACAAGCAGATGGCCAGAGACAGAGAACACCTAAGATCCTGCATTTTTCCTTCTAGCCATAAGAGGACACAGAACCCCATGCCACAGAGAAGGCAGGTTAAAACCGATCAATATTTTATGCCATCAGCTGGCCTGGCATATTACAGTTATGACACATCTTTAAAAGCAGGATGAAAGAGATAAACACAATGATTGCATTAAAATGTCAAGAAGCAAGTGTGCCAGCGGCGATGGGCTTCGGCGTTTCCTCCCTCCACACACAGTCCAGCCACGGCACCAACATGCTGGAGCGACGTAGGACTGGGCCTTCCTGGTATTCCTGGAATCTCAAAGATCACAGCCTGTGCACAGAGGCTGCACATATTAATTTACAACAGAGGCAGGCAGGAAAACAAAACTCTCTGTGGTTCTTCTCTAGGGCAAGAATAATTTAAACTAATATAAATATAAAGATAAACATAGAGATGGAGATGAAGACAAACATGAGAAAGAGAAAGAAGGAGGAAGAGGAGGAGGGGGAGGAGGTCCAGAAGGTAAGAATTCCTGGTAAAACATCAGTAACATTCCACCACAAACAGCAGCCTCCAAGTACCTGAGCATGCTGCTGGGACAGAGAGGCTCATTTTCTCCATTCCTTTTGGCAGTTTCTTTGCCTGCTGTAGATTGAAGAAAATAGGAATAAGCATCTTTCGACCCACAAACAGATGTGCTTGATAAAGAAAATGTCAGCAAAAATACTAAAGCAATGTGTCACAGCAGCTTTCTGACAGATAGAGGGAAAAGGTAAAAAATGTTCTATCATGTCCGACAAGGTGTTCTTTTTGAGATTTAAAGATCACTGTGCAACTTTAAACATGTTTGTCACTTTGGCTCTGACTGCAGCTATCTGGGGCTTCAGAAGAACTTTATCAGCTCGGCATAGGGGGAAAGAAAGGAGCCCGTTCCCATTTATCTCAGCTCGGCTCCCTTCAAAGCCAACAAATAAATTACAGTGTACATTTGATACAAATTGATTTCTTAACTCAAATAACAATGTTGTCCTCCCGGCCGGGCTATGTGTCACTCACTCGCGAGCCTGAGTGAAAGGCTCAATCTGTCTGTGTGACAGAAATAGGCCTGGCGCTCCCGGGAGGAATGCTAATCGCCCCGGCCTGGCCCGGCTTTGTGGGCCGGCCGCGATAAGGGGGATCAGGCCGAGCCGCTCCCCGCCAGGGCCCCATCCTGCCCGTGCCAGCGCGCGCCCTCGGCCTTGGGCTTGTCCGCCTGTTTCACTAGGAAAATCAGATCCGGCCACCGTGGCTAGGATGCTCATGGCCGGGATGAGCTGGAGCTGCCGTGAAAGGAAGCCCGTTGAGTGTCTTCAGCTGATGTTATCGGCCGCTGGAGAAATGAGATATTGGCAGGGCCTGCTGAGTCCCTCGCAGCTGAGCAGGTTAATAAGGTGGGGAGGGGGGCTGCAGGCTAATTGGATTTGGCCTGGCTTGATCAACAGTGTCAGGCCTGCTGCCAGGAAAGCACACACAGGGTGGTTTTCTCTTTGTTTAAATTTAAGCCGGGAGAGGAAAAGTCGCACTGCTCTTATGAAGCTGAGGGTGTGCTCCCGAAATCCTATCCTCCTGGGCCCAGGGAGTGGTCCCCAGCAGCAGAAGTGCTTGGGGGTTCCAATCCTGGGTGCATGACCTTGCCGAGCTCTGCCAGTTGGTGCCCATCAAGGCATGAGAACCCAAAGGGCTAACTGGAGGTGGGAGGCAACTGAGGCAGGAGGCATTGGCCTCCCGGATCCACACAGGTCTTCTGCACTGGCCTGTCCACACAGGTCTCCCTAATGGTGCCCGGAGAGAGGTGCTGCTTCTCTGCTGTTAAAGAGGGACAGTGCTCCACTGTGCATACCTGTGCAGAAACATTTCTAATGTGTAGGAAGCAGGTGGATGGGTATCCTATTTCTTTTTATTTTTAAAATTAATTTAATTTAATTTAATTATTATTTTTTTGAGATGGAGTCTCGCTCTGTCGCCCAGTCTGGAGTGCAGTGTCCTGGTCTCAGCTCACTGCAAGCTCCGCCTCCCGGGTTCAGGCCTTTCTCCTGCCTCAGCCTCCCGAGTAGCTGGGACTACAGCTGCCTGCCACCACGCCCCGGTAATTTTTTGTATTTTTAGGAGAGATGGGGTTTCACCGTGTTAGCCAGGATGGTCTTGATCTCCTGACCTCATGATCCGCCCACCTCGGCCTCCCAAAGTGCTGGGATTACAGGCATGAGCCACCGCGCCTGGCCTGGGTATCCTATTGCTTAATCATTCTTCACATGCTTAGGGCTTGTCTTGACTTTAGAGCCAGGAATATTTCACAGAATCGCACCTCATCCCCATCATCACCCCATCATGGGAGCACCTGTGGTTTTTAACATTCCTAGAATATTGACCTTCAATTAAATGATGAAGTCCTTCAAACATTCATACAACAGCACAGTCATTGATAATTTTATCCGGAATGCATCCTTCCAGTCAAGTTTAATGTATTGAAATTGAGAGGTGAGTTCAGATTGTTTATTTCTTCAAAAAAAACCTTTGCATTATGTAGCTTTGTCAAATCATGTCAGAGAATATCTTCATTATCCAGAATCTCTAATCTAGCAATTTGGCCCATTCAAAGTCTTATATAATATAATAGTACTATATTATCCCTCGCAGAGAAAGAGCATATTATCAAATGTGCAGGTGACAAATATGTACTATTTCCAATAGTACATATTTGTAATATTGCTAAGTACCTTGAAAATGTCCTGTATCAGAAATGTTCAACTCTTAGCCAAGTAACAAAAATGTAAACCAAGTTATGTAAGATTTTCCTAGTGGACACATCAGATAATGCTGATGTTTATGATTAATATCTTATTTAGAGTCTTTTTTTTTTTTTCTTGGCCAGCAAAATTTATCCAGGGACAATTGCAATCAGGGTACTGGACTGGATTTTTAAGGAGAAAAGAACAGTAGTGGGAGATTTGCCTGCAAAGTGCACACTGTTTTCTTGATGTCAGTGTATATTGCTGGGAGCTCTGAGTGAGCTAATCCCACACTCTTCCTTCTGATGGGCAATTCTCTGTCAGTTAAGAGATGCTTGCAGGAATCAGGTAGTGCTTACAATAACTGCTCTATTCCTAGTAAAGGTGACTTGGGAATGATGCTCCGACCCAAGGCTATTTAGGCCTCCATGCTCTCTGTTTGCGTGTCTGTGTCTACTGGGTTGCCGTCAGGTGGCAAGAAGAGCACTGACCTTTTCTGGGCCCGCTGGGAGGCAGCGGGATGGGGAGTGGAGAGCATGGCCCAGGCACATGTAGCTAACTCCAGAATGAGTCCAGAATGAACAAGGATAATAGGTTTCATCCCCAGACAAGTGTCTCTGACTTCTAGAAAAAGAGCCAGGGACTTGCAGAAAAGGCTGCTCAGGGCGTTTCCTCTGGGCAGGAGAGAGAGAAGCAGAGGCCAGGAGTGAAGTCACCTTCAACACACACTACTGACAAAGGGCATGAAGGGCACCTGTGCAGCAAGGAGGCACCTCAGTGGCTCAGAGTCTCAGATGTCAGAGCCTTGATTCAGCTTCCCAAAGTTAAATATATATGTTTTATATTTTATATGTGTGTGTATACACACACATATACACACGCATACACACACACATATACACACACATACACACACAGACATATACACACACATACACACACATACACACACATATATACGCACACATACACACACATATATACACACATACACACACATATACACACACATACACACACATATATACACACATACACACACATATACACACACATACACACACATACACACACATATACATACACACATACACACACATATACACACATACACACACATATATACACACATACACACATATGCACACACATACACACACACACCTATATACACACACATACACACACACATATATACACACACATATACACACACACATACACACATACACACACACACATACACACATACACACACAAACACACATATATACACACATATACACACACACACACATATATACACACACATATACACACACACACACACACATATACACACACATTACCTTGCAAGACATTAACTCAATTAATTTACACAAATATTTATCAATCACCTACCATGTGTCCCAGGATACATCAGTGAACGACAGAGACTGATGCTCACGGGACATTCATCATAGCAGAAGACAATCAACACTGACTATCAATGTAATTCAAAGGTAAATGAAACAGTATATTGGCAGGTAATACGTGCCATGTATTAAAACAATTCAAAGAGGGTGAGGGAAACCCACAGCTTGGGATAAATATTGTCGTTTTCAGTAGTGTGGTCAGGGTTGGCCTTACTGATAAGATGCCCTTTGAGTAAACTTTGGGAGGAAGTGAGGGAATTAGCCAAGCAGACACTGAGAGATGGATGTTCTCACCATAGCACCAAGGTTCTGAGGTGGCGGGGAGACTTAGAGTGTTCCAAGAAACAGCCAGGACACCATGTGACCAGAGCCTGTGAGATAAAAGTAGTGAGGATGAATTTCTGCCTGTCAGAGTGCTGGGAGGAACCTGGCTTTCACTCTGCATGACATGGGAGCCAGCTTCAGGGCAGTTCAGCAGAAGATGGCTGCCATCTTGCACTTCAGGGCTTCCTTGGGCTGCTTGGTTAGCAATATACTGTAAGGGGCAATGGTAGAGGCAGGGAGGCCATTGGAGTTTTGCAAGCAATGGAGGGAGAGATGACAAGTCGTTAACCATGATGGTGACACAGGTGGTGTTACGTGATTTGATTCAGGTCATCTGTGGAAGGCAGAGCCATATTTCCCTGATGGACTGGGCATGGGGTGCAAACAAACAAACAAACAAAAAGCTTTCAACACTTTGGCCTGAGGAATCGGCGGCAGGCTGCAGTTACTATTGGCTGAGAAGGAAAATTTGCAAGAAACACAGGTTCCAAAGGTGTGATCGGGAAAAGAGCTTTGGATCAGCAGTTTCTGAGAGGTGCTTGTTCATTATCCAAGACATTCAGCAGGTAGTCAGAAACACCAGAGGCAAGGCTGGGTGAAGATGTCAAATCTGGAAAATGTTCAGCATCTGAACGGTATTGGAAGCAATGCCAGCAAGGGCACAATGGGGCTAAATCGAAAAGGGGAGAGAGGGGCTTCAAGGAGGAGACCTGCTTCCACCACTGAGAGTCCCTTCAGAAGAGAAGAGCCCCATGGGAAGGAGACTGAGCTGGAGGATCTTCACAGTGGGAGGTGAATAAAGAGGGGGGTGAAAGGGAGCTGTCCCTGGTGCCAAATACTTCTCACTGCCCAAATATAAAGGCAATGCAGAATGGACAAATGGACCTAGTCTCACGGAGCCCACTAAGGACCTTTGGAAAGTAGAGCAGTGGGCAGAACAGAGAGCACCCTTCCTGGGAGTTTTGCTGCAAAGGAAAGCAAAGAATAGTGGGGTAGCTGCAGAGGGAAGGGGCCAGGAGGGGAAATCTTGTGTGTTTTTTTCTTTCTTTGCTTTTATCTGGAAGAAATAATATCAAGTACTGTAGGAAGTGATTCGGCAAAGGGAGCAAACATGAGAGGCGCATGGGGGAGAGGGGCTGAGATGACGCCATTCCTCTCTCCTGCTGAATGTGCCTCCAGCATCTGCGTGTACACATTTGGCCATGCAGCGGAAGGGAGGGCGCAGAGTTCAAAGACTCATCCCCATGGCCCTTTATATTTTAAGTAAGAATTGTTGACGTGTGACTAAGATCCCCTAAGCAGATGCTGAGGCAGATGTTGATAGTTAAAGAGTTGGCTGCTGGGGGCATCATCTCTACACCCTGACCACAAAGCAGGTGCCAGGATGCCCCCACAAGCTGCAGCTAAGAAAGGGAGAAGCAGCCTGTCAATGCCATGAGTGATCATTGCAGGGCAGTAAATGGGCCTTTAAATTCACTGTCAGTTGAATTTGCAGATGTAGGAAGCTGAATTTCATTCATGTATTTTTTTTCCTATAGGAAAGCATCTTGCTTATATTTAAAATTTATTTTTTAAATCCGTGATTTTCAAAGGTTTTGACCAGGTCATTTGTTCTCCCAAGGCAGCGCTACAAAGGAGGCTGGGAGGTAAGCTCATGAAAGCTGAGCGGCCCTGGTTGCAGGTTTGGGGGAGTTGAGGATGGCTGCAGACAGCAAGACTTCCTACACTCACACCTGCTCCCCTGGCCGGGCACCGTGATCCCCAAACGGTTGCACCTCTCTGTCCTAGATCATTATTGCTTGTGTTGACAGCAACCACAACGGTTAACAATTGTTGAGCCCCAGGCATTTTATCCCACTTATCTTCCCAATGTAACAGTGGAAGAGCGCTGTGTACAGATAAGGACCCAGCTACCTTTCTTGAGTTTCACAACAGCTTATCATGTAGGTGCACACACTAAATTCTACACACACTTCTGCAGGCATATTTCCCAATGACGGCTTGGTAAGAATCACCGCAACTCTAGCCAAGGCCACAGGGAAGTTTCCTTGTGGTGATGCAGGAACCTGGAGGAGCCAGGAACCGAGAGATCAGTGGAGTTTCATGAACTGAGGGAGACTGGCCTGGGCCCTGGGGCAGGGCAGGACTTGGGAAGGTAGAGAATGAATGGAAGAGTGATCGCTGGTTGTTTGGGCTCAGACAGGCCTACCAGCCTGACTGTTGGAAAAGCACATTCAACAGATGGGATGTAGCAGCTGGAAGAGCAGGTGCCAGACAAAAAATCCACTCATGAAGTCAGAGCTACCTGTGGCACTGGTACCCTGTTGGAAGAGTCTCGTTGTTCTTCTTCTACCTGTGGTCCAACTTGGACCACACCTGAGCCCAGGGGGACCCTCACCCAGAAGACCCTCTTTGACTCTTGCCGTGGGAGCAGAAAGATTCATTGTGACACCAATATTCCTCCCCCAGACCCGGGTTTTCCCCTCGGGAGAGGAGCAGAGCCTTTGCCTTAGAGACACTCAGGTGATGGCCAGTGCATGAGTGTCCTGTGGGTGCTGCAACAAAGTGCAACAACAGAAATGTATTCCCTGGGAGTTTGGGAGGCCAGAAGTTCAAGGGCAAGGCATAGTCTGCAGGATGGGCTCCTTCTGAGGCTGTGAGGGAGAATCTGTCCTGTCCCTCTCTCTCTGGCTTCTGGGGGCTGCTGAGAAGGCTTGACATTCCTTGGCTTGTCGCTGCATCCCCTGATCTCTGTCTCTGTCCTCATGTGGCGCTCCCCTATGTGTCTCTATCAGCTTCTAAGAAGACCCCAGTCTCACTGAATTAGGGCCCTCCTAGTGTAGTATGACCTCACCTTAACTAATCACATTTGCAGTGACCCTATTACCAAAGTTCTGGGAATTAGGAATACCACTCATGAATTTTTTGGGGTGTACAACTTAACTCGTGACAGTCAGCAGGAGCTCCCTCCCTTCCTTCAAACAACCCATGGATTTAATGAGCCTCTTACTCTGTGGATCAAGCCGTGTTCATTACTTATACCAGAGAATACCCACTTACCCCACGTGCTGCTAGAAGTACCTTCCAGGTTTTAACTCACTTGATCCTACTGATACCCGCATGAAGCAAGAGTGGACCTTATTTTCCACACATGGAAATGGAAGCTCAGAGAGGGTGAGTTATCCAAGGTCGCATAGTGAGGAATGCTGGGACGAGAATTCAAAAGCACGCAAGGGCTCCGTGTCCACGCTGCTGGGTGTCTCTCCTGAAGACGCAGACACTTGAGTGTGCCTAAAGACACTGCACCTTCCTGCTCAGGGAAGACACTACCCCAACTTTCTCTGGTGCATTGCGTGATGCATGAATGATGAATGTAACACTATAGCATTGTTTTGAGGTTAGTGGGTTTTTATATATTTGAGCTAATGAAAACAAATCTTGGAGTAAAATCTTTTTTTTTTTTTTTTTAAAGGACATTTGTCTAATTGCCTACCAGAGACGTTTTGTCTCCAAAGCAATCATGACACCAAATGTTCTGCTTCTTCCGGGTGTCTGCTGCAGAAATGGAAAATCTTAAATCAAGCCTTGCTCTCTTGAAAATAAAAAAATCTATGGAATAAAATAGTCTACTGAATAAACTGTAATATTATAAAAAGTGTTCTGCAACAAAAAAAGAGCACATTTAGTCAGGATAAATAAAAGAAGGAAAATAATTTAAACCAAACTTTACTTTGCTTCCAATTAAAGTGCAAGTTTATTTTCAAAGAAAGAAAAATTACCCCTCACCCTAAGTGTGTGTCTGAGACACAAACCTCTGATATAAAATTAGCTCTGCCTTCAAATCTTCTACGTTTAATGATTTCTTCTTTTAACATTTGGATCATTTTATTATCTTTGGACACATATCAACATATTGTAGATGCAAAAGGCCACAGCCTGGGGACAGCAGAGAGAATTTTCAATAACGTAATCACAGTGTCAGAGCAAATCAGTGAGGCTTTCCTCTTGAATTACTCTCAATGTGCAAAGGGACTTTCTAAGAATTTAGTGAAATCTGTCTTAGTTGGCTCAGGCTGCCATAACAAAATACCATTGACTGGGTGGTGGCTTAAAAAAGCAGAAATTTATTTTTTCACCGTTCTGGAGGCTGGGAAGTCCAAGATTAAAGTTTTGGCAGGGTCTACTGTCTGGTGAGGGTGCTCTTCCTGGTTCATAGACAGCCACCTTCTTAAATGGTCACATGATGGAGAGAGAGAGCTCTGGCATCTCTTACTCTGAGGACAAGAATCCTGTTGGATCGGGGCCCCACCCTCATGAACGCACGTAACTTTAATTACTTCATTACTCTCAATGCAGTCACATTGCGGGTTACAGCTTCAGCATGCAAATTGTTGGGGACATAATTCAGTCTATAGCAGAATCCATATAATTATCAGAGGATCCATTTATCAATGCATGCAGTCATTTCCCCCATAGGATGTCACTTCAGGGACGTCATTTGGGAAGCATAATTTATACACAATTTTATGATGAGATCCAAACTACCAAGCACAACAGGAAACAGCTATAAGATTTTTAGAAAGTTTCATGTATGCCATTATAATTAAAGAACTCTTAATTTTTAAATATACATTTTAGGAGGCTGCTCTCTCCCTCAAACAACCCACCAATGAAGCAAACAAACACATGGAGAAGCCCACCTTGGAATGAGCCATGGCACCCTCAGCACCCAGCATTCCTCTAGCTGTGGCTACCTGAACTTTCCAAGGTTTTGGGTTTCTTGAATAATCTATTCTGTATTATTGATCACTTTAACAGATTTTGCTTATATTATTTATTTCTTTATATTTTATGCCAACATTTCAAATAGACATATTTCAGCACTATCAAAACCAAATATCTACAACGTAATTCCTTAGATGTAAGAATATGCTAACCACAATACTACGCTGTACTTTCAAAGCACTTCACAGTTTACAAAAGTTTTCACAAAAGTTTTCCCAGCATAGTCCTAACTTCATACTCATGGTGGGGAGTCCTTGCTGTCATTGTTTTTGGGTGGGGTGATAACATAGGCAGAGGGAGCAAACTGAAAGAAGCTACACCAGAAGTGGGGAGTGGAGCAGGCACTCCTGCTTTTGAATTCTAATTAAGGAATCAACTGATGTTTAGAACAAAATACAACTCTTCATTCCTGGTGGTCATTTGAGATCTATTTCTAGCACTTCACTTTTTTTCAATATACAAACAAAATAATCATCTTTCCAGGAAAGAGGTAAAGAATGCAGTATTTTCCTTTTTAAATTATTGCCATCAATGGTGCTGTGTGAATGAGCTCATGTGCCACATTGTGAAGATCTTTCCAACCCACAGATGGTTTCTCACAAAGATCGATTCATGATCTTAGACCCTTGGTAACTAGAAGGAAGCAATATATAACTTGTCAATCAACGCACCAGGGTTCATCCTGTGTGCAATCGTATTTATTTTCTCTCTCTTGAAAAAGAGACACTTGTGCTATAACAACATTCTGAGTTAAAGAGTTAAAGTAATTTGGTTTAAAATGTGTACAGGATGAAGAAGGCTGGCCAGAAAATACTTTGATCCTTGATGCTGCCAAAGCTTATCTCCATGAGTAAAACAAAGTAATGGGGCCGATAGCAGAGCCACTCCTTCCTCTTAGTACAATTGCAGCAGGGACATGAGTCAATAGAAAGGTAGACTCCTCTCTAGCTTAGCTGCATAGGAGCTGGGAGTAGAGAAGCATCCTCAGAGCTAAATACAGCCAGATCCTGCTGTTTAGGGTAGGGTGGACCCTCTTACCGTCCCCAGGATTAAAAACAAAGCACCTGAGAACAGGACTCCCTGTTCAGTGCTGGCCGTGAGCATCAGCAGCATCTTCTCTCTGAAGACCACAGCCATAGCCAGGAGGGAGGAAGATCAGAGCCCACAGGGCATCAGCTTGAGGCCGGGATGGGGAACCAGGAAAATGATGCAGACCCTTGGTGCTCCCCACCTGGATGAACACACAGACCTCTCACACACAGACCTCTCTCTCTTCCCCTGCAGCCTGGGAGAGATGATGATTAATAGAGGGTATGCTGCACTTCACAGTGTCCAGGTGACCTTCATACCACCTGTCATTGCAGCTCCCCAAAGTGAAGTGCCTCCTTTCACAAATGAGGAAACAGATCATTGTTCCAAAGCGATTGGCCTAATGTCACACAGTTGGTAAAATGCAAAACTCAAACCAGGTGTTGTGACTCCACCTGGAGCAGCCTCCTGTCCCCAGGACTCTCATCTGAACACAGGAGTCTCGGGTCTTCACTTAAGAAATGCAGGACTTGACTTGTCCATCAACATCTTCAACAATAAACCAGTGGAAGGCAGAACAGAATCCTATATCCAGGCTTATGAAGATCAATCTGTTCTAAAACAACTGACTAAAACCAACAGAAGGATACAGAGACAAGGTTCACTCCAGGAGCAAGACCCTTGGAAGGGCTTCCAGGGATAAAGTTTTAATGAGTTGGTTTCTCGATGCCCAAGGATCAAGCCCAAGTTAGATGACCTGGTCCACAAAGTTCTTTATGGCCTGACCCTTACCTTCTCAGCCTCATCCTTGGTAATCCCCCCACTAATCCTGTGATTTGGCCATAACTGCTCAGTCATTCAACAAATCTTTCATAAGCACCTACTATGTGCTGAGTTTCCCAAGCTGGTGATGTTCTGTGTCACTTCCTTCCAGAAATGCCCAGCACCTAATGGTGCTCATCCTCCCAGGCTTGGCTGAGATGATGTTCCTTTTGGAGACTTCTGAGACTTTCTAGACCAGATAATTTTCTTACCACTTGGGTCCACTTGATAAACTTTTTAATAACCTTATATCCAATTTTACTGTCATTGACTTAAAAACAACAGAAGTCTTTCTTTCTTCCCAAACTGTAAGTGTATATGCTGAACAATCATTCTAAGTGTCTATTGTTGTGTAACAAAACAGCTCAAAACTTAGTAGCTGAGAACAACAGTTCATGATTTTTGAGCAGGATGGTGGGGGGTTCTTCAGCTCTAGCAGAGGTTGGCAGAGGTCACTAGTGTGGCTGCAGCTGGGAGCTTGACAGAACACAGCACATCCAAACGGCCTTTCATTCCTCTACCCCATCTCACCGTACACCCTCTCATGTCTAATTTCTCTTCCTTAGTATCTTCCTAAGGGCTTGGCAGCCCCACAGTATCACCTCTGCCACATTCTATAGGACAAAGTAAATTACAAGAGGAGCCCAGGTTGGGGAGTTTACTCCACCCTTCATGGGAGGCGAGGAGACAGGTGCACTCAGGGAAGGGCTGCTGGGGGCTCTGTCTGCAGATGGTGACTACAAGGCCTTTTCTGTCTCACTCAAAGCCCTACCCTTCACAGCGTCTGAAGCGCTGCCTACATAATAGGTGCTTAACAGATGTTTACCGACGAATGGGGAGCGTCTGTACAAGACATCTTGTCCCTGGAGGAGCTCAGGAGCACTTGGGTGGCCACATGAGAGCTGTGCTCTGGGAGGACTCTGCCTTGGGAGAGAAGACCCTAGGGAACCCTTCTGATCAATTCTAACCTCCTGATGTCTCCGTGGCTGCAAGAGCAGCATGACTGGCATGAATCACGCTGCCCTTGAATGTGACTGGAGAAGGCGGTATTTACAAGTCTGCTGTGGGCCCGTATTGAACTTCACTTTGACATAGGCTGGCTTCTTTGGCAGCAAGAGTGAAAGGGGTGGAGTGAGTGTGCTGCTCTCGTTGGCTCTGGGACACTGGACGAGGGCGCTGGCGGCCAGAAGAGGATAAGGGACAGGTGAGAGACAGGCCTCCAGGCTTTGGCGCTAAGATTAACTTCACTTTTTTTTAATTGGCACTGTTCATGTCAACGAATATATTAAATATGTTTGGATACCCACATTTTTTAAGCCTTGGAATTTTGCACTCTGTTTCTAAAACAGGATAGGGAACCTCATAAATTAACTCATTTGGCTGAGTGCATACACCATGGGACCTACCAGTCAAACTGTGGAGAGAGGCCGGCCCTGCCGCCTGGCCGTTTCCCTTCCGAGCCTCCCTCCTCCGCATCCAGCCACGGTTCCCTCCCAGGACAGGCAGGCGGTCCTTTGACCTCGGTCCTCCCCGTACGCTGTCCCGGCTTCTGGGATACCTGCCTCCTGGGCTGGGACTTCCTCACTCTTCATGCAGTGAAGCCATGACCATCACCCCCAAAACAGGGTGGGACTCATCATCAGAAGGGGTCTCTATCATCATGTGGGTTTGTTTCCTTTTTTTTTAAACAAAATTTAATTAATTTAATTTAATTTTGAGAGACAGGATCTTGCTCTGTCATCCAGGCTGGAGTCCAGTGTGCCCATCATGGCTCCCTGCAGCCTTGACCTCCTAAGTTCAAGCAGTCCTCTGGCCTCAGCCTCTGCAAGAGCTGGAACTGTAAGCACGCAGGTACCATCACTGCCTTTTTTTTTTTTTTCTTTTTGTAGGAATAGGGTCTCACTCTGCTGTCCAGGCTCGTCTCAAACTCCTGGTCTCAAGTGATCCTCCTGTGACAGCCTCCCAATGTACTGGGATTACAGGCTTGAGCCACCACACTCAGCCTGTGTTCTGGCTTTGTCTCTCAGGCTGGGGTGCAGTGGCACCATCTTAGCTCACCACAACTTCCACCTTCTGGGTTGAAACCATTCTCCTACCTCAGCCCCCTGAGTAGATGGGATTACAGGCACCTTCCACCATGCTCGGCTAATTTTCATACTTTTAGTAGAGATGGGGTTTTGCCATGTTGTCCAGGCTGGTCTTGAACTCCTGACCTCAAGTGATCTGCTTGCCTCAGCCTCCCAAAGTGCTGGGATTACAGGCGTGAGCCACCACACCTGGCCTCCATTGCTGTTTTAACCAATGATCACAAACCTAACTGGCTTCAACAACAAAGATTCACCACCTGGCATTTCTGGAGGTGAGAAGCCTGACACCGGTATCACTGAGCCCACATTCAGGTGTCCAAGCTCTACTTCTTCTAGAGGCTCCAGGATAGAATGCATGTCCTTACCTGTCCTCGCTCCAGAGCCCACCCACACTCCTTCACTCACTGCCCCTTCCTTCATCCTCAAAGCCAGCAATGCTGCATCCATCAGTGCCTTTCTTAGCTGGGTCTCCCTCTAGTTGACTCTCTCCTTCTGCCTCCTTCTGCTTTCCAGGCCACTTGTGATGACATTTGGCCTTCTTAAATAATGCAGAATAATCTCTTCAGAAAGTCAATCAGTTAGCATCCTTAATGCTACCTACAGCTTTAATTTACCTTTGCCATGTAACCTGACATATTCTCAGAGCCTTCCTGGAGTGGCTCCGAGGGTGGGGGATTGTTCTACCGACCACATGTTTATCACACATTGTTGCTGCCCCTTAACTTGGCTATGTCTTCATCTAGAAGTGTGTTGTCCAATACTATAGCCACGAGTGTAGTAGCCGTTAGTTACGGAATTCCAATTAAGTAAACTTAAATAAAAATAAAAATTCGGTTCTTCCGTTACATGAGGGCCATTGCAAGTGCTAAATGGCCATGTGGTTGAACCACCAGACTGAACGGTGCAGACACACGACATTTGCACTATCACATCAAGTTTTATTGGAGAGCACTGGAGACTGTTCTCTAAAGCCCAGGGTGGTACGTAGCTCATCTTCAGATACCACTGCTTAGCCTCTATGTAGCATCAAGCTGGCACCCAAACGATATGCACCAAGTGGATGAATGGCTGTCACAGGCAATCCTGAAGCAGAAGGGAATGAGTCGTCTTCTGCCCCTCATTTCCGGTGGACACACACAGATACAGATATTTCTAGCAGCCTGAATGCCGTAATGTAAGTGTTTATGGAGAAAGCGAAGAATAAGGATTCATTTGTGCAAATTATTTTAACTTGGAAACCATTGAGGAGTTACAAGTTGAGAAAGGCAATTAATGTTCCAATGATGAAAGTAGCCAGAGATAGACAGAATTTGCTCTTTGTCATTTGCTCACACTGGGTTAAAAAATGGCAATTATCTTTTCCTGAAAATCAGATTTTTAAAACTCTAATTAAAGTTTTTCCTTTTTTATCTTTGAAACTCTGCCATGCCTCTGTTCCAAAAAGGGAGGCATGTGTGTGTTTTTGTATGGGTGTGTGAGTGTAGGTAGGAGTGGAGTGAAGGGTAGACCAATAAATTTAAACCTAAAATAATTAAAGTGATTTTAATCTTCCAGGTATGGTAAATGTGTCTGCCATCAAAATGTGTTCATTCATTGGAAACTAGACATCATGCTAAGTCACTGTGTACAGAAGGCTTTGGATAACATGCAGAGGGAGCCCCAGTGATAGGAATTGCCCATCCAGCCAGGCCGTCCACTGGCTTCCAGCAGCTGGTAAGTGCTCGGATCACAGGGAGGTGGGAGTGGAGGTGGAGGAGCTGGTCATGCTGGGGAAGGCTGCATGGTGCCTGGTGGCTGGGAGGCAGCAGGAGCAATTGGAAACCTGGGAGCAAACAGGGTGCAGGTTCATGGGGCCTTTACTCCAAAGACAACTACTGCCACATCAGCATGGCCCTCTGTGGCATAAAATGCATTGCATTCACCACTCAGGAAGGGAAAAAATAATGTTTTAAAGTGGAATTTAATACAAATATAACCATCTGCCCCTAGCCCCCGTCCCTTTTTTTCTGGCTATTAGATCAGAAGCAGAATAACTCTCCTACTTTTTCACACCAGCACATTCAGTCTTACTATGATACTCGAAGAATGTTAATTAGGGGAAAATACCTTAGTTGTTAAAAAATGTAAACATCCATGCTTATTCTTCACTACAGTCTTTTCAGTACATAATATTCAGAGCTGGGCTTTAGAACTTCAACGTCATATCGTTTGGTTGAAAGATTTTTCTTCTTGACTTTCCAAGAAAAGAAAAAAATCATTTGTGAACTAGCATATTGGCTCCATTTGTTCAGGCAAAACAAGATGTTTTCTCATCCCGCAGTGAGGCTACTTTGAAGATAGCTGCTTTAGTGAATGCTTTGTGGCCAAGAGAAACAAAGCAGGTTCTCGAAAGAAATAAAATTAATTATCTCCATTTGCTACATATACAATATTCTATGCATTAAGTACACCATTAATATATACAAACACTCAATGTTGTACAGTGTTTTATTAAATTCACTTATCTTGCCCTTTCACTTTATTATTACATTACAGAATAAAAAACTCCACTAACATATCTTGTGTCAGATAATTATATTTCTTTTTTTTCTCTTCTTGGAAATATAGTACCCTCATAGAATATCCAAAAAAGATAATTCATATTCAGATTCAACTAAAATTAATCAAGTACTTACTTTGTACAGACATAGTATTGGTAGCTTTGATGTCCATGATGTTATTAACGAGGAAATTATTTATCAAACCCCAGTTTTGTTATCAAAACTAAATAATCAAAAATATTTATCAAACCCTCAAATAAAGATATTATCCTACACTCAATGCATCTCCTTTATAAATTTTAGAGAACTGTGAATTTGAAGACTAATGGGGAGAAAATTGCTTACAACTCAACCAAAAAACAACCCCATTAAAAAATGGACAGAGGATACAACTTCTCCCAAGAAGATATGCAGATGGCCAATAAGCACATGAAAAGATGCTTGACATCTTTCATCATTAGGAACATGCAAATCAAAATCACAATGAGATATCACTTTTCACCCTTTAGGAGGGCTCCTACACAAAACTACAGCAAGAATAAAAACCAGAAAATAAGAAGTGTGGGCAAAAATGTGGAGAAATTGGAACCCTTAGTCATAGCTAAGGGAGGGGTGAAAAATGGTATAGCTAATGTGGAAAATAGGTACGGTAGGTCCTCAAAAATTAAAAATAGAATTACCAGTTCATCCAGCAATTCTACTTCTGATGAAACATATACCCCCAAGAATTGAAAGCAGACACTTTAGCAGATATTTGTACACCCATCATCCTAGCAGCATTAATTTCAATAGCCAAAAGGTGGAGCATCCCAGGTGCCCGTGGATGAATGGATAAACAGTGAAAGAATAAACAAAACGTGGCATCTATGTACAACAGAATATTATTCAGTCTTAAAAAGGAAGAAAAATTTGACCCAGGCTACAACATAGGTCAAAATACAATGTTAACATTATGCCACATAAAATAAACCAGACACAAGAGGACAAATACTGTTTGATTCCAGTTATACCAGACAACTAGCGTAGTCAGATTTGTAGAGACAGAAAATCGAACAGTGTTTTCTAAAAGCCCGGGAGAAGGAAGGGGAGGATTTAGTGTTTAACAGGTACAGAGTCTCAGTTGGGGATGCTGAGAAAGTTGTGGAGATGGATGGTGGTGATGGTTTTATAACAATATGAACCTACTTAATGCCACTGAATGGCACGCTTAACATGACTAAATGGGATAATTTTATGTTGTGTATATTTTACTACAATAGTAAAAACTATTACAAAGTGTAGGGGAAAAATCTAGATTAGAAAGAGCAGAGAATAATATAAAATGATGAAAAATGTCTTTCAGATTTACAGATGTCCTCAAAGTCAATGTAGGAAAATAAAACTGTGAATTATTTAGGCATCTTTTTAAATGACAGTTTCAATGGTGTGAGTAAATATCAATGATGCTGTCCATAAAGATGTTAATGGGAGAGCTGCTAACTGATCCTCTGGGGCAGGAGTTAGTACCGTCTCCATGATCGTAATCACCTAATGGGTTGGCCTCCCAAGGGCCTCCTTTCTCTGTTCTCTTGTTCTGCTGGAGAATGTTTTGTTTCAGATTCTGAGTAAATGCTCTTCCTTCTTTTTTCTCCTTTTGACTTTCCAAGCTCTTGATGGATTTATTAATTCATGCAGTAAGCCACTGAGGTTTAAGCACGCAGGTTCCAGTGAGGACTGGGCAGGTTAATATTCTGTCCCCTCGACTAGAACTGCAGGAACATGACACCGTGAAGGTGAACAGCAACGAGTGTCCCCTTCCATGCTTTACTGAAAACATGACACTGATGCCTAGAGGCTCTGCCACACGGAGCAGAGAACAACGGGGCTCTGCTGCTGTGTTTAGAGAACAGGACGGTCGGCAAGGCTGAATCATTCAGACCTAAAAGTAGTTTTATCTTTTATGAGTAGTTTTACAAAAGCAGTTTTATAAAATGCATTGCATTTTATCTGGATGGAATCAGAGATGATACCCACAAATGAATTGTAGCTGGAGTGTATTGTATTACCATTTGCTGACTTCACACAAGACTTAAATATGAAATTATTCCCTTAAGAGTACATCACCCTCCGGTAAAATGTAAGGAGAAACAAACACATCTGTAACTGAGATTTAGTTCTTTTCAAAAATACTTAGAGGGTAATGTGCTCTGCGTGCAGGGCTCTGCATGGAACAGGATGAGGGCAAGGGGAAGCTGAATCTCACAGGTCCGCCCCAGGGCTCTGAGTGCAACAGGGTGAGGGTCGGGGGAAGCTGGACCTCCGCAGGCCCTACCCGAGGGCTGTGTGTGGGAGAGTTGGATGTGTAATTTACTATTATTTGCTAAAAGAAAATTCCCATGCACGTGCCACACACATATTCATGTGCATGTCCATGCCTGTAAGCTATTGGGAAATCTTGGCATTCTTTTTCTTTATATAAGGGCAAAAAAGTACCATCTTTTCCTCGTTCTTCACAAAGTTCATGGCTGACACCCATGTAACAGAAGACAGGTTAACAAGAGAAAAGCATGTAAGTGTTCCAGGACACGAAGCCCTCAAGAAATGAAGACACAAAGCCCCAGGATGTGGTTATTTTTATGCTTCGGTTGGATGAGGAGTGAAGGGACAGTAGTGTGGATGTACGAATGGACAGAGGGTATGACCGAATGGTGATAACTCGGGGGAGGATCAGCTGGGTTGTGTGTTTGGATTTTTCTGTGTCTTTTTGTCTCCACTCCTTTCCTCTGGCTATGCAGCAGCGAAGGACACCTGTGCCAGAAGGGCTTTCTTTGAGAAAGGCTGGAGAAGGTCAGAGGGCATCCTTCCTGCTTCCACAATTATTTCCCTTCCCTCAGCTTGTCTTCATATGATACTCAGCACACCATTGTGCCATCTTTTGGGGTATTGTGTTCTGTGCCCTGAGAGGTGGTACAAAAATTCAGAGGCCGAACGTTGACCCCATTAGCCATTTCCTGAGCATTGCTCTGGCCAAGTATTTGTTATTTTACAAAGAAAGCTTGATAAGCACCAAAGCATCTTCATCCCATACATGACGCTGTTTTGCAGAAATTCCACTTGTATCAGGCTGGAACCCAGTAACCCCGCATTCTTTCAGCTCCATCTTGCTGCAGGAGCCAGGAGCAGGGCAAACCCTTCATCCCCGTTTGTGTTGATCCCTGATTGCTGACTCCATGCGTTAGAAATACACTCCTTCTCTTTACTATCACAAGGTGTCAACTTGAGACTCTCACCTTAAACATGAGAGAACCAGTCTGGGGAGTAGGTTTTACACAGAAGCAATAATGTGGGCCACTTTAGGGAGCCCTTTAAACACCTCTGATGGGAAGCCCTGGGAATCAAGGCAAGGCAGGCTTAGGTAGGGGATGGTAAGCCAGACTTGCCATGCTCATGAACAGAGGGTGGGCAGGCTTGCAAGGAAGAGTGACAGGGGAGAAGTGTGTGCCAGGGATGGGGGAAGAGGGTGTGTGGATCCAGAGTCTCCATCCCACGTGAGTGGAGTGGATTGTGAGGGGGATAAGTAAGAACACCATTGACCATCTCTCACAGCGAAACCTCTTCTGTGAGAAGCAAATATTTCTAATCCTTTTTGTTAATTGTTCTAGCAGGAAAGGACAGATACAGAGCAGGCAGGGCACGGAAAGAGATTGTAGACTCAAACTCCCCCTTTGCTGTGTCTACATTTACACAAATAAATGATTTAAGACCCCATAAAGATAATTTTGGTCATCCTATATTTGACATTTCTAGTAAATGTTTATTTTAGAGATTTCAAGATGATTGGATCAGTTTAAACTCACAGGATAGTATTCAGTCTTATTTTTCTAGACAAGCTTACCTTAGTTTGGGCTGAATTGAGGTAAAGTGGAAATGTACCACTTCTACATAGGACTGAAACATGAAATGTCTAGCTCCTAATACAGGATTTGACATTCTCCTGGATATTTTCCACTTTCTGAGCATAAAGAGAGTGGCAAGTGTGTGTAGTGCTAGATCATAATGAAGGTGATTGGAGGCCTGGGGGAGATAGCGCTGCCTTTAACCAGAAGTCCAATCCGGAAGAGGGGTTAAGGCAATGAATGAAGCCCCATGGCTGCTCCTATGAAATGGCTTTTCTTGGCACCTTAAGTTTTCAAAGCCTGCTTGGCACTGATTTCTGGAGCCTCCTCTAGTTAATTCAAACCCCAAATAACTTAGAGAGCATAAGGCCTGTTCTTATTAAAAATCCGTATAGTCATCCCCATTAGAATGGCAAAAATCCAAAGCACTGACAATATCAAATGCTGGCGAGGATGGGGAGCCACAGGAACTCCCATTCATTCCTGGTGGCAATGAAAACTGTACAGCCACTGTGGAAAACAGTTTCATGGTTTCTCACAAAACTAAACATACTCTTACCCTATGATCAAGCAGCTGTGATCCTTAGTATTTGCCCAAGGGAGTTGAAAACTTATGTCCAAGAAAAAACCTGCACACAGATATTGATAACAGCTTTATTCATAAGAGCCAAGAGTTGGAGGCAACCAAGATGTCCTTTAGTAGGTAGATGAATAAACTGTGGTTCATCCGAACCTTGGAATATTATTCAGCACGAAAAAGAAGTGTGCAGTCAAGCCATGAGGAGACATAGAGAAACTGAAATGAATATTACTGAGTGAAAGAAGCGGATCTGAAAAGGCTACATCCTGTGAGTCCAGCTATAGGATATTTGGTAAAAGCAAAACCATGGTGACAGTGAGAAGGTGAGTGGTTGCCAGGGTTTCAAGGGAGAAAGGAATAAATAGGTAGCATGCAGGGGATTTTTAGGGAGGAGAAATTGTGCTGTGCAATACTATTGCAGTGGGTAGCTGTCATTATACGTTGTCCAAAACCATAGTATTTACAACACCAAAAGTGATCCCCCAGTGTGAATGATGAGCTTTGGGTGACAACGATGCACTGATGTGTCAGTGTGGGCTCATCGCAGTCTGGTGGGTGATTCCCATAGTGGGGGAAACTGGGCATGTGTGGAAACTCTCTGTACTTTCTGCTCAATTTTGCTGTGGACCTGAAACTGCTCTTCAAACATCATAGAAGACTTGAACAGACGCTTAACCAAAAAACGTAAAGAATCCTCGATGAGCCCATGAGAAGATGCTCAATATCATTAGTCATTAGGAAAACACACATTAAACCACACTGAGGTACCACTATACACCCACTAGAATTTCTTTATAAAGGTGAGAAACACTAACAGTAGCATGTGCCAGCGCTACTGTTGCCAGCTCACGCACATGTGAGTCCACCAGGGCTCTCCCGCACTGCTAGTATGAATGTGGGATGGTATGATGAGCTGGGAGAATAGTTTGGCAGGTTCTTAGAGATATAAACACATTTATCACACGTCTCAGCCCTTTCACTCTTAGGCTTTTGCCTAGAAGTGAACACATGCTTTCACACAAACACCTGACACGTGTTCACAGCAATGTGATGCATAATATCCAAAAAATGGAAACCACCAAAATGTCCATCAACAGGTGAATGGAGAAACAAATGCTGCTCCATCTATTCAATGGAATTCTACTCAACAGTCAAAAGGAATAGTGAGGCTTGAGTGAATCCACGCTGGCACACAACGCGGGCAAACCACAAAAGCATTATTCCAAGTGAAGGAAACCAGGCCCCAAAGGATAGCAGGTGTATTATTCTGCTGATGTGGTACTGTGGAAGAGGAACCCTGAGGGACAGAAATCAGACCTGCACTGCCAGGAGTTAGGGGTGTGGGGAAGGGGTCACTCCAGAGGGGCACCGGGGAGGTTTTTTGATTTGACGGTATTGTTCTATGTCTTGACTGTGGTGGTGGTCACACAACCGCAAACACTTGTCAAAACTCAGAAACACAAAAAGGGGATTCTTACTATATATGTAAATTATGTCTCAGCAGCTTTGATTAAGTAAGCCATATTGAATTAAAACATTGTTTCTTAGGTTTGATTTTTACCACTAGAGTGTTGTGGACTCTCCCAGATGGATCTGAAGGCAGATTCCATGTTGTTGGAAGTGTAGAAAAGGTGTGGGTAACATTCTCCAGGCAGCAGACAAGGCAAAAGCCATTGGTCTGTTCGTGCAATTATCAGGGATACCTAAGGAAGGGGATAAGTAAAAGGGAAGGGTCAGGTGTGGTAGCTCATGCTTGTAATCCCAGAAATTTGGGAGGCTGAGGCAGGAGGATTGCTTGCACCCAGGATTTGGAGATCAGCCTGGGCACTATAGTGAGATCCTTCTCTATAAAAGAGGAAAAGAAAGGGGAAAGGACACAGAGCAAAGCACGGGTGTCTCAGACCGGAACTGCCTCACATGCCCCCCACAGAAACGGAATACCTCACTGCTCCCGGCTCACAGCTGGGGCTGTGCATGCAGGATCACGGCACGCCCAACACACTCCGCCTGAATCACCAGCTCAATGCCACTGTGTCCTTCAGGGCTCTGCTCAGGGCCAGCGTGGAGCTGTGTGTGATGTGGAAACATTTCATTTTGTTCACGTCAAAAGTCATCCTTTACCATTTCAGTTCTTTTCACACACTGTGTACGCTTTCCTTTATAAGTTGATTTATTCTTAGGAATCAGTTTTCTCTTAGTGTGTTTGGAATACTGAAAGTTATTTTTAGAGATAAGGATTAACTGACTTTCAATTCAAGTTTATTTTATAACCTTGACAAATGGTTCTTCATTTTCATTGACTTTTTTTTAAAGGTAGTATTAAAAGAGACTGGGATTTTAGTACCGAAATCTCAAAACTGCTGCATATTACCTACTATATTTTTAAAAATTCTAAAACCTCAAAAACTTTCAATACTTTCTCCTTGTTGATGAGATCACCCATTCTACTCCAGTGTGAAATGATACCCTAAGTTGTTAATTTAATAAAATTTTATTTTCTTCCTCCTGAAGTTGTCCCTACCCCTTAAATCCCCCAACTTCACAATCTGCACACACACACACACACACACACACACACACACACACACGCATCCCACAGATTCTTTGTTATTGCACGTACATTGCCTTTTTAAAATCATCAGATTTTTAACTCTCCCTGTCTATGACCTAAGCTAGTTGCTAGTGAGGCTTGTTCAAGGAGAAGTCATGCTTTCTTACCCATTATCAATCAATAAAATGAATTTCATTTTGCTTATGCTATAAAATCTGCATGAAGACAGAAGGAACCCCCGGTTTGGGGTGTTTGTGTGGAGCCCAAGAACAGCGGTAGCCTTCATTCCATCATGCATAAAAGGAGAAATGGCATTTATGAGCCCATTCGCGTGAAGCTTGAGTAGGCAGATTCATGAAATTCTCCGAGATTTGGATTAAATTTAAACCATTCTATATAGCTCTACTTTTGATTAAGGCTGTGTGTGCAGTGAAAACCTCCCATTTGAATAGAACTTGGGTTTTCAAGAACTTTGAATGTGCACTCATCTAAATTGAGCTCTGAGTTTGATCTCGAAATGTACAGTGGGTCAATTTGCATTCAGTGTTAAAGGGGGCACAAAGGAGAGAGCACTGCCTCCTAGAGAATTCTAGCTTTGGATCTAAGTTTATTAATTTTGGGATCAACATAGAGGTGACTCACTCCAATTGCACTTATTAAATTATGAGACTTAAAGTCCTTAAATAGAAGACTCCAGCAAGACAATTGAAATCAGCAAAGGAGGAGAAAAAGGTTTTCATGTGTACTCACCCACACACTCATCCCTAAAAAAGAAAAGCTTATCCAAACAACCTCACAAGGCCCCAGAAATGAATATTTCTGCTTTTCTTAATAGTAGTCATGGACTCATTTTATCATAGTGTGTTTTTTACAAAAGCTATTTTTGATCTGACTCTGCCAACCTAGTCCTTTTCCTTTATGTAATATTCTACCTGTCTGTCTGTGCCTGTTTCTCTTTTTCCTGATCATCAGCAGATGTGGCCTGAACATCCGGTCTTGAAGCTTATTTTAATATCTTTAAAAAAAGAACCTCATCTTCCTTTCCAGGAGCTACAGGATAAGTGAAGTTTCACCATCCGTGGTCTCTGAGTGTTGGTTCTCTCACTGTGAAACCCCTTCGTGGAGACCAGCCCTGCTCCCACATGTGCCCAGTCAGCAGGTGGAAGCCCTGCTCCTATTTTCAATCAGTTGGGATGGCAAAGGTCCTATATCTTCTGTAAAACTCCATGGTGCACTTGGGAGAAAATGAATGAGAGAATAGAGAAATTAATGTCTTTATTAAAGACAACGTCTTCATTCCAAATATAAATGTATTGAATACTTGATGAATATTAAATATTTGATGAAAATATGATGTCTCAGTAAAAGGAACTGGTTCCAGATAATTATGTGGCTGATGAAGGCAGACAGAAATTTTTCCATCAAAAGTTGGCAAAATATAACAGTTTATGTTCATTTTATGTAATTATATTTCCACTTACCATGTAAGAAGATTCCAAGTCCCTGGGCCATCACCAGGGGACCCCACAGTACATCATATCCGTCTCTTTCTCAGTTTCCATGCATGAGACCTCATGTCTCGTTGGCCCTCTCTCCTTGCACCAGGTGAGAAGACAGTAAATGCCTGTGTGTAGCTGGAGATCCTGGTGAGTCCAAACAAAAGCAATCATTTGGAGAAACAGAGATACCAAACTCAACACAGACAAAACCCCGGAGGTGCAGTCCAAGTGAAATAACTGTGTCATCAACAGATAATTATTTTTAAAAAATATTCAGAAACAATTATAAAGCTCTATAATTGTAAATTGGGAAGTGCAGGATAACAAAGTAGTCCTTATAATTATTTATTGTTATTAGAAAATTGTCAAGATTATTATCCTGCACCTAATACACGATGCTAAATATTTGTTGTCATCTACAAAAAAAAAAAAAAAAAAAATACATTCACAATTCACTGGCAGGAGACATTTCACGGGTAAGATTTGTGGCAAGTCTTAAGGAGGTTTTACTAGAACCCACCGTGTAAGCAATGAAGTCACTTAAGAATAATTTCTGGTAACACCTGAGGTGTTTATGCTCACACAGATCCACTCACCTGGAGAATGGCTGAGTCAGGACTCTCAGCTCTTGACTCCAGCATTCCAGTGGACAGTTTTCATATGGATGTAAGCACATGGGCCCTTAAATCCTGTTGCAGGAATCCCATGTCTAACAAGGAGATGGCTCACCTACAAATCCGCTGTAAGTTAGCTGGAAATTCAGAATGCAATCCAACAGAAAACAGTGTTCAATGCCTAGGTCAGTCTATGACATTCTGTAGAATGTACATTGTAATTGAACTATGTAGATTACTTACAACATCTACTAAATGGAAGAACAATTCATGAATTAAAAGTATTTGTAAAAAACAGAACTACAATGGATATTGCACTGCACTAAGGTGCCATCCATGCCTCAGCTTCCAGGCCCAGCTCTTCCACCAGTTATGTGAATTTGCCTATTACAGAAACTTGCCTCCTATGTGAGTCCATTCGTGCTGCTGTAACCCAAGGCCACAGACAGGGGAACTTACAGAGAAAAGGTATTTACTTTCTTACGTTTCTAGAGGTTGGGAGGTCCCAGATCAAGGTATTAGCATGTTGGGTGTCTGGTGAAGACGCGTTTCACACAGGCAGTGTAGTCTTGGGGTCCTCACCCAGCAAGAGAGTGGAAGAGAATGGACACTACCTCAAGTTGTAGGGACCCTCATCTCATCCACGAGAGCTTTGTGCTCATGACTTCATCCCCTCCTAAGGGACCCACCTCTTAATGCTATCACGTTGGCCATTAACTTGCAACCTATGGATTTTGGGGAATGCATTGTGACCATTACACCCACATCACTTTCTCCATTTGAAAGTTGAGAGCATTGTATTAAAAAGTTTCTAGCAGTCTATTTAAGACCTTTCTTTTCCAATAACTCACCAATTTCCAAACGTTAATATTTGGCATGTGATGTGAACATTTCAGTTTGTTGCACTGCATTTACCTGAGTTTCTGGTCTTTGCACAAAAAAACTCTCCATTTGTATAATAATATTCGCAATCAGAAGAAGACATTAGTTGTCTTTATTCTCTCATTCATTTTCTCCCAAGTGCATGGTGGAGTTTAGAAGAAAGCATAGGACCTTGGCTGTCCCAACTGATTGAATACAGGAGCAGAATGATCACCTGTCTTCTAGTAAGTCAGACATAAAAAAGGTATCCAAAAATGTAAAACTATGCCACCTGTCTCACTCACTATTTCCTGTATTGTTCTGGAAAATATAGATATCTACTTGGAAAATATCTGTTTTCTTTGAAATGTTATATATGTTAACATGCCACAGATTCATATTCAAAAGATCACATACATAGCTAGCATTTTTCTCAATTTTAGTTTCTAATATGATAAGTATTGATGGATTAAATCCACATAAACAAAAGCTCTTTGAGGTTCTTCAATAATTTTTGAGACCATGAAGGAGGCACTGAGATAAAAAATCAATGAGAACCATCAGGTCAGCAAATGTGTATCATTTTATTATTAACCTAACTCAAACAACAAATTCTATGAAGCAAATCAAATGAAATAAGCAATAGGTTTATTGTTATTGTTATTATTATTATTTTATGATTATTTTTAGAGTCAGGGTCTTTCTGTATCACCCAGGCTGAAGTGCAGTGGTATGATCGTAGCTCACTGCAGCCTCAACTTCCTCCCTCCTCAGTCTTCTGAGTAGCTTGAACTACAAGTACTCATCACCACACCTGACTAATTTTTCAAATAGTTTTTTCAGTGACAGTGTCTCACCATGTTGCTCAGGCTGGGCTTCCTGGGCTTCCACCTCAGCCTCCCAAAGCCCTGGGATGGCAGGTTTGAGTTGTAGTCCCATATTGGCACCCAGTCAGCATGTCCTACATCACTGATGAATAATCCTTATCCCCCCACTCTCCTTCTCCTTCTCTTCTGTTCTTCTTCTTGCCTTTCTCCCCTAGCCCATGGCTTGCATTGTCCCTCAGTTTTCCGGTGAGTAAGCAGAAGCTCACCCTATCTTCTCCTGTGCCTTCAGCCTTACCTCAGTCTCCTGAATCCCAAGCCCTCAGAGGCAGCCCCATCGCCCTTGTGCCACTCCTGGTCCTAAGAGTGACCTGCACTGGGGGCGCTGCACCCATTGCCTGGGCTTGAGGATCTCTAATAAGGCTCTTGTCTCTTAGCAAACTTCCTGCAGGGTCTGTGCATGTCACACATTAAAGATGGCTCCCCACATGGTTCTGGGTAGTGTGGTGCTGGTGGGGGAATTCTCGGTAGCCCTAGGAAGAGAACATGACTGCAACCTGATGCTGCCCTGGCTTGTTGGAGAGGCCCAGGTGAGTCTGCAATGCAACCTGCACAGTGAAGACAGGAGTGAAAAGCTCATGCGCTGTCTGATGCACACAGGACAGACTCCTGGCAGCAGTGGGTTCCCACTGAGCCCTGAAAGAAAGAATGGGCACTGCTAGGGAAACCCTTGTAGAAAAAATGGGCATAATATTCTATGCAGTCTACAGAAAATGGATCTAAAAATATGTGATGATCAAGGCCTTGGTCTGAGGTCAGCTCCGCCTTCCCCACTTCCCCTCAGCCAGGGACCCTGCTCTGCTCCAGGGGTGTTGGGCAGATGAGGAGTATCCTCTTTTTTCCTTTTCTCATTTCCACGGCCCCGGTCCCTCCCTCTCGTCCTCTGTCCCTTCCTGCCCCCATCTTCTCTATTCCTTTTGCTCTCTGCCTCTTTTTCACCCTACTTTCTTCCTTTCCTTCCTTTCTTTTCTCCACTTCCATGGCTTTATGCTCAAGCCTCCATGGTTGTGAAGAACATAAAGATGCCATATAAATTGTGGGAGCCCAGAGATTCTCGTAATTTGGGGTCTGAGGACACTTTTATACTCTTAAAAGCAGCTATGCAAATTAGGACTGAGATTTATTGGCCTTCCACAAAGGGGACATCCAGAACCAATGACAGGCACAACTGGAGCTCAGGCCGCCTCCGGACTCAGACCCTTGTTCTCTCCGGGTCTCTGCCCTGCTCTCTCTTTCAGCCCCGCCCTCCTGCTTTCCTCAGGCCCTAGGGCCCCTCCTGTCCTTGTCATTTTTGTTTCTGTTATTTGCTCTTTCCTGAGGACTGCTGCCCTGTTCACGGTTCCTGTGTCCTCTGCTCTGTGGCTTCTACGTGGCTTTAGTTTGCTCCACTTTGACTTATCTGCAGGGAGCTTACAGCTGAATTCCTGGGGGTGCAGGAAACCTGAAATCCTAGTTTCATGATTGATCCTGCCTCCTGTCTTTACCCCTCAATGACACTGCTGTCATCAGCGGACCAGTGACTGCTGTGTCCCTGCAGGGTAATGGGGATGTGCTTGTACCTGGGCTCAAGACCAGCTAAGGGCTCACTCGGGATTCAGGTGCATGGCCACCCAAGCATCCCTTTCTTATGTGCAAAGCCCAGGCTGGGCCATCTGGCTCGGTGGGGGCCTCGGCTGCCTCCTGACTCTGCCACCTTCCCCAGCCTTTCCTGCCCTCTGGATCCAGTCCCAGGTGGCCCTGCCTGAGCTCCTGATGGGGCTTCCCTGCAGGACTCTTGGTGCCTGGGGTGTACGTTTTCCTCCTGCTCAGAGAGAGGAGGCATGATTGGGTTCTGAAATCTGCCATGGTAAGTCCTTCTCCTTCCCTGCGATGGGAAGTGGACTTGCAACCACACAGCAAGTCCTGGGACTTGTGATGCGGAAATGGGTCGTTTCCTCTCCACGAGGAAGGAAGCATGGGAGGCAGATGCTCAGGTTCCACCTCAGCTTACGTTGCCAGCCCCCAGCCTGCCTGCCCTTGCACCAGGCTTCCCCTCTTCTCTAGGCCTTCATGGGCCTTCTCTCAGCTACTCCTCAGGTCTCCCTGCCAACCCCAGTCATTTTAGGGCACGTCAACCCCCAGGAAGCCTCTGCTACCTCAGACCATGTGGCCCAGGCAAGGCCCTCCCTCCCCAAATCCAACCCTCATCCTTAGGATTCAGCCTGGTTGTCTTTCCCTCCACCCCAACACTCACATCTGGGCCAATTCCTCTGTCCAACACTGAACCCCCCCATTCAGAGGGGACTGTATGCCCTATAACCACAATGTATGCTTGCTCATTGCCCTCTGCCTGCCTTCTCTCCAGAGGTTTAGGCTCTGGGCAGGAGAAAGTATGAGATCTTGTTTGTCACTCAATAGCCTTGGGTGATCATCAGGACTGGATAATACGGTTTGATTGTGTCCCCCACCCAAATCTCATCTTGGGTTTGTGTCCCCACCCAAATCTCATCATAATTCCTATGTGTCATGGGAGGGACCCAGCGGAAGGTAATTGAATCATAGGGGTGGGTCTTTCTCATGATAGTGAACAAGTCTCACAAAATCTGATGCTTTTATAAAGGGGAGTTCCCCTGCAAATGCTCTCTCCTGCCTGCTGCCATGTAAGACATGAATTTGCTCCTCATTTGCCCTCAGCCATGATTGTGAGCCCTCCCCAGCCGGGTGGAGCTGTGAGTCAAACCTCTTTCCTTTATAAAGTATCCACTCTCAGGTATGTCGTTATTAGCAGTGTGAGAACAGACTAATGCACTGAGGAGCTCCATCAAGCTGCCATCGTCTTACTTGCTGTCTCTCACCTGCTTGGGCCCTACCTGTTACACTGTGCAAAAGCCATGCAGCCAATTGCTTGCCTGGACACCCTCTCACAATAAGTATGGCTCCCTCAGACCCTATGACCTCTAGGCATGACACGGAGGGGCAGCGAATGAGAGAAGACAGTTGTGGGGTCACGGGGATGAGGTGGGAAATGAAGAGGGCCTCCCAGGGGTTGTTACGGTGGATGGACCACCTCCGTAGAGACATTGGGTCAGGAATCCTAGGGTTTAAAGGAGTGAGGTGCTGGTAGCAAGGGAGGAAATGGTAGAAAGAGAAAGGAATTGGATCAAGAAATGCTCAGCGAAGAGAAGCAAGGAAGAGCATCAGAGGTCTGAGTGCTCCTGCAGAGAACTGCTCTGATTTGGAACTGGACCTGGGTATGGACCTGGCCTATTGTGGCCAGGCGTCCTGTGGCTGCAGCCCTGTGGATGCATGAGATAATACAGAGATTGGCAACCGTATTACTCTGTGGGTGTGAGCCAGGAGCCCCTGAGATTGGAATCTGGCTGTGTGTGCTCCCTTGGCTCCCCACACACAGCGTGCACTCGAGGTTCTCTTACCATAATGGTGGGTCTTGTACTCACAGAGCTGATATGCTGATGAGCCCCAGGAGGGCCCCAGACACGGGACAGCCAGTGGGGCAGCATGGGGCCCACGTCTCAGGAGAAACAGACATCATCCTCCAGCCCCTTTGACAATGGAGTGAAGTTTACCAGTGGTGATGCAGGGTCTCTTCCTGAAGGCTGTGTGTGTCCCAGAGCGAGTGAGCTGGTGCAGATCAGTATATGTGCACGTGCATCCGAGAGTATGTGTGTGTAAGAGTGTGAGTGTGCACACGCGTGTGTGCTTGTGTGTGGATTTGAACGTGTGAGTGTGTGCATAAATGTGTGGCTATGGGTGTGGACATGAGTGTGTGTGTGTGAGTGGATGAGCGTGGGTGAGCAAGTGTGGATGTCCTGGTCACCTCAGCAGAGAGCCCCTTGCTCTCCTCCACAGCCCTCCCTTTCCCATCCTTGGAGGAGAATGAGTTCAGTAGGTTTCTGTAATTATATACTGTGAATATTCCTCATTAAGCTTTGAAAAATGCTTGCCAAATTCAGGATATTTTATCTAAAATTGCTTTCCTTCAGGCCCCAGTTCCTCTCTGCACATTTAATTTAAACTAACAATAAAATGCCCCTATAATGAATATGTGCTGTTGGGAAGCGGGGATGAATATAAAGCTGCGGCCACTTAGTCCTGTCGTGGGAGGAGCACAGATGCTCTGTGCTTCGGCGGTCAGAGAGCCGGGGGCACAGCAGGCAGCCTGGGAAGTCCACATGGGGTAGACCCTTTACCCCCAGGAGGCCTCTCTGTGGTGTTGGTGACCTCGGGTACCTAGGGGGCTTAGGAGGTTTCACCCGGGGTGTGGCCATGGAGGTGCACATCTGCATCCCTATGCCCAACCCTACAGTAGCGGTGGGTGAAATAAATGGATGCCTTGTTCCTAGTAAACTTCATTGGGGTCAGAATGTTTCTTCAAAATGTTGACCCATCAGAATGCGAAAACGCACCCCTCAAAATCTTTGTGGAAAAGCATGTGTCGCCTGGAAGCTGATGTTGTGTTTGGGAGAGCCAAGGGGTTGCTTAACATCTGGTGGGAGCAATTTCATACCCAAATCTTAACATCTGTTGCTCAGGCGTGAACCCAGAGAGGCTGGAAATATAATAAGATTTATGGTTCTGTTTTAAGTAGATTAATTTTGTAATATTTGCTTTTCACCCCCTGCATTTAATACTCAGATTTAGACATGGGAATTGCCTTATAAAATAACTCACGCCACTCAATCTCATGCTTCCTGCTGCCTGGCCTGGCCCCCATGATTCTCTCTGTTCTTCAGTGTCCCCTGTGGCTTGGTGGACCCGTCACCCTCCCACCTGCATGGGCTGACCAGCCAGGCTTAAACTTACAGCTCATCCTCCTTCTTTGCCACCAGGTCTGCAATCTCAGCGAGGACCTGTGCAATCTCGGTGAGGACCTGTGCAATCTCAGCGAGGACCTGTGCAATCTTGGTGAGGACCTGTGCAATCTCGGTAAAGACCTGTGCAATCTCAGTGAGGACCACTTCAGAGGACAAGTATCTGTCACAGGGGAGTGTTGATTTGAGGTTTCCACTAAAATACCTTTAAAGTAAAGTATAGGTAGCTGGAGTTATCTATAGTTTTTTTTTTTTTTTTTTTTTTTTTTTTTTTTTTTTTTTTTAAGGTAAAATCACTCATCCTGTGCGTGAGTTTGCTAGGACTGCCGTAACAAAATGCCACAATCTGGGGGGCTTAAACCACAGACATGTCTTGTCTCACAGTCCTGGAGGCTGGAGCCCTGACATGGAGGTGTCAGAGGAGTGGCTGCTCCTGCGGCCTCACACCCTGCCTTCTAGATGGCACCTTCCCCTTGTTCCTTGACATACTTTCCCCTCTGCGCTGTCTGTGTCTTCATTTCCCCTTCTAATTAGGACCCCCGTTATATCAGATTAGGGTCCATCCAGATGACCTCATTTTAACTTAATTACATCTTTAAAGACCCTATCCCCAAATATAGTCACATTTTGAGGTACTTGGGTTTGGGACTTCTACATGGTAATGGTGGGGACATGATTCAGCCCGTCACATCCTCCTGCAAGAGTAAACACGAAGGTTCTGACCACAAAGAGGAACCACTGAATGATGTTTCTGAATAATCCCAATGCAGGCAGCAACTGATTTCTATTAAAAATTAATTGGAGAGCATAGAGGAATGAAATTACACTGTCATGTCAACTTGATGTTCCATTAGACTAGCACGATTAAACAGATTCAACAGATTTAATAACAGATTTAATAGCACTAGTCTAAGGATCATCACCAAATCCTACAAAGAAGGGTGTTGGTCGTTTTTGCATAGAAAGTCCAATATTAGAGGGAGACATCAGTGGTAACCATATTATTAATATAGATTATCAATTAGTAACAAAATTCTGAAATTACTTCCAGTGTTTCAGTTGTCAGCTTAGTATAATATTTTTGCTGGAGCCTGGATCAAAATAAATATTGCAAGGTAAGGAACCCATAAAATCCAAGAACTCTATAGGTATTAACTTTGTATTTTGCTTTTTCTAAGATTATTGTTAAAGTATCCTCTGAGCTAAGGAGTCAACGTGTTCTTGATGACTTGCGTGCCTTGCCGTGGCATCCGTGCTGTGGCTCGCAGGGTGGACCGTGGCTCACAGGGTGGACCGTGGCTCACAGGGTGGACAGCAGACAGGCCTTTCTTTACTAAAATGACCACTTCACCCTTAGATAATTAGGCATCTCATTTCAGGGCTCTAAAAACGAAACGTGGCTGTGCCCTTCCTCAGTCTCTACAGAGGGGAGACCAGAGCGAAGAGCAATTTCCATCCATACAAAGATGGCTGGTCACATTTAAATGTGAGACTTTGGATGTTCCTGGTTTCTTGGTCAAGATCCAGGACACATGTGATACTGCACAATCAAGACCCGGTAGTTTCATGATAAAATAAAAAAGCTTGTCTTTGCGGGGCCAGGGGTACGTTGAGAGCTCCGGAAACACGCAGCCTGCCCAGCTGGGGTGGAGTCCTGTTCATTCCCTCAAAACCAGGGAAGAAGAAGCCGGACTCCACATGTGTTTTTCACAATTGTTCCCGTGTGACAAGCACAAGTAACATACCTATTCCAATGTGAATGCATTTGGCCTGGGTCCTCTTTTATTTGTTTGACCCGGGAATGAAAGGCTGTTTCTCCTGGGACTGGAACAGCCCCTTGCCTTAGGCGAGGTGGGCTCGGGAGACAGTGAGGGGGTTCGCAGGGCTGCAGAATGCAAGGCCTTCTGCTCCCCCGCCACACACAGGCGATACCTGCAGTTTATGGGTGAAACTGTGGAGCTGGATGTAGTCAGGGCCTAAGGCGCACAACCGATGGCCCCACTGACGATTGTCTCCTGTCTCTTTATAATTCACAAGCTCTGGGTGGGGGTCAGTGATCACCTCCCACCTCATTCTTATTTCTGCCTCCACTGCCTGTTCTAAATGTGTATAAATGGATTCTGTATTTTTTTTTTTTCAAAAAGGCTGTTGTTCAGATAAAAGGCAGCGAAGAAGAAAACAATTTAAAACACCCCTGTCGTGGTTTGGGGTATTTACAGCTGCAGAGAAGGCTGCTTCCTGTCACCGCCTGAATGTATAAACTTAACTTGATCACCTTCTGAAGAATTTATGAATCGTGGTTAATAATCAGCTGTAGGCACTTCTGAGGGTAGAATCACATTTTGAAGCTACAAAGGTCCCCTAAATAGCTCCTGGGAAATGACCCTGCATCCCATTAAGTATAAAAATTCACTACTGAGCACTCCATGTCAGAGGTAAACCACTTCAGTCTCAACTCACTTCAAAACGTCAAGGAGCCCCTCCACTCCAACACTTGATTAATCTGGAAGAACCCGACCAGACAGCTCCATCTCAGGAGAAGAAAAAAAAAAGAATGTGTGTGTGTGTGTTTTCTTGAAGAAACTTTTTCTTTGCATTTAAAAACACAAAAACCCTTTCTCTTTTTTTCCACCCTTTTCCTCGTGTTCATTATTTTCTGTCGTTAAAACGGCTTTTATCTGGCTTTTATCTTTTCCATATGCCCATGGCCAACACTGCCTCCTCCTCCCACATACAGATCTGCCCAGGTGCAGGCTTTATCTGACTGGTGCCGGCTTCCCATTTTCCTATTTAAATGGATGATGTGAAATGAAAGTCAAATGTGAAGGTCAGGAAGATGGTTTTTTTTTGGTGCACGTGCATCGTGATCTAAGACACAAATAGAACTCACCTAATAGAAGAGAGTCATAGAGGGTTCCCGGGCAAAGAAAGAAGAGGCATCCAAAACAAAATACAAATAAACCTGCACCTGTTGTCAATATTTACAACATATGTCTGCAGGAATTTGGACTCCTGATTTGTTTTTGATTATTACAAATAGTCATACATAATTATTATATGTGTTATATATTATGTGTAATCTACTGGCAATACAATGAACAATGTAAGCCTATTATTTATTTATTTGTATTTATTTATTTATGTTTGAAAGGGAGTCTCGCTCTGTCACCCAGGCTGGAGTGCAGTGGTGCAAACTCAGCTCACTGCAAGCTCCGCCTCCTGGGTTCATACCATTCTCCTGCCTCAGCCTCTCGAGTAGCTGGGACCACAGGTGCCCGCCAACACGCCTGGCTAATTTTTTTGTGTTTTTAGTAGAAACAGGGTTTCGCCGAGTTAGCCAGGATGGTCTCGATCTCCTGACTTCCTGATTCGCCCACCTTGGCCTCCCAAAGTGCTGGGATTACAGGCATGAGCCACTGCACTAGGATGCCTTATATTTATTACAACAAATAAAGGATAATAATCCTTCAGGTATTTGTGTTTTAAATTAAACTCGGTCTCCTAGATTTGACAAAAAAGGCATCTCATTTGGAAAGTGTTAAAGAATCTCTGTAATTCCCATAATTACTACAACCACTATATGGCATGCTCCACAGTAAACAGGTCAGCTCCTGATTATGTATTAGTTCATTCCAGGAATTATATTGTTCAAAGTTGTCTAGGCATGCGGGTGAAATGAAAATGTGGCAAATGCCAGAAACAGCATTTTTGATTCAATTATGTGGTTTATGTCATATTTAATATAGTAATTTATTTCAGAATTCATGAGTGATAGCTATGTCTTTGACCCCGAAGTTAAATCTGCCAGTTCAAGTGAAGTTCTGAGCCTTGTCCTACATTGTCATGTGTTGCTGCCCTCAGGGGGCAGGTGGAGAAAGTTCCCGATGGTTCTTGGGCAGCTCCTCACACCTGCAGAGCTTCAGTCAGCCCATGTAGAGTAACGCCGCCTTGCAGCATGAGCCTCAGGAACACGGTGCAGACAGCAGGCTTTCACCACTGCACCAGCAAGACAGCAAGTCCCCAGCTTCTCCTTGGGGCCAGAGCTTGGCCCTTGTTTTACATCCCCAAGACAAAACCTCACTGGTGGGAAAACACTGTGTGGTCAGGGACTCAAGGGCCCATCTCTAGGTGTGGGAGAGATTTTGCACAGTGTACCGCACAAGGGAAGCTGGTTCAAGTCTGCCAGCCAAGGGCTTCTTCCAGCTAGCAGCCTCCCAGCTTTTTTCACACACAGCTCTGAAAGTCCTGCGGTGAGTAGCTCTCAGCTCAAAGTATTCTGGAGTTAGCCCTGTCCTGGGTTTGCTGGCAGGGACCTGTAGGTGGAAAAATAAGGCTGACACACAGGTTAGCAGCCAGAAAATGCAGAATCCATCTGGGGGCCCAGGGCCAGCTGCTAGAAGTAGTTGATCTTGGATGTGAACCCTGAGGTGGGGATCCAGAGGCAAGCATCCATGTGTTGCTAGAACGTGGGTTCCCTGGTCTTCCTCAGACCCGCTGCCTGTGGTCCTCCATGAAGCCAGGAGGAGGGAAGACCTCACTCTGCTCGTTCTTCTGCCTGCAGAGCCAGCCCCCCCAACTCTGTCCCGGTGAGCAGCCATGGGGGCTGCCCGAATTGTGCATGACTGAAATGAAGCCACCAACCTGGCCACTGGGTACTGGGGACTTTGCAGGCTGGAGGTGGCCCAACACTAGGCCATGGTGTCTCTCGAGCTCCGGCCACTCTGGTCTCTGGGATCTGTTGTTTCTGTATCCTTTTCTCTTCGCACCCATGCTGGGGCTACAGGTATTAAAAAACTGTGTTCTATTAGTCCTCAGTGAGTCAAGCACAAAGATGAAAATGGCTTTTTATGAATCCACCTGTTTGAGTGGATACATGCTGCTGAGATGTGAAGGATCTGGGACTTTCTATGTAGTGACTATGAAATTTTATTCACATGAAAGGACAGAAATCAGGTTTGAGTGTGTTTTATGTAGCAGCAGCTGTACTATTCTTTCCTTTGGAGTTTAAATAGGTTATGAAAACGTGATAGGGCACTGGGGTTACCAGGGAGTCATTTTCTGGCTTATTAGCAGCAACACAATTAATAGAGACAGAGGACTTTCCCTTGACAAGGGGCTTTTCTGCCCCAGTGAGCATTTAAAAGGCACAATTCTGGCTTTGTAAAATACCAAGTTCCACACAGGGAGGCAGGATGCTCTCCTTGTCCCTGCACTAAAGGGAACCGAAATGTCACCTTCATCACGAAACAAATAACCCACCCTTCACTCATTAAGATAAATCCCCAGTGTGGCTGAATCGTAAGGTAGGCTGGAGGGCAAGAAACATGGTCGTGCTTTTTTGCCGTCATGATGAGGACCCCTCTCTCTTGCCGTGGTGCTGACAATCCTGCTGGAACCTCAAGGTCTTTCAGCAGCTCCCACAGCCCAGCCACCTCCACCGCTGAAGGCTCTATGCTTTGGATTGCAGCTGCAAGCTTCCTACTGCTCCCCTCTGAGAGAAGCATGGAGCACCATCCCAGCCTGAGAGACTCTAAGATCCTGAATGTTCACCGGAAAATGGCTAAACATAGAGGACCACAGAGCTCAGGCACATGACCTCTGCCATCTGCCGGGAGCCAAAGCACAGCCCCTGCAGCAGCTGGCCCAGAATAGTCAGAACTTAATCAGTGACGACCAGCATCCCTCATGTGACCCCCACTTTCAACTCAGGACCATCCTGAGGAAACCAAATTTGCTCCCCTAACCCATCTCACAGGATACCTGACTTCAAGTGGGCCTCCCCCAGCTTCCCCAGGCCAACAGCGTCCATCAGGGCCCACCTGAGGCTTCCCTTGCCATCATGAAGTTTCCCCACTACATATGAGTCTCTGCCGAAATGCGAGTGATGGTGCCTGACTCCCCTGTCCCGGCATGCTCTGAGTAAATCACTCCATTCTTTCCCATGTGGGCTGCCCGTGGGCAGTCATTCAGCAGTGCACGGTAAGCACTGACTGGCTGCTCGGTGCTGCTGTAGGCGCTGGTGCCAAGTGTAGCATCGCTGAGACTCAACTGATCTTTTACCCACTGCTCTTGCACTTCCAGGGCAAATTATAGAGAGGCAGCGTCCACTCTGGGGCTGGAATGCTCAGACTCATGAGCTCTGGTCCATAGTGTAGATGATAAGCATGCCTAGTCTAAGCCACCGACCACCACGAGAACTAAGTGCCACCTGGAAAATGAATCATCCCACCTCCACCCTACGTTGGACAGTGCCAGGCCATGCTGTTCCGTTTCCAGGGTCCTCATGACTTGGACTGGAAGAGGTACAATCTCCAGCTTTTGTAGTGGTGCAGAAAGAAGCCTCTGCCCTCTTTCTTCCAGAAGATAGCAGTCGTGCCCTGGAAGGCAAGTAGCCAGTAGCCCTGCAGGAGCCTCAGAGACTCAATTCCCCATGCCCTTCAGGTCCTGGGGTGCAGGGCAGGCTACAACCCTCCACTGTTGAGGCCTGCACGACCTCAGGATGTTCACCCCCCACCCCTGAGGACATGACCCTAGAATCTACTAGGATCTCCATGCCCTATGACCTTGCTAGATTGGAAATAAGTCTGTATTCCTCTGACAGGAAGGCCTGAGACCATGTTAATATTTTACAGTTGCATTGTGTTGTTGACCCACATGAGGTTCAAGTTCGCAGTCTTCGACCTGTGAAGCTCAGTGGGGGGCTTCCTGTTTCCTAACAGCTGCCTGCTGTTGTGTGTTGAGGTCACCTCTCCACTTCAACCTGTGAAGCTGCCCCTGGGAGGAGGGGGAATGAAAGCAAGTCAGTGCCCCTAAAGGACAACACCTGCAGAAAGGTGTGTGGGGTCCTGGGTGCCACACAGCTATACCAAACTTGAGGGCATGAACTGTGGGCACTCTTTAGAAGAGAAACTTGTGTTTTTATATTTAATGTAAAGAGCTCATTAAGTCAATATTAATATAGTGTCTTAGAGAAAATAAAAATCATATAATGGATTATGTAAAACAGTAGAACTGGGCCATGACCTCGCTGCTTGAGTAGTTACGATTTTTGTGATGATGCTGCATTGACTGAATTTTAGACCAACAGGTCATGAATTAAATTATGTAATGAGAGCTAGTTCCCTCATTATACCCTGTTCATACGCCAGAACTGTAGGTATCATTGGTAAAATAATATTCAGCTATTGGAAGAATATTCATGACTTTTGAGTAAAAGTAAAATTAGAAGGAAATGTTGTCTTAGTCACCTTGGGCTACCATAACAGAGTATCATAGACTGGAGCTTAAATAACAGAAAGGTATTTTCTGACAGGGGTGGGAACTGGAAGTCTGCAAACGGGGTGCTAGCATGGACGGACTCTGATGAGCTCTCTCTTCCTGGTTTGTAGACCATCACCTCCACACAGTGTCCTCACTTGGTGGAGAGAGAGAGAGATCTCTGGGTTTTTTTTTTTCTTCTTACAAGGGCACTAATCCTCTCATGAGAGTCCCACTATCATGACCTTATGTGACCCTGATAATCTCCCAAAGTTCCCAACTCCAAATACTATCCCACTGGGGGTTAGAGCTTCAACATACAAACTCAAGAGAAACATAACAATTCCATCCAGAGCCAATGTACACCACAAAAATGCCCTCGAATAAAGAAGACCATGGGAAGGAGAGGGCTTTTTCCTAAGGATGTGCAAACTGACAGAGCTGGCCACGGTGGTGAAAGAAGTCATCCCAGCCATGCCTTGGAGGCTCATGCTGTGCAGTCAGGGGTTGGTTTCTTCCCCAAGCCATGCTTCCTCACTGATACGTCATGCTATATTAATAATTGAAGTTGCACCAGTGTCCACAATTTAATTGATTAAAGTACTCCAAAACACAAATGCTGTCTCCTGTGTGTCAAAAGCTTGGCAGGGCACTGAGATGCAGAGATGAGTCATGGCAGAAGCTAGGCTAGCTTCCATGGAGCCCAAGCCCACCTGAACTAGGCCACAGCAAGAGCAGGAAGGTTTTTCTACCAGAAAGTGCTGAAGTCCCTGACATGGGACTTGACTTGGGTGAGGGGTCAGGACGTGCCTCAGAGAACTGATCAGAAGAGACGTCTGGAGGAGAATAACACCGCCTTCCAGGAGGAGCTAGTGCATGAAATGCGTGCGTTCATGCCCCTTCCTCTGAATGCTTGCTCACATTTGGTTTAGAATTTGGCCGTTTATGTTGTTTTCCCATAAGGATGAAATGAGTTGGCCAACGCAGGAATTATCTGGCCCCATTAGCAATAACAATTTCATAATAACTTAGCCAATACACTTAGGCTTTGAAATAGTTTGCATGTTTCCCCCTTCAAATTTTATGGTGAAATTTGATCTGCAATGTTGGAGATGGGGCATAATGGGAGGTTTCCAAGTCGTGGAAGTGGATCCCTTAGGAATGGCTTGGTGCTGTCCTCTGGATAGTGAGTGGGTTCTCACTCTATAGTTCCCATGAGCACTCATTGTTCTAAAGAGCCTGGCACCTCCCTCCCTGCTCTCCTGCCTCCTCTCCTCTGCCAGAGGTGGAAGCATCTTAAGACCTCACCAGAAGCAGATGCTGGCACTGTGCTTTCTGCAGAACTGTGTGCCAAAGAAACCTCTCTTCTTTGTAAAATATGCAGCCTCAGATACTCCATTATAGCAACACAAAATGGACTAAGACAGGCTTTATGCCTTCATCTCTTGAGGTTGGTTAAAATGGATTTGTCTCAAGGACAGGGCTCTGCTTTTGGGGCTGCTGACAGAATCACCTTCATCATGCCTTTCTCCAAAGCACTCAGTGCTGCCTTCACAGGCCCCTTAGCTGTCATTCTCTCATCCTTCAGCTTTTTCCTTCAGCTTTCTCTATTAGATAGAAGCATTGGTCTGGACGAACAAAATAGTATTTCATAACTAGACTTGCTTTCTGTCCCTTGGCAGGTTGAGGCAGAGAACCTGCCTTCCATTCTTCTGCAACCATCTTATCTCTCAAAGATTTGCACAATTAGACCACTTTTTTCTTTTCCTCAAACAGATGCTACTTTTTCTCCTTACCAATTCACATTAGATAAACGAACTTGCATCAGGGCTAACTTTTGCATCCACAGCCACTCATCTGCTGTTCCTATCAAGTCAGCTGTTTTGCTTGGAGAATCACTGAGCTCTTCTCTTTCTTTTTTTCATTATTCAAAGGCACGTAGAATACTCACCTTAATCTCTGGAATTTACTCTTTCTCTCTCCCCTGGACACAGAATTTTAAACCCTATTGAGTTGGCTGGTGAAAGTCAGGTCAAGTGAATACTTGGCAGTGTTCTCATGCTGCCTTCTAACCCTTGTGCAGAAAGCTGCCCCAACTCAGACAGACCTAAGTTTGGGCCCAGGTACCGAAACTAGCCAGGTGTGTAAACTTGGACAAGGTACTTAACTTGTCCAGCTTTGTTCTCTAAAGCTGTGACATTTGGATAATGGTGATTATATCATTGGTTCATGGCATAAAAAGTAAGCAATTCTTATTCTGGATGCAATTCACCTAGTTCATGTTTGATACATGCTGGCCCTGCCCCTCACAGGACCACTGCACATCCTGCACATCATGGGGACATTGGCTAAAGGAGTAAGAAGGGTACAATTTCACCTGTGGTCCATGCACCAAGCTGTGTGCCTGTAATACTGCAACTCTACCCAATCCACAGAGAGGACCCTTACAGATAGTTGCAATCTTGAATTCCTCTTAAGTTTCTGGTGTAGTTTTAAAGAAAGCTATACCCAAGATCCTGCCCTAACTCACACACTGAATCTTGGACCTCTATTCCAAACTATCAGACATTCGGCCAAGCACCAAGTGGAAGACTATTTCCAAATATTGTACATAGAGAAAATGTATGTGTATGACACATCAGTCTAAAAATTACAACTAGTGTTATAAAGCATAGCAGATGCACAATTACTCTATCATGGTAGGGTGTAAAATGCTCACAACATTACTTCCTAGTATCCAATTAATGTAGTTGGTGATAAACAGTCACTCATTTGCAGTGATGTCTTCTTTTTTTATTACAGTCAATTATACAGCAAATTGCAATAGACTCATTCTGCTCCTTATTTAACAATCGTATTACCATTTTTTTCCCCAACAAGAACTAGGCAAAAATAAGATCTAACTCCTAAAAGCGTGGTGGGAAAGCAGTCAGTAGAAACACACCATGGCAGAGAGTGACACCTACTGAGGACATCATGGAGATCTTCTGGGTACCAGGTACATCTAAGAGTGCACCCACTCTTATAGCCTCAGCACATTTTTTTTTTTTTTTTTACTTTAAGTTCTGGGATACATTTGCAGAACGTGCAGGTTTGTTACATAGGTATACATGTGCCATAGTGGCTTGCTGCACCTCTCACCTGGTCATCTAGGTTTTAAGCCCTGCATTCATTAGGTATTTGTCCTAATGCTCTCTCTCCCCTTTTCTCCTACCTCCTGACAGGCCCCAGTGTGTGATGTTTACGGGAGCACACTTTTAAGAAGAGCTAAACACGATTTTAGTGAGTGACTAATTGTATTTAGAGAGTAACTCAATAGTTTTTGATATATCATTTGGTTTAAAATATTTATTGAAATTTGGAGCTGTCATTATAAAATTTTTCCTATATTATTATTCATCAAAAAAATCTTATTAAAATATATACATTATAAGATATTGGCCACTACAAATGAAGAGGAAATCCACAGGAAAAGAGAGAAAAAATAAAGTTGTTTTCAAAATATAGGTCAAAACATTTAGAAAATTAAACAAGTTAATGTTTTTTTCCTATGAAAACTTTACAAATTGAAGAAAAAGTTGTGTTTGCAGGAATAGTGGAACAAAGTAAGAAACTTACAGAAAAGAGTAATCTTTTACTATTCTTCCTTTTCTTTCCTGGATGGCTGAGGCAGGTGTGCCCTTGGCTTTCCTTTCATACCTGGATTGTGTACCTTATACGCAATGCCATAATTTTATAAACATTCATACATGCATATAGGAGACATACAGCACTGCAACTTGACTTTCAAAATTTTGACAATATGTAACGGACATCTTTCTAGGTCCATAGATAATTAGTTTTTTTTTTGTTTTTAAGAGATTGGTTTGTGTTTATGTTGGCCAGGCTACACTCAAACTCCTGGGTTCGAGCAACTCTGTCATTTCAGCCTCCAGAGTAGCTATTACTTTTTTTTTTTTAATACTTTAAGTTTTACGGTACACGCGCACAACGTGCAGGTTTGTTACATATGTATACATGTGCCATGTTGGTGTGCTGTACCCATTAACTCGTCATTTGCATTGGGTATATCTCCTAATGCTATCCCTCCCCCCTACCCCCTCCCCACAATAGGACCTGGTGTGTGATGTTCCCCTTTCTGTGTCCAAGTGATCTCATTGTTCAGTTCCCACCTATGAGTGAGAACATGCAGTATTTGGTTTTCTGTTCTTGCGATAGTTTGCTGAGAATGATGGTTTCCAGCTGCATCCATGTCCCTACAAAGGACACAAACTTATCCTTTTTTATGGCTGCATAGTATTCCATGGTGTGTATGTGCCACATTTTCTTAATCCAGTCTGTCACTGATGGACATTAGGGTTGATTCCAAGTCTTTGCTATTGTGAATAGTGCCACAATAAACATACGTGTGCATGTGTCTTTATAGCAGCACGACTTATAATCCTTCGGGTATATCCCCAGTAATGGGATGGCTGGGTCGAATGGTATTTCTAGTTCTAGATCCTTGAGGAATCGCCATACTGTTTTCTACAATGGTTGAACTATTTTACAGTCCCACCAACAGTGTAAAAATGTTCCTATTTCTCCACATCCTCTCCAGCACCTGTTGTTTCCTGATTTTTTAATGATTGCCATTCTAACTGGTGTGAGATGGTATCTCATTGTGGTTTTGATTTGCATTTCTCTGATGGCGAGTGATGATGAGCATTTTTTCATGTGTCTGTTGGCTGTATGAATGTCTTTTTTGAGAAGTGTCTGTTCATATCCTTTGTCCACTTTTTGATGGGGCTGTTTGTTTTTTTTCTTGTGAATTTGATTGAGTTCTTTATAGGTTCTGGATATTAGCCCTTTGTCAGATGAGTAGATTGCAAAAATGTTCTCCCATTCTGTAGGTTGCCTGTTCACTCTGATGGTAGTTTCTTTTGCTGTGCAGAAGCTCTTTAGTTGAATTAGATCCCATGTGTCAATTTTGGCTTTTGTTGCCATTGCTTTTGGTGTTTTAGACATGAAGTATTACTTTTAAAAAGAGTTATGTGGTAGTAGTTATCTATTGCTGAAATAATGCTGTGCAAAAACAACCAAACAACTTAAGGGGTGTACAAAAATAAAGGTTTAATATGCATGTACCCGGGCTACTTGGCTAGGCAGCCTTGTTTGTTTTGACTGGGCTTACTCACATGTCTAAGGGTCTTTGGCTCTTAGCTGATCTAAGATGGCTTGGGCTGGGGACATGAGGTGACTCACTTTTACTGCATGTGCCTCTGCTTCTCCAGGAGGCTAGCCTGAGGAGGTTCTTACAGCGATGGCAGAGGCTCCCAAGCAAAAAGGCAAGTGCAAGAGTGCAAGTGCTTTCTAGGCTGCTGCTTTTATCATGTATGCTAAAGTTCTGCATTAGCAGTCACCAAAACAAGTCATATGGCTGATCCCAGAGAGAGAGAGAGAGGGCTGCACAGTTGCACGGCAAAGGGTAAGAGTGCAAGAGATTTGAAAAATTGAGACTGTTTTTGTAACCTACCACAGTATAAATGTTCCAGTTTTTATTCAATCATTCCCAATGTTAGCTGCCATTTTGGATCCTTTCAGAGTGTTATAAGTTCATACTAGCAGGAGTATACATTCTTGCATATCTATCTTTATGTATTTGCATTTATTTTAGTGGTATGTTTACCAAAATGAAACGATTGGATCAAATATTTTTATTAGAATTAAAATTTGTATAGCTATATTTACTCAAAATGTGTAGTGATTCATACCTATGGTAGACATGAAATAAAGAGTCTGTTTTCCTATATCTTGGTTGAATAAGACACAGTGATTGTTTTTTGTACTAGATTAAACATCTAATTTTTGAACTTACAAACTCAGTTCCAACATATAAAGAACATAAAAGACATCATTTTTGTCCTAAAACAACAGCAAAAAAAAGCTAGACAAACTAAAAATCAATGACTGTCTTTGACCTAATATACATGTGAGTTTGCAGGGCAAGCTGTCACCCTGAAATTTGAAGAGACAGCACATACAGAGAATAACAGGTGAGATCTGTGTACCTGACATGCAAGACACTGAAGCCAAAGATGCTGGAATCAGAAACTCCTTGTGATATCCAATACAATACGTCTAGCTTTTAAGCAAAACTTATAAAACATGTAAAAAGACAAGAAAGAAATTCTGAAGAGATAAAGCAAGGCAGAGTCATATATAAAGCAAATATTGGAACTATCAAACAGGAAATTTAAAATGGTTGTAATTAATATGCCAAGGGATTTAATGAATTAGTAAGTAATATGCAAGAACAGGTGGGTAATATAAGCAGTGAGAGGAAAACTCTAGGAATAAGTCTAAAAATGCTGGAAATCAACAACACAGTCACAGAAAGAACACCTTCAATAAGGTTATCACTAGATCCAATGTAGCCAAGAAAAGAATAAAGGACCTTCAAGATAGGTCAATAAAAGCTTCCCAAACTTGAACATAATGAGAAAAAAGTTTGAAAGAATAAATAGAATAGGACATTCACAAACTGTAGAGCAATTCCAAAGTTCACACACACACACACACACACACACACACACACACACACACACACATTTGAAATCCCAGCAGAAGTAGTAAGAGAGAATGGAGCCAAAGAAATATTTAAAGTAATAAAGGCTAAGAACTTTCTATAACCAGTGATAGATACAAAACTCCACATTCAGAAAATTCAGAGAACACCAAGCAAAATGAACAAAGACTTACACAAAATACTAAATCATAAATGAACAAATGCTTACACACACAAAATACTAAATCACGTATTAAAGCTGCAGAACATCAAATACAAAGAGAAAATTTTGAAGGAAGCCAGAAAACAAAATCACCATATATATATAAAAAAAAAAATGCTGATCAGAATTACAGCATACTTCTTATCAGAAATAATGCAAACCAGGAAAGAGTGGAATAAAATATTCAGTGCTAAAAAACAAAAACCCTAACCTAAAAATCCACATTCAGAGAAATTAGCCTTCAAAGTGAAGGAAATGTAAAGACTTTCTCAAATAAACAAAAATTGAGGAAATCTGTGGTCAATAAACATGTCTTTCATGAAATGATGATAAGTTCTTTAAAAGAAGCAAAATGAGACTTGGTGACTCACACCTCCCAAAGTGTTGGGATTAAAATATTTGACTTTACTAAAATTTAAAACTTCTACTCTGTAAAAGACACTGTTACGAGAAAAAATGAAAGAAAGAAAGCCATAGCCTGGGTGAAATATTTGCAAGACATGCATTTGATATAAGGCTTGTATTCAAAATATAGGTAGAACACTTAAAACAACAGTGGGGAACAAACAGTTAAAATGGGCAATGTATAGGAACATGAGCCTCACCAGAGAAAATATACAGATGAAAAGTAAGCATGAGTGCATTTTCAACATTAGATGTTATGAAGGAATTGCAAATTTAAAAAAGATATAAATAGCACTACACACCTGTTAGTGTAGTAAAAATTCCAAAACACTGGCAATACCAATCACTGGTGAGGATGAGAAGCAACAAAAATTCTCATTCACTGCTGTGGGAATGCAGAATGCTACGTCCACTTCGGAAAGTAGTTTGGCAGCTTCTTTTAAAGCTAAACTTATTATTACCACACAATTCAACAATCACACTTCCAAGTATTTACTTAACCAAATGGAAAATTTATATTCACACAAATGCCTGTGTGTGAATGTTTATAGTGGCTATTTTTATAATTACTAAAAACTAGAAGCAATACAATTCTGTTTTCTAATAGATGAATGAATTCTCAAATATACAAACAAGGGAGTGCTACTCTGCAATCAGAAATAAACTACCAAGCCATGAAAAGACACAGATGATTCCGAAATTCATACACATTAGTAAAAGAAGGAAGTCTGAAAATTCTACATACTATATGATTTTATATGACAGTTTGGAAAAAAGTAAGTTACAGAGATTCAGATGATAAATAGATCCATGATTGTCAGGGACCCAAGAGGCTGAAAGATCAGGAGCTCAGATTTTTTTATGGATATCATAGATATAGATACAGATATAGATATAGATAGTATGATACTCTAATGGTGGATATATGACATTATGCATTTTTTAGCTTTACAGCACAACAAGGAAACTTTAATGCATGTAGACTTAAAATAATTAGGAGTAGGGAAATCCTAGAGTGGAAATAAGAAAGTGACAGAATAATCTAACTGCAATAAATATAAATGTGTGAAACCACTTTACTGAGGTGAGTGGAGATAAAGGTGTTGTCCTAAGTAACTTTTTAAGTAAGTGGAAATCATAGACTCAAAAAAGCAAAAACAAAAACAAAAAAACACCAAAAAAACAGACCTGTGCGTAGGCACTGTATTCTAGCTGATAATATTTTCTATATGCGTAGAGGTCAACACTTGTGAAACCTTATGTAAATAATGAAAATGACTAAGTAAATGTATGGCAAAATGTAAGACCCAGGTTTCTCGGTGCTGGAAGCCTACAGCTATGAAGAGGGTAGAGAATCCATGTAATGGTGGATTAGAGTTGGAGACGTCAGCATGAATTCGTAATATAGACACAGATGATTGTGTATAGAGATATTACTATACATGTGCATATTAATGGGTTAGTATACATACGTGGATTTCTTTATTCAGCTAAGAAAGGCTACATGCAAAGAACTCCTCACTAGTAACAAGCATACCTACCACTCAAATCTTCTTTTCTAATGCCATTCTGCAATCAAAGGAACAAGATCTCCTTGGAGAAATGGCTCACTAATTTTAGGACTGTGGAAGGAAATGTCCAAGATGATCTCTGAGCATCTTGTAGTTCCAGAAAATAAAGTACACAATGCACACACACCTGCACACTCATGCAATACAGAGGTCTGTCAAAGGGACACCAGCACTAACCTAAGGAACCAACAGTGACCAAAGCCATTTTCTCTTTGCAACACAGAATAAAATAGTATTGAGTTATAGTCCAAAGTATAAAATAAATATTCATGATTCCATACTGATGTAAGTAACTGACTGCATAAATAAACAAATGGGGAAAATAGGCAAATATCCTATGCAGAAGGTTTTGCAATAATTTATACAGATCACCTTTAAGGAAATTGAGCATAACTCCCCCATTCCCTAAGTGAGCATAACAACTTTCTTCCAAAGTGCATAACAGCTTTCTTCCAAAGAACACAGCAAGAAAAGAGTGAGGAGTAACTTCACAGTAGAAAAAACTGACAAACAGAACCTCAGCCTGATGATCAAAGTCAACACCACATACCCTTGCTGTGAAGTGATGAGAAGGCCACTTTGCCTCTGTGTTCTTTTCAAAAATCCATAACCCAGTCTAACCGTGAGAAACACATCAGACAAATCCCAGCAGAAGGATATCCTATAAAACGCTTGACCAGTACTCTTCAAAACTGTCAAGGCCATCAAAAAGAAAGAAACTTGAGAATTTGGCACAGCCAAGAGAAGCCAAGGAGACATGAGGACAAAATGTAACACACTGTCCTGGATGAGGTCCCCAAATGAGAGAAGTCTTTGGGAAAAGTTAAGAACATCTGTATAAACTATGGACTTCAGTTAATCATAACTAATGGATACTGGTTACTTCATTGTGGCAAAAGTGACGTATTAAGATAGGATGTCAATTACAGAGAAACGCAGGTTTGGACATGGGGGAATAGCTGGACTATCTTTGCTTTTTTTTTGATACATCTAAAACCTCCTACAATAAAATGTATATTTAAAAAACTAATTGTTGATTCACCCTTTATATAAAAGTTAATAATAACATTGTCTCTTGTGAAAATATGCAACGATGATGATGATGATGGATAAAACAAAAGGAACTAAATAAACTCAAGGGAAACAGATGGCCTTCTCTGCCTTCCAGAAACTTTAATTTGATGGTCATTTTGATTTGGTTAGGATTCCTAACCGCAAATTGACAGGAGTAATTTCACCTAATGTTGATAAAATCTGTTTTGCCCTGAGATAAGTTGCTGGATCTTAAAGCACTGTCCCTGTGTAGCTAAATCAAATAAGTCAGAACCTGGCCTCAAGCAAATAGCACTTAAGCATTTGGAGGAGAGACACAGCAGAAAAGATAACAAAGACAGTCAACCAACAGCTGGAGTATCAGAGTCCCCAGGGCTGGCTTGAGTGCTCTCAGAGGGCTTGTACCCTCCGCAATTACATGAGTAACCTGTGTAAAATAGCAACTAGTGCCAACCGAACTGTTCACCTCCCAAACACCAGTTTATGTAAACTCAATTACTTACATGACCAGAACCAGTGATTTCTGAAAAGAAGCCTCTCATGTACTCTACTAAGTTTTCTGCCAAAACACAGCATGAGTTTTGTTTTCTTTAAAAACTACCATTTCCATATAATTGGATTAACCCAGCATGTGACTATGGCCAGATGTCGAAGCTTCCTAGATTGTGTAGAACCCTCATGTGACCTCAGGCTTCTCTCGCAAAATGCTGGGAGTTAAAATTCAGCCGTTGTCTAAAAACTGCCTTAATCATCTTGAGGAAGTTATAACGGTTGGTTGGAAAACAAAAATTACCAACGGCTCAATTAAAGTTTTAGATGTTCAAACAGCCATGGTCAGAGACCAAGAAATGATTTGTTGATTAAGTGCCTGCAGCAAACTTTAGTTTTGCTAAGATGTACAGAAGGAGAAAAATAGACATTTTCAAGCAAGCATTAAATTCAGAGTCTACTTATTTAACCACTCAAGTCTCCTTTTAAAATATTTTCACTGCTATGAATCCAGCATACTTCTTTTTTTTTTTTTTTTTTCAGCACTGATCATCTATCTCCTCCTAAGACTCAGACTTTCAATTAAGCGAGCATTTGCCAAATTCTCACATGCCCTGGAGGGTTGTGAAGATATGAGAGCATCATCATCCTTGTCCTCAGAACTCATGCCATAATACAGGAAGTAGGAAAGCGCATGGAATTGCAGGGCACAGAGAAGAGGGACAAAGTCTTATGAAAACAAAGAGGAAAATTATTTTAAGTTGGGGGAGGGGGTGAAGGAATGTTTCATGGAAGAAGTGACATGGGAATTGGATCAGACTTCCAAACCTGAGGAAGTTTCTTTCATCCTGGAAGGGGACGGGTGCTCTTTGGCTTCATGACATGGGTATGTTTCTGTGAGGCTAGATTGTTTTCTTGCTTGGGACTTTGAGAACTAAATCTGGATTTTTGCCAGAAGATAGGATTATCGTATTCTTTTGGGAACACAGAGATTTGATACCTATACTGAGTAAGGGCAAGATACAAGCTTCTAAGATGTAGCTCCAGGGGGTTCTGAAGGGCTGCTCACAGGCTTTTTGGAAGATGTGGTAGCTTTTCTTCTCAGACGTTCTTCCTCATCCTGTATTCCGACCAACTCCCTGGCCTCTTAGCAGGGTTGCCAACCTTAATGCATCCCAGGAGCCACAGATGACCTTGGAAGACCTGGCTCAGAGGTGGCCCATGAATGACTCACCCGCCTGGGGACAATTTCCATGTGACTTTCTTGCACCTCTCATACCTGACTACATTTTTCAAAAGTGGAATCTTTAGAGGGGCCAAGGGTAGCCAAGTTTGGTCCACTTGGTCAGCAGCCTTTTCCATGTGGTCATCTCCACGTCTGTCAGTTTCGAGGTTCTATTGCACAGTGAGAGTCAGGCCACTCCCTAATTTCTTGTTGCCATCTGTCTTAGTCCATTTAGGGCTGCTATAACAGAATACCACCAACTGGGTATTTATAATGAAGAGAAATTTATTTCCCACAGGTCTGCAGGCTGGCACATCCAAGACTGAGGGAGCAGGCATCTGATGAGAGCCTTTTTGCTGTGCCACTCTATGCAGAAGGCAAATGGGCAAGAGAGAACCTACTCGTGAAACTCCTTTTTAAAGGCATGAAGCCCTAAAAGCCTACTGACCTCTTACAGTCACCACCTCCCAAAACCTTTATATGGGCCATAACATTTCAACATGAGGTATGAGAAAGACATATATTCAAACTATACAACCCCACCTAGTAGTTAACCACTTTTTCCATTTATTTTTCCCTGAAAAAGATTTAGTTGTACTTTTGAGTTCCAGCTTCTCTATTTAGCCATTCTATGATATTTAATTCTCTAAATTCTCTAGTAATTACATTTCTTATACTTCAATTTCTTTTTCTGTAATGTGGCAACAATAATAGCTTCTAAGTTACAATATTATAAAGGGAACTCAATAAGATTACATTGTAAAATATAAAATGACATGCTGGTTTTAACTCAACTCCATGCACCCACGCTGGGCCACTGTGTTAACCTGGCAGGTGCCATGTTAACACAGTAGTCCAAGAGGCTGTTTTGCTAAAAATTATATTCCACTTTGTGGAAATCTGGGTTTTTTTTTAATGTTTATGTCTGCCTCTGGACTTATGCTTCAATGCAAGTATGTTTATTTTGCATATCTCTCCTGAGGTGAAACACAGCTCTGTCCCTCATTGGGGAACACCACTCACACACCTAACACACACTCAGTCAACGTGTCAATGCAGTGGACTTCATGGCATAGTGGGAGGTTATCGGAAAAAGCAAAAAGTCCATCTGTTAGCAAAGCTACAAATCACCACGGAACATTAATGACATGAACTGGTAAATGGTCCTCTGGCTGCCGCATCAGTGATGAAATCTCACCGATCTTGGCTCCTAGGGTTGCTGTAGTTCAGAGAATCCCAGGCTTCTTCCTAGCCCCATCCTCCTTCTCTCCTCCTTTCCCCTGTTCTGCCCCCACTTCACCAAGTCTGCTGTGGCCCAGACTCCCCTAACTCTTGTGTCCTGAGAACAGCACTTTCTTCCCCAAGAGGTTGTCTAAAGTGTTTTCCAAGATTCCTTACCCTCTAAGAAGAGAACGGGCCAGTAATTTAAAGGAACATTCTCATTCTGTAACACATAGATATGTGTCTACTGAAACTTGAGATATTTTTCATCTTTACCAATTATTAACTGCATATTCTTTCTTAAGCTTCTGCAATCTAGCTTCTCTTCTCAGTACTTTTTTTGACCCCTGGGGCCTTCTGTGACTATGCTACTTTGAAGTTTGCATTTATTTCATTTAATTTGTCTTGATTGGGATCAATTATGCTTCCTGACATTGAGGAGTCCAGTGTAATCTAAGTTCAGAAAATGCATCACCATCATCTCTCTGAATATTGCTTTTTCCTCATTTTCTCTTTCTTCTCATTTGGAAACTCCAGTTACATTTGTGTTAGACTTCATTCTATCTGCCATTTATCTTTCTTTCATATTTTCTATTTCTTACTCTGTCTTTTCTGTATCCTGGGTAATTTGCTCAGTTCTACTTTCAACTTATTAATTTCCTTTTCAGCTGTTGTTTAATCTGTTTTTTAACCCATCCTATTTATTATGTTTTAATATCATAAAACAAATTTTTAGTTTTCAAACTTCTCTGTGGCTAATTCTCAGATTCCCTTATTGATTAAGGTAGAATTTTGTTCACGGGTCAAACTTGTAATTTGACTTTTAAATATTATTGTAATCACCTCTATTATTATTTTCAGTGGACATACAACATTTCGATTACCTGAGTTTCTCTGAGTGTAATTGTGCTTTGTCTTCTACACCGATCCAAGCTCACAGTGAATTTTTATACTTTTTTGGTGAGTTGAACTTTTGGGCCTCCGAGGCCTAAATCCATGGATCTCCTGTAGCAAAGGAGGCTGTAGTGTCATAGAGGAGCTTTTCACTTGCCCCTTCCTAGTGTCCTGGTGTGACTAGATTGAGATGCTTCCTATGCTCCTCTGATGCTGGGATGTAGATCGCAATCCCAAGCTTGCCTGACAGCAGAGCTCATATCAGGAGTCACTGGAGAAGCCCTTACTTTTTCTCCTCCCAGAAACCAGGCCCAAGGTGCTCCCAATAAATGGCATCTTTTTTCCTGTCTAGGTTCTAAACCAACTGAGAAATTTACAGCATGATAATCTAGATGGGAGACCAACCTATCACTTTCCTTATTGATGAAGTCATTGTTGGCGTATTTGGCCATATCTGCAGGCAAATATGCCTCTGAATGCTGTGCCTCAAGCTGACTGAGTGGCCCATCCCATCGGGGCAGAGCAGGGACAGCAGGTCCACTCCCCACACGCATGGAATGAAGTCTCCCCACTCAGTTCCCTGTTCACCCAAGCTCGCATGTTTTACCCCAGGGATGGCAGGATGGCTTCCAGGGGGAAGTGGGAGGAAAGACTGGGCACATGCACCCTATTTCTTACCCAAATGTACCCATCAGCTACTCATTCTTCTTCCACAGGGAGAAGTAAGAGGTGGCCAGACACCGAGGGTGGATATGGGCTACTTTTTCCATGCAACCCGAGGCACGTGGGGTGTGGCTATGAAGGTCCTGCCTCGGAAGCATCTGTGATGGGCTCAGAGCATGTTGCAAACATGCTAGGGGACCACCTGTCATCTGTTCTTATGAAGCCTGCAGAAATGTCTCCTTAGTGTGCCTCTTCCCACCCTGCCCCTAGCTTGGACCCAGTCCACCCTAACTTATTTTAGACCACTGAGCATCCCCTGCCTGCAGTCCTTCCTGCCTCAACCAGCCTTCTGTTCCTGCCAGGGTCCAGCTCTCTCCAAACAGACCTCCTGTTTACTGTGTCCTGTCTGGATAACTCCACAACCCCAGTGCCGGGAGACTAATGTCATGTCCTGAGTTGAGCCCACGAAGGGCTTCATCACTGGGACCTGTGAGACTTGGGTTCCAGGGCTGGCCCCATCTGCCCTGTGAACTCACCAAACTTTCCTCACTCCTCAAAACACAGTTGACTCTGAGCTTTCGGGATCTGATCGTGCTGAGACCCCCCTCCTTGTTCATCGGGGACCATCGTAAAGGTCATCATTCCTTCCAGGAGGGAGACTTCCCAGACAGTCACAGCAGATGTGGTAGGCTGACCTCTCTCTCTGTGTCTATGTATTTAAATCTCAGAACTCCCAAGAAAAAGATGGACAGAACAAAACAAATATCTTTCAGGCAAAGAATAGTGTGAGGAAAAGCAATGGGGCTGGAGTGTGTATAGCATCATCAAGAGCAGGGTGGGGTCTGAGTTGCACCAAGAGCTTGTGAAGGGGTTCCATGCGGGACAGGGATTGGGCTGCTGACAGAGGGTGGGAGTCCTTGGACACTGAGAAGACAGGTCCACCACAGGGAGCCTCCAAGACTCCAAACTAGGCAAGTATGTGGGGTCATGGCATCACACAAAGATCTCAAAGAGATGCTATCATCACCTAGTCAAGAAGGGAAATTTGGAGATTCCATTTCCCATCTACTCCCAGCTGTGCCCACTTCTACTCCTACCAAGATGGAGTGGTGGGCAGGGCTTGCACCGCAGAGTGCAGCTAAACCACTTCAGTTAAAGCCCAGTGCCAGCAGCAAAGGCTGGCACTTCCTTTCTTGCCTCAGGAGTCCCAGAAAGTCAAGCATGTGGTTCTCCTTCTTCGGAGCCTACTGACTCCAATCCTCATGCTTCTTAGAAGTGTTGGGATGGAGGACTGGGCCCCCTTTGTCCACCGTGGGAGGGTAGGGACTTGCGTCTGGGCTGCAAAAACAAGCACATAGATGGGGCTGATGGACGCTGACAAAGACCACTCACCAGTTCCTTTAAAATGCATGGATATGCCCTGCCACAGAGTTACATTTCAGAATTGAATCAGCTCAAACCATTGTGCTACAATCACATTGCATGTTGAAGGCCTGTGGGCTTTGGAGGAGTTCTTGGTGACCAAACAATGGGGAAGTCTCACTGCACAGTGGTCCTGGCTGGTGAGGGCCTTGCAGGGGATGCAGTTTTCTCAGGCTTCCATGAGAGTGTTAAAGGGAAAAGCATTGTCTCTTAATGCAGCTGTTTGTTGTGTGTTACTTTAGTCTGCTCTCATGCTGCTAATAAAGAATACCTGAGACTGGGTAATTTATAAAGGAAAGAAGCTTAATTGACTCATAGTTTCAACTGGCTAGGCAGGCCTCACAATCATGGCGGAAGGTGAAGAGGAGCACAATCACATCTTACATGCCAGCAGGCAAGAGAGCTTTTACAGGGGAACTCCCATTTATAGAACCATCAGAACTCACGAGACTGATTCACTACCACGAGAACAGTATGGGGGAACCACCCCCATAATTCTATTATCCTCACTTGTCCCCACTCTTGACATGTGAGGGTTATTACAATTGAAGGTGATGCTTGGGTGGGGCACAGCCAAACCATATCATGTGTGCACAATGTTTCATTAGTCTGCCTTCCTTCAATTCTCCCAGTCCGCTGTTCATCTTCCCTACCAATGAACATTATTAACATTCTATGATAATTGCATTTGCAGATGTCAACTTTTCCCAGTAATGTGTAAGGCCACAGGTGTGGAGCTGTACATTACAAAGTCTACCACTACTTAGGGCAGGACCAGCTCCACAGACAAAGCTATGTGCAATGAATGAATGAAGGAAGGAGCATATTTAAACATTCACTCCCAAAACAATACAAAATGCCTCCATCTCTGATCAACACATTAATGCTATCTGCAAAATGTGTTTGAGGCACTAAATGTTGTGTCAACATATTATCACTGTAACTAATTTACATGTACACTGGCATATTTAAATGGTAATGAACTAATCACCCTAAGAAGAAGTCTGTAGTTGTATTTATAATAGCATCATCTATTTGTAATCTACGTCCAAAACTAACTGAAGGTCTAAGTTAAAATTGATTTTACAAGCTAGAGTTTAACATATGTAGAGTTTAAGCAAAGAGGAATCAGAACTTCCCTAAGATGAGATAATGATTTATTAGTAGGAGGTGAAATTAGGTGACACAGGAAAACCGTTACAAATATTTTGGCTGCTGCAACAGTGGTTTAAATAGAAAGTCAGGGCATGGAGCTAGTCTGATGGTATTTGGGAACTGCTATGACTCTTGAAAAACAGGGTATTATTAATTTTTGCTTCCTTTGGAAAGAAAAGTATTAAGAAAGCCTACGTTTTATCCATGTGGATTTTTAATTACACATTCACTGATTAGGCTAAAAACTATGCAAATTGCAAAAATACACACTTTTCTTGAGGTAATCTAAAATGAATTTAGCTATGTCTGGTAAGAAAAAGAAAGCTTATAGGATTCCAGGCCATTGCGGACATAATCATAATTGGAAGAAACAAGTAAAAGTCAACATAATAAAGGAAAAGTAAGGAAAGTCTGTTGCTGTTGGACCAGTCATCTCCGCTGCACGATTGATATGAAAGTTCAATCGTGCAGTTCGTAACATTTGAAAGTTCAATCGGATAGTTCGTTTAAATGTACTGAAGGGGCAGGATGCTTAGGAATGGCTGGTGTCGCCACACCTGGAACCCCTCCAGGCTGTTCTAAACAGGAAGGGGCAGAGGGGTCAGTGTGGTCAAACATGATGGGAAGAGCAGGATGACCAGTAAGTGGAAAGCTCTGGAGGCCGTAAATAAACAGCCTGATAAAGAGACAGATTGAGGATGGGCTGCACAAATAATCACAAGAAAAGCAGAAGGGGAACAAGAGGCGCAGGGTGGAGAGTGGGGCTTGCAGAGAATGTTTCCATTTAGAGCTGGTGAGCTCCAGCACTGTCTCATGCAGACTAGGGAGTCTGTGGGAGCAGGAGGAGCCAGGCATGAAGATGAGGAGTGAACAGAGGCTCCTCTAGGGCTGAAAGGAGAAAGAAGATCCCCCACACCTCCAGTCAGTGCTTCTCCCCAAAAATGCATGAGATGCTGCAAATACGTTGATTTGATGAATAACTGGGTGTGACAAACTACACAGGCTCTACATGGGAATGAGAGAACATTCTGATGAAACTTCGCCCGAGAACTGATACTCAAATTCAACTTAACACTGAGAAAGCCGCGTAACTTACTGGGAACTTGATGTGTCCATTGTGAAAAGAGAGCTGGATGTGTCTTCTCATGGTAAACTGTATTCAAGTTCAACTCTAATCCCTGCTCAGAATCAAATGTCACTAAGGTTGAATCGCTGTATAAAATACACTTTCCAAACAGATGCGTCCTTGAGAGGTAACACTGTCCATACTCACAGCCTCCCAGTGTTTTAATTCTCTGCAGCCCATCTCTGTTGCTTTTACAAAAAGTTTTGGCGTTCTGGCCAAAGAAAAATCAATCAGCAAGATTTGAAAAAATCAAATAAATGAAGTAGAGTTCAATTTAATATTGAGTATGCATGAATTTTTGTGAACTTAGTCGTATTTTCTCATCGCCCTTTGCTGGGTCTTGGGTGGTCACGGGGTCTCCCCAGTTCTGTACCAGCTGGTTCATCATCTGAAATTCTGACAGCTCTTGGGACACAGGGTGGGTGTGTATGGTACACATCCTTCTGATTGTGCATGATCTGGCTAAATCTTCTCTAATTTTGAGTCTCCACCCTGGAGCTTCATTCCTGAAGTGAAGCACGGTTTCTGCCCATACATGCAGAGTGAGATTTCTGTAGGCTAATTAAGAACACATTTCTGTTGTGACACTTGGTGGCAATATATGCCACAGTAACATTTGATCCTTAACAAGCAATATCCAGGCTTTTCTAGGGAAAGAAGCAAATATGGATGGAAGCCATCTATCCAGTAAACAGGTATTAATTAACTGGGTCCCAGCTAAGTAAAAACTCAGAATTAATGAATGCATGTCCTGCATTCATATCAACCACAAAATTTATGGGTTTAATTTAATATTTATGAGTCAAATAAAATTGCTACAGTGTTGGATGCATAGATTTATCTATAACCCACACAGTAACCCATTGGGGGTATACATTTACTAAACACCCTACTTTACAGATGAGGAAATTGAAGCCATGGAGAGGCTAAGGTTTTATCCAAGGTCACACATGAGGAGTGGAGACGGGTGTCAAATCTAGGCCCCCTGCATTCAAATGTCTGTGTTCCTGGCCATTGAAAAGGCATTTTTCTCATCATTTAAGCTCCTTGAGGAGGCACATTCTCACGTAAGCCATCCAGGAGAAGTTCCTAAAGCTGGTGTTGAATTTGGCTCATGCCTTTGTCAAACTGTGGCATGTGGACGAACTTTCAACCTCTCCCAATAGTTGCTCTTTAATATTGAGGAAGTCCTGGAGGAAAAAGCAAAATTTGAAATATCTAAGCTTTTGATCTTCAACAAACCAGGTAAGAAGTGTTATTTATTTATTTATTTTTTCTGTATATAAGCTCTGACGACTTCCTCTTTGATATCTTCCAGTTCTCTTTCTTAATTTGATCCTTCTTCTCAGTCTCAGATTATGTTTCAGTGCAAACCCATGGTCAAAGGGCAAATACTTTCCTTATTCCTCACTATGGGTTTCTTTTCAAACCTCTGCATGCTCCCATTTCCCTTTGTGGCCAGCCTTTTGTGAAGGGTACCTGTGCCCTCAGGTTCACTTTCCCAGTCTCTCCCAGCTCCCTTTGGCCTTGGGGCCACCACCTCTTAGGCTCTGCTCTGAAGGCTCCAGTGGAGGCTGAGGCTTGCCCCCTCCTTGACTTCTCCTTCTGCACGGTCATTTGCAATTTCCCAGGGGTCTGTCCTTGGCTACTTTGGTTCTGAGCTCTCTTGGGCTCCCTTTTCCTCAAAGACCACATAGGGTGTGATGATTACTCAGTTCTAGATCTCCAAGATCTCTAGCTCCTGTTCCCTTACCTTGTAATTCCCCAGACCCTGATACTCACGGTATCCAAAACCAGCCCCATCCCCATGTTCCCCAAGCCTGGGCCTGACCCTGCATTTCTGGCCATTGCCCATGCCAAATGCTAGGAATCATGTTTATCTTTCTCTTTCCCTCAATCCTATCTGCAGTAAAGGCTGAGGTTTTTCTGTTTCCCGTAGGACTTTTCCCCTCGATGTTCTGTGTCCTCATTTCCTTTCTTGTGGTCCATTTCCCTACTTAGATGGCCTTTGTCCATTACAAAAGCCCCTTAATGGCTTGCCTGGGTCTAGTTTTTCTTCTCCCCAGCCTGTGCTTCTGTCTCTGGTTAGAATAGTTCTTTATCTAAAACACAGAGATGATATTTTGAGGGGCTTTTGGTTCCCCATGGCCACCAGATGGTGACCGCTTCTTCAGCACCATTGTCTTGCCACTGCCTCCTCTCTTGGCTCCGTCCTCCAACACTCTACTTTATTCCTGGGCCCAATCCCAGGTAGCAGCTTCTCTTTCCCCAGACATAGCTCGGTGCCTCTGAGCATGTGACTGTCTTCTCTTTCCACCATCGCTTGAAGGGACCTCCCCCTGGAAGCACTTCCCAGACCACTTGGGGTTGCATTCTTCATTCTTCCTATCTGAACACCCGCCTTGTGTATTCCCCATCACCTGGACTTAGGATCATCTTAGCTGGTTCTCTGGCCGCAGTGAACCACAAGGGCAGGTGCTGCATCTGATTCCTTTCCTACACATGCCCCAGCAGGGCACATGCCACAGCCACAGCTGGAGGAAGCCAGTGCTTTTTGCATCCACAAACAAAGGTTTTGATGCCACCCGTGCTGATTTACTGCTCTCAAATCCAACACCATCTGAGCTTGATTTCCTTTCCCACCTACTTACCTGTTCTATTCCTTCCCAGCCAATGCACAGGAGGGAAAACCCCACATCTTCTAGCAGCAAAGGCTATGCACACCACCAGCCCTGTGGAAGCTGCTGAGGAAACAACCCTTGCCGGCTTGTGTCCCATTCTCCCAGCTGACTCTTCATTCCTGATATTTCCAGTTGAGTTGAACAATATTCAGATTACAGCCAAGAAGCCAAGGGGCCAGCCACATTCATCTTCAGATGACATCCACTGAGAATTTGGCCATGACCTAACGGGGACAAAGCGTGTGAGGAGTGGTGCATGTGAGATGATGATATAAAAATGCTAAACCCTTTGGGGGAATGGCTGTACACAGGTCAAATTTGGTAATTCAAGCTAACACAGTTTGTGGTCCTCTGGAGAAGGCAGTCACCACTCACCAGATGCTCTCAGGGCTGCTACAGAGCCCAGGGCGCAGGCACCAGGGCCCCGGGAGAGACTATCGCACATGGGCAGGCCGTGCCTGGAAGCCTTGCTGTCTTTTTTTTTTTTTTTTTTTTAATTTATAAACCGTAGAATTTATTTCTCAGAGTTCTGGAGGCTGAGAAGTCCAAGATCAAGGAGCCAGGTGATTCAGTGTCTGGCAAGGGCTGCTCCCGGCTTCCAAGACGGAGCTTTGCAGCTGCGTCCTCTGGAGGGGGCAATCATTGTGCCCTCACATGGCAGAAGGTTGGAGGAAAAAAGGGAAGGAAGAGCAGGTGAAGCACGTTTTATAAAGACCTTAATCCCTTTCACCGGGAAGAAGCCTTATGACTTAATCACCTCCTGAAGGCCCCGTATCTTAATAGTATTATCACATTAAGAATTAAGTTTTGATGTGAATTTTGGAGAGACACAAACATTCAAACTGTATCACTGCCCATTGCCACCATGGGCTCACGGCTATACAGGGAACATCTCCCATTCTGAGGACCCTCTAGGCAGGTATGTACTTGGCTCCCAAGCCTCCCTGTGGTTCCTCACTGTGTGGAGGAGAAATAGGCCCCACATGAGCCGCTAAGGAGGCCTGGGCCAGAGGTGGGCTTAAGGGGTCAGTTCTGTGCCCCCAACTCTTGGCTCCCACTTAGCTTTCTGAAGGAAATGCAGAGCACCTTTTCCCAGGTAGAGAGCTTAGCTGTCCTCAGCCACCAACCTCCTAAAGGAAAGAAGAAGAAGGATGAAAAGAGGAGAAGACCGACTTATCCTTCTGCAGAACTCTCTCTGCAACAAGAAGCCCTGCTGGCTGTGCTCACGGGCTTTGTGCATGGCTGCTGAAGTGCTGGTTGACAGCAGCATCCTCTCTTTGTGTGGTTAAAACCAAAGCTAGGAGAAAGTGGCTGAGAGGCCATCCCCCGCAGGAGGTGCACACTGGTCTCATTTTCCCTCGGGTCAGCCCTTCATTTACTACCTGTGTTACTTACCTTTGAAATCATCTGGAATAGTTGAGTCCTTTAACACAACCACATCACAGCCAGTAAAAATATTTTTGTGTCCAATCCTTAACACATAGCACTGAGTCTTTCTATATAAAATCATGTGGGTTTTCACAGTGAATATTGGCAAAGACTTTCCTGGACCAAAATTGGACTGAGGTTCCTCGGAGCCTTCTTTGACCTTGGCCCCTGCGCTTGTAGGGCCTGCAGAGACAGCCCAGTTGTGGTCGGAATCCTATTAAGCCAGTTTGGTGAGAATCCCCTCCCTCTAATGTTTGATCACCCTTGCTATCTGCTCACCCTGGCCTACCTTCAGCAACAATCCTATTAAGTTGGTTTAGCAAGAATCTCCCGACTCTTAATACCTCTTCTTGGTAATCTTCCACCCACCGACCCCCCACTCCCCTGCTGGCTGTTGATCCCCACTTTGCTGTGTTTGTGGCTGAACCCCCTCTCTCTCCCATGGTAATAGTTCTGACATCTATCACAATAGTTCTGAAAAAACTCTTTCTTACCATGTTAACCAAACCAGAAAAAATCTGTTTTTAACTGCATATTAACATCTCCACAGATGGCTTTTATGGGTTTTGCTTGTTAGAAAAATGGTCCATTGTCATCACAACTGCATTACCAGACCCGTTTGACCACAGGCATCTGACCTCAAGGACACAGACTTTTTAGAAATGAGTTTTCTTCCTGCTGTTGCATGTAGCTGCGTCCTTGTTTCAGCTCTTGCGTACAATTTGATACCATAAAATGTAAATGAAGACACAATTTTCATAGAGGGTCTCTGGACCTTTTCTAATCAGAGAAGTGGGTGGCAAATAGAGGACAAGTCAGCTCCCTCCACACAGGGAAAGTAACGCCACCAGCACAGAGTGTGTGGATGGTTCCGTGTCCCGGAGCAGGAAGAATATTCCTTCCTCCTGTCCATGTTACCTCCTCATTTTCAGTTACAATAGATGTCAATCTAATTTACTGTATAAATGTAAAAGTCTTTTGTATCTTTGCATTTTATAGTAAATCTTTTAAAAAATATATTAGGACAATACACAATATTTCTCCAACTCATGACTGCCCCCTCACACGTACAGATGTGCACACACACACACACACACACACACACAGACACAAGCACAAAGCAAAAACAAGTCCTTTTTAAATAAAAAGTGGAGCAATAAATCTTACACTTCAATTTCTATAAGGAAATTATTCATAATAGGATGGGAAGTTTTGAGTTTGAGTTGGAATATTCTTAAATTGATAACACTAGGTGTTTTTAGCACCTTTTATTATGTAGAAATTAAGAGAATATAGAGTTAGAAATACATAAATATACAAATAAAAAATATAAAGCAAAAACGATATACAGTTGAAGCATTTATTTGAGTAACTCAAGTCAAAAAACATCTCTTGAGAAAGATGATATTGCTCTTTTGAAGGTTGTAGCTGAATTTCCTGTAACTCTTTTCAATTCGCCTGGGGACTCTTAAATAAATAGACTGCCAGTTTACTTCCCTTGGAAATTCTGATTCCACAGGATTTTCATTTTTCAAAGAACATTCTCTAATGATTGTGATGATTGGACGAGTTTGGTAGCCACTGGCCCAGACAAGTTCATGACGGCACCATGAAACTATTAGGTTGGTGGAAAAGTAATTGGGGTTTTTTAAAAGTAATGGCAGAAACTGCAATTATGTTTTCACCAAACTAATATGTCTATAGTCATGGCAAAGTTTGTTTTTCTGCTTCTCATAAACTTGAATGCTGGTCTGAATTATGAAACATTGGGCCTTTATAGTGTCCATATACCTTCAAGACTCTGAAGACACTCTAGATCAGGGGTTTTCCAATTATGCTTTACTCGAGATGGTAGAAACCAGGGTGAAGTTGTGGAGGGTGACAAAGGCACCTCAGAAGGACTAAGGTTCCCCTGTCATAAGGCCTGAAAAGCAGAGCATGCCACCACTGAGTATCTTTGTAGCATTCTTCCACTTAGGTTTCCTTTGAATAAAAGATTTCCTGGCTTTAAAAATTGTTTGAGAGCAATGATCATCCAGACCAGTGTTACTCAATCCATGTGAAAATGCAGCCTCGGATCCCACGGGTCTCCAGGAGGGTGGATGATCCTCATTTTCTGCAGTCTCCCAGATGATGTTGCTGCTACTGATCCAAGAACCAGTTTGAAGAGCTGGGATCTAGACCAGTGCTGTGGAATAGAAGGAATGCAAACCACACATGTAATTGCAAATATTTTAGTAGTCCCAGAAGAAGTAAAGACAAAAAAATAGTGCAACTATTTTAATAGATTTCATGAAACCGAATTCATCTAACATGTGATCAAGTAAACATGCAATCAATTAAAAACACACCAATGCAGTATTTTATTTTCTTTTTGTTTATTCTAAGTCTTTGAAATCTGGTGGGTCAGTTACATTTAAGGCACACCTCAATGTGGATCGCTACATTTCACGTGTCCAGTGGCCACGTGCTCTACCCTATTGGAAAGTGCAGAGCTAGCCCACACACTGATCCAACGTTTAAATCATTTTCAATGATGTTTCAATATGGTATTTTCAGTCACTTCTCAAACATTTATAAATAACAGGAAACATATCTTCTAAAGTTGTCCATTTATCCTCAGTCAGCTTTTTAAATTATTTCTCCCTACTTAGGCCAAAATTTCTCATTGTGTCTTCTGTTCATTGCTTCTAATTCTAACTCTTGGAGGTGCACAGAACTAAGTGAATCTACTTTTTACAAAATATTTTCACATAATGGGAGTCTTTATTCCCCCTTTTTTGAGCTTTCTCAGATCTTGTCTTATATTACAAAGTCCTGACTTGTTTTTGAGTTATGTTTGCCTATTTTTTATTGGAATATTTTTTGGTCCCTTTTACACTCAGGATGTAGGATCAAGCACCACGTTCTAGCTACTCTCTGAGCAGTGCAACATCGTTGTTTTAACAATGATTCAATCTGGGACGGCTCAGCACTTGTTAAAGCAATGACCCTTGGGGACACCTTTATCTCAGCATCCAGGAGCACCCTGGGCACATCCACCCATGGACCACTGGGACTGTGCAGGGCTCTGTCTACCCCAGGCAAATGCTGCTGTGTTTTATTCAGCTCATTGTCTACAACACAAGGATGTTTTGGATGCAGATTTCATCATCCATGGAAATCACTATTACATCAAGCCTTATGCCATGCAAAAATGTGGACAGTATTACCTCAATGCCCACATCCTAGTGATGACAAATTCCAGCTTGGCCTTGATCCAATGGCCCACATCCTTGGGGAACTGTCTTTCAATATTCTTTGAACCAGTAAGGCATCTCAATTGCAATAGCATGCCATCTATGTGCTTTCCTCACGCCCAGAAGAAAAGAACGTGATATTTGCCAGTGTGTTGCAGACATTGACTGTGTCTATGCTGTTTTTCTTATCTAGAAATCAGTAATCTTGTCCCAAAAGATGAAGTTCACCCAATCTGTGTTTGTGAGGAGCCCAGGTAGACACCAGAGATAGCTGCCCCTTTACTTCGTGTTCCTAGACTGACCCATTTACCTCTGACCCAGGCTGACATCCAGCTTCCTCTTGAGCACAGTCAGAACTGCACTTGCTCCTCTGAGTTATCCTGTCTCTGTGCTACCCTGTGGCTGCTCAGAATCTCTTGCAACATATTCACAATGTCCTTCATAAGTTATTTTCGGATCCCAGGATATAATTTGTCCAGGCCCAAAGGTAAGACCTCATTTGCAGATTGAAAGTTCCCTTCTTAACAAACCTTTTACCTCACTTGGACTTCAATTCCCTGTTCCAGTCCTTATTTTATCTATGTCTTTCCAGTCCAAAATATCTTTAACTTCAAGAAAGAATATGAGGGCAGATTAGAAGCAGAGGAATTTGGTGTTTTAATCCTCTACATACATATAAAGAATGCTATTAACAATAAGCAATGAGTGGAGCTTCTTTTCTTTCCACTACTTTCTTGGTCCTTCTTCCTAGTCCATGAATTCATTTAATAAACATTTTAATGAGTGGTTATTATGTGGTAAGAACTGTTCTGATCACTGGGGTCACAGAAATGAAGAAAACCACCATGGTCCCTTACTCCCAAAACTTAGATGATACTGGACTCTCAGCCACATGGGAAGTGGAGCATGCTATGTTCTGGCCCAAGATTCTAGGGATTATTGAGTAATTACCACAGAAATGGGGAGTTTTTAGTACTTTCTTTCCCCCACATTGGCTAACACTCCCAAATTCATGTTAATGATATGCCACATGGTGATTTTCTCATCTATGATATAATATGGCCCAATACATGCTATCCTCTTGTGTATTTATTTACTGTAGTTAGAAACAGGGAGGATAGTTACTGGAAGACATCCATAGAAAGAAAGCATCATTCTTCATTTGCCATTAGATTTCTCTTGGTTTACCAAGACGTGGGTTCCTTTAGGTCTAAGGCTAAGGAGACTTGATAAAATGGTCCGTTTTGTGATATTAGCCTTTGGGTCTTGCATCCACTGTGGCCTCCTTAGTTAAGTTTGAAATTTGAAGTTTGGAGGTGGTTATTTTGTTATTTTGCAGATATTAAGTAACAAAATCATATTTTATAAATTTATTTTCAAATCACATTTGAGATACATATGAAATGCAATATGAGGTCAAAAATTATACAACAGCTATCAAAGACCTTTGACTATCTGTGTTTTTCCTTTTTTGATGTTTCTTTAAAATTTATCGAATAAACATTCCTAAAATAGGGGTGGGGGGCATAGAACTTCCAAGATGGCTAATTTTACTGGGTTTTTTATTCAATAAAAAAAATTTTCTGAAAATGTTGTGACTATATGACTTCAAGTTATGTGTCACTTGGTAGTTTTATGAATTCAGTGATAAAGAACTAAAATCCTATTCAAGGCTACAATTTTATAAAGCAGAATGTTGTATAATGTAAGAGATCACAAAATCACTCAACAAATGATTAATATGCCAACATCAATCACAAAAGAATAGCACCTATTGTGCCTTTCCTCTTATTGTAGATGAGAAAAGCCACCATGTGGCATATTAATACTTTTGGGGGACATTAGGAAATATGGAGTAAATAAAGGAGAAGGAAAAAGGTTAATAATTTTATTTAAAAGCGGTTTTCTAATTATCTTGCATTCACAAATGTGACATGTTTTATTTTTTAAAAATCATGTTGGCCTTTCTAAAAATGCAGTGCTCTGTATTGCAGTTATAACACCAAGGCGTTATGTGGGAAGATGTAAACATTTCAACATTCGGATTATGAGTAGTGCTGTGATCCTATGCCAAACTCAATTATATCATTTATTTCAAAGTAATGTCTAGAGGGGGGCCCAGCAGGGAGTATGGCTTCCCCTGACGTTGCTGGAGAGACTCCGTGGACCCATGCAGGGGACTGGATGGCCAAAGACAACTGGAGTGTTTGCTAAGGATGTTGTCTACAGCCCACCTTTTTCGAAAGTGAGAGGCCCACCAGAGCCTTATGGCTGCAGACAACGGGCAAAGTAGAAGACAGAAAACATATAAAGGAGAGAATACCCCAATTTGGAATATAAGCAAATTTAGAAAGAAACCAGAGTTACAGGCTTAGTTAACAGAGATGAGATTCCCATTTAAGGTTGACTTTTTACTATCTGTGAATGCTTTAAAATGTATACATGTGTGTGTGCACACATGTGTATGTGTGTGTGTCTAGTGGGGCTGAATATATATATATATGCACATATATATATACACACACACACACATACATATACAACCACATATACACATGCATACACACACGTCATAGATTTATGTGTCTGCATTATATTCACTGTTCTTTAACAGGCTTGTTTGCTGTGAGAAGCATTATATAGAACATGCCATTCTTTTCAGAATTTAGTGTTTTGGTAGCCTGAAATAACACACAACACATCCATAGAAAATAACTACTAATTGTCTACATGGCTCTATATTCTGCAAGTACCCTTTGCATTACTATGAAAATATGTCCAGCTTAGTGTTTCCAGGAAGAGAGAGACAGAGAGAGTGAGAAACAAAGAAAGAGAGAGAGAGAGAGTTAATTTTGCCTTCAGCATGTTTATAGTGTATGTATACAACCTTAATAGTCTTTTATTTTACTGAGTATAAGAGTGTCAGTAACACGACACATATTGTTAGCACTACTGCTCTGAGATTCGGTTTGCTTAGAGTTCATTTCCATGAGGCTGGGCCTGGACCTCTCACCGGGGGACCTGGCTGCAGGAGGCATTGAGGGTGGGGAACCTCACGGGGTAGGGGAGGACAGAGTACTGTGTGTTCCCAAGAAGAGTTTACAAATATTCTTTCAAAATTGTCTAGCATGTTCAAAGGCATTTTTAATATTGCTTTAATTTAATATTGGCACAGAGCAATGTGTCTTCGCAGTATTTTCCCCTAAATCCGTGTTTGTAGCGTCTAACACACAAAGGGTGGAAACAGAAAAAAATGTCAGCTATGCCTTTCATAGTCTGAAACGAGACCATATATAGATGTAGAAAGTCATGTTAAAGAGGTTCATACACATAGACTCACGCATCCCACATATCAGGGTCAGAGGTGTACAATCAGAGGCAGCTTTTAGTCGAAGGGGCCAAAAAGAGATCATACACTTTATTCCATCCTTCTTTTATCTCTAACCCCCACCCCGATCCCCACCCTCTAGGACACAGGAGCCAGAATGACCTAAACAGCCAATAATAGCATTTTGGGGTTAGTCTGACTAGTGACATCCACACTTTCTGAGCATGAATCAGGCCTCTTCTGCCATGTGCAACCCTCGGGGCCCCTCCCAACTGCTCTCTGCATCTCACATGCTGACTTGGAGCCACAGGTGGGCTGCCCATCTCAGGACAGCAGGGCAGAACTGGGGCTCTGGGTGGGACACTCCATATTCTAGTAGAGGACCACCTATTGTCCAGCCTGGGCCAATCTGTTCCCTGCCCTACGTGGGCAGGCCCTGGGCAGGGTGAGCCCCTTCCACCTGCCTCCCTCCTGGATGGACCCTCGGAGGGCTTCCTGGGACCCCAGAGGTTCTGCCCCTTTTTCTAGGTCCCTTGCCTGAACCAGTAGCCCACACTCTCCTGCTTCCAGGTGTGCATAGCCCTGGAGCCCCAGGGAGGCTGGGGAAGGACACCTGGGTGTGCCTCCTCATTGGTAGGGCAGGCTCCTCTCAGAATCTGAAAGGGAAATGGAGAATGGACTATGACTGTCTTTGGGGTCCCCTTCAGTTAGGGCACACCATTCCCTGACTGGACTAGAGGCCTAAGGGAGGAAGCTAAGAAGCCTTCACTTTGGGAATCCACCCTTTTCACAACTTCCCTAGGCCTGGGGACCTTCCCAGGAGGTTCTCTGAGGCAGGCTCTGGACCGACCTAAGCAAGGAGGATGGTAGGGTTAGTGGATGGAGGTCTTAAAGATGTCCTCCGTCAAGACAATTGCTTGGCTTGTTAAGCTAATTTTTTTCTGTAGAAACCTCTTTTGGCACTTCAGGATTTGTCTGTTTCCAGGATCTTCTCTATATTTCTTCTGTGAAAAACACTAACCCCACCCCAGGCACAAGAATGTCTCAGGGGAAGGAGAGACAGGTCATGTGTTCACAAGGGCAAAAAAAAGGCTACTCGTAATTTACAATATTATATATACATGTACAGAAATACATACATCCCTTGCAGCAATCATTTCTTGAGTAACTACTATGAAATTCACCTGTTAGGTGCATTGTAAACTATGAGATCAACAAAAATAGATGAATTACTTTGAATTAAATTATAATGTCCACAAAAGCCCACATAAATCTCTCCCCATATTTTGACTAATGAAGGTACATTCAAAATAAATCTCCTTGAGATCCATGATTGTTGCACATTTCAAATAAAAATTTTCATAAACTCTAAAACCATTAAAAATATTGCTCCAGAAGTAGCAGATTAGCAATTCGAATACATTAAAAAGGCCAGTATGGTGGTAAAGGAGCCAGCACCCTCTTCCATGGACACTTAAATGCAAAACAGATACCAAAACCAGACAAAGACACATCAAAAATAAAACTATGGGACAAAATCCCTGATGGATATTGATGCAAAAATTCTCAACAAAATACTAGCAACCTCAACTCAACCACACATTAAAAAGATCATCATGATCAAGTAGGATTTCTCTCAGGGATGCAAGGATGGTTCAACACTGGCAAGTCAATCAATGTCATACATCATATCAACAGAATGAAGGATAAAAACCACATGATAATTTCAATTTATGCTGAAAATCATTTGATAAACATCAACATCCCTTCATGATAAAAATCTTCATATAGAAATAACATTCTTTGACACAATTAAATCCATATATGACAGACCCACAGGTAGTTTCATATTGAATGGGAGAAAATCAAAAATCTTTCCTCTAAGATCTAGAATATGTAAAGGATGCTTAGTGTCACCACTGTTATTCAACATAGTACTGGGGGTCCTAGTTAGAGCAATAAGACAAGAGAAAGAAATCAAGGGCATCCAGATGGGAAAGGAAGAAGTAAAGTTATCCTTGTTTGCAAATGATATGATTTTATATTTGGAAAAATGCGTAGAATCCACCAAAAAATACCTTTTAAACTGATAAATTCAATAAAGTTGCAGGATACAAAATCAACAAACAAAAATTAGTGACATTTTATGTGTCGAACAGCAAACAATCTATAAAAGAAATTAAGACAAAATCCCATTTATAGTAGCTACAAATAAACTACCTAGAAATTAACTTAATCAAAGAACTGAAAGTTCTCTACAATGAAAACTAAACTATAAAGCATTGATGTAAGAAATTGAAGGCATTCATCACAGAAATAGAAAAGACAATTCTAAAATATATATTGAACCACAAAATACACAGAATAGCGAAAGCTATTCTAAGCAAAAAAGAATAAAACGGAAGGAATCACATTACCTGACTTCAGATTACACTACAGAGCGATAGTGAACAAAATAGTATAATGCTGGCATAAAAACAGGCCCCTAGACCAGTGGAACAGAACAGAAAAGCCAGAAATAAATCCACAAATCTATAATGAACTCATTTTTGACAAAATTTTCGAGAACACGCACTGAGGAAAGGAAAGTCTCCTCAGTAAACAGTGCGGGGAAAAGTAGATATCTCTATGCAGAAGAATGAAACTACACCCCATCTCTTTCTATACACAAAAAGCAAATCAAAATAGATGGAATATTTAAATCTAAGACCTCAAACTATGAATATACTGAAAGAAAATTTTGAGGAAATACTCCAAGACACTGGTCTGGGCAAAGACTTCTTCAGTAAAACCCCAAAGGCAAAGGCAACCAAAGCAAAAATGGACAAATGGGATCACATCAAGTTAAAAAGCCTCTGCACAGCAAAGGAAACAATCAACAAAGAGACAACCCACAGAACGGGAGAAAATATTTGCAAACCACCAATCTGAGAAGGGACAAATAACCAGACTCTATAGGGAGCTCAAACAACTCTACAGGAAAAATCCAATAATCAAATTTTAAAATGGACAAAAGACCTAAACAGGCATGTCTCAAAAGAAGACATCCAGATGGCAAACAGGTATATGGAAAGCTGCTCAACATCACGCAAGTCAGAGAAATGCAGATCAAAACTACTATGAGATATCATTTTACCCCAGTTAAAATAGTTTTTATTCAAAATACAGGCAATAACAAATGCTGATGGGCATGTGGAACAAAGGGCCCCTTGTGCACTGTTAGAGAGAATGCAAATTAGTACAACCACTGAGGAGAATGGTTTGGAGGTTCCTCAAATACCCAAAAGTAGAGCCACCATATGCCCACTGCTAGGCATATACCCAAAAGAAAGGAAATCAGTATATCAAAGAGATCTCTGCAGTCCCATGTTTATCGTAGCACTGTTCCCAAAGGCCAAGATATGAAATCAATCTAAGCCTCCACCAACAGACACACGGATAAAGAAAATGGGGTGCACACGCACAATGGAGTGCTATTCTGCCATAAAAAAGAAAGAATGGGATCCTGTCATTTGCAAGAGCATGGATGGAACTGGAGGTCATTATGTTAAGTGAAATGAGCCAGGCACAGAAAGACAAGCGTCACATGCTCTCACTTATTTGTAGGAACTGAAGCATTTGAACTTATGGATATAGAGGTTGTTACCAGAGTCTGTAAGGGAAGTGGGAGTGAACAGAGTGAGGATGCTTAAGGCTTACAAATGATCGTTAGAAAGAATGAATAAGATCTAGTATTTGATAGCACAACAGGGTGACTATAGTCAAAAATAATTTAACTGTACATTTTAAAATAACTAAAAGAGTATAATTAGATAGTTGGTAACACCAAGGAGAAATGCTTGAGTGATGCACAACCCATTTACCCTGAGGAGATTATTACCTATTGCCTGTATCAAAAATATCTCATGTAACCCCAAAATATATACACTTACCATGTGCCCACAAAATTAAAAATAAAATTTTAAAAATATTCCCGCTAAAATTCAACTTAACAAATAAGTTGTACGTGAGGTTTCAGTTTCTAAAGAAATTATTAAAGCATTTTATGTTAACAGAGAAAAAAAATAGTCAGTGCTACCTGAGGCGGTCATTTTTGGGGAAGATCATTGCTGCGAGTCCAGGAATGCTCCCAGTTAGGACCACTGTGGGGTCACCCAGGAAGAACCAGACCTGGTGGATTTTGTTGACCCAAACCCGAAAGTCAACATCCACTTTTCCCACACAGTGGCATACCGCAGAGTGAGTGTGAAGGTTTAGATCCTCTGAAACTACCCCCTCAAGTCATTCCTGAGACACAGGAGAGTGCGTGGGTACGTGTGTATATATATGTGAGTCCTGAATGGTTTCAGCCACTTGGGATGCAGAAATCTCCCTCCTGGCGCGACCTGCTTGGGTTTATAATAAATCAATATCCCCTGAGAAATCCTGGTTCCCAGGAGCTCTGCTGTGTTTGCTAACTGTCTGCAGAGAATCCAGGCTCTCTGGAGGCCCCCAAAACAACCCCGTGCTGTGCAAACAAAGCCTCTGGACAGCAGCATAGCCCCTACAACGTCTTCCCTAGTTGCAGATGGCAGACACTGAGTATGAAATAAAGGAGGTTATAGTTAAATAACTGCGATGAGGAAATATTTCCCTGAGTCAGGAGGCAGGATTCCGGCCGTCCAGTTCATAATTAAGCAATAATCCCAAGAAACGCAGCCATTACCAGCAGTTAATGACGACTTTGTTGGTTAACAGCTCGACCTGAAGCTGAAGATTGTTAACACTCTATCAAACTCCTTGTTAAGAGTGCTAAGTTTTTATTTAAACACGCTTGGATCGCAGCTGGAGAGCTGTGGGGGCATCAGGCATCCCCCAGTGGCTAATGACCAGTTTTTTTCCATCAGTCAGAGCACCGGGCACATTCCATTATGTTTATATAATAGTTGTTAACTGCCGCACACTGGTGCCACTTTGTATGGGGACCTCATACGACATGAGGTTCAACTCCTTCTCCTCCCCTTGCACCAAAGACATATTTGCAGTTGTTTTCCTTGTTATTGATGTTGCCAACATTTTGACTTCTGTGATTTACCTAAGGCATGTTTTGGAATTTAAGGGAATGCACAGGAAAGGCTAGACACATCAGATTGAAGTGGGGACGTGTTATCAGCCTGCAGGCTTACCCAAACCAAACCTGAAGGGTGCAAGGCCATGGCAGCCTCCTGAGAACTCCAGGCCTTCTCTCTGAAGGTGGTCAATTGTCAATGCAATTGTCATCAGAAACATGTCATAGTTATTAGCCAAAGAGCTATTTTACCTTTAGGATTCTGCATTGACTGGAAGCTATCCTCACATAAACCTGCTGCAAATGCTTTCATCTCTTCTCCTTTTTCTTTAGCATAAATGAGAGGCCTGCATTGGGAATGTCAAGCTGCCTTTAGTCAATCATTAGACTAATCAGAGGAAGGCAGAGCAGGTAGGAGCTTCCAGAGAGGAACCTGGGTGTCTGTCTGTGTTCAGGTGTGCAGAAAGACAGCAGAATTCTCCACCATCTGCATAGAGATGAACTTGGGTTCCTGGGCATGTTCAGGTGTGCAGGAAGACAGCGGGATTCTCCACCATCTGCATAGACATGAACTTGGGATCCTGGGCATGTTCCAGTGTGTGTGGAGACTGTGGGATTCTCCACTGTCTGCATCGAGATGAACCTGGGCACCTAGTCATGTTCAGGTGTTCAGAAAGACAGTGGGATTCTCCAGCATCTGCATAGAGATGAACTCGGCCACCTGGGCATGTTCAGGTGTGCGTGGAGACAACGGGATTCTCCAGCATCTGCATGGAGATGAACCTGGGCACGTGGGCATGTTCAGGTGTGCGTAGAGACAATGGGATTCTCCAGCATCTGCATGGAGATGAACCTGGGCACGTGGGCATGTTCAGGTGTGCGTAGAGACAATGGGATTCTCCAGCATCTGCATGGAGATGAACGTGGGCACGTGGGCATGTTCAGGTGTGCGAGGAGACAACGGGATTCTCCAGCATCTGCATGGAGATGAACCTGGGTGCCTGGTCATGTTCAGGTGTGCAGGAAGACAGTGGGATTCTCCACTATCCACATAGGGATAAACTTGGCAACCTGGGAACATTTAGTTGTGCAGGAAGACACCAGGATTCTCCACCATGTGTATAGAGATGAACCTGGGCGCCTGGGCATGTTCAGGTGTGCGGGGAGACAGCGGGATTCTCCACCATCTGCATAGAGATGAACCTGAGCACCTGGGAGTGTTCAGGTGTGTGTGGAGACAGTGGGATTTCTCCACTACCCTCATGGAGATGAACCCGGGCACCTGGGCATGTTCTGGTGTGTGGGAAGATATCGGGATTCTCCATCATCTGCATATAGATAAACCTGGCCACCTGGGCATGTTCAGGTGTGCAGAAAGACAGCGGGATTCTCTACTATCTGCATGGAGCCATGACGCACACTTCTTTCTTATGACTGGAAGAAAAACTTCAATCAAAGGGACCCATGCAGACAGGCTCAGGTGTGTTGCTGACCCTGTCCCATGGTCCCATCGTTCACATGGAGTCCACACAGCTCTGCCCTAGCCCTGCCAAGTTAGCATCCCACGAACCCACTCCTTTGTGGCATCTGTCAGAGGCATCCAGAATTCATTATCATATTAATGTCAGGATGGGCTCCCCTGGAACTCTGAGTTTTGTCTGTGCAAGGGCTTCCCGGGGCATTGGAGAAGCAGAGCAAAGCCTTTGGAGCAGGAGGCATTCAGTGCGAGGTACAGATGGGCCAGGCCCTTTGTTCTGCGTGGCCTGGTGGGGGGGCTGTTCTGGGAAGCAGCCAGCCTGCCTTGGTCTCAGTGAACATGGCCATGCCATTGTGTGAGTTTAATTGTCACTATGTGCCTGGAATCTGAGGGGTGCTCTGGAGGATGAGGACAAGTGCTGGGAGCCCTCTGCCAGACCGAACAGAGGCCCAGTGCTCCTGCATTCTGTCCCTGTCACCTTTGCTCAAAGAGGGATCCTCCTGACAAAGCAATTAAAAAGTATGACTTGTTTACAAAGCCATCTATCCACAAACCCCAGGATGATTTCTCTGGCACTTTCACACATGGCTGTCTTAACAGGTTCTCCTACTACAAAGCAATTACTTAGACCCTGAGATATCAAGACAGGTGGACAAATAAAAAACTGACCACAGTGCCTCCTGAAAGGAGACTAAGGGGCCATGTGGTATTTCCTGTCTTTTTTAGAGACAGGGTCTTCCTCTGTTGCCCAGGCTGGAGTGCAGTGATGGGACTGTGGCTCACTGCAGCCTTGACCTCCTGGCCCAAAGCAATCCTCCCACCTCAGCCTTCCAGAGTGTTGGGATTACAGGTGTGAGCCACTGCACCCAGCCTGAATTTCCCCTTTGAAAATGCCATTGTCCCCCGCTACATGCTGAGGCATCTGTTTTACAGCCATCTCGTGTCTTTGGTTATACAGAAGATCTTTCTTTGCCAGGCAAGACTCAGTCCAGTGAAAACACTCACTGGGCATGGCCTGGCATTCTGTATGCTGACAACACAGCTGTCCAAAGGCAAGGGATTAGGATTTTCTAAAGCATGTTTCTTAGGATGGCAGTGCCACAATGAGTTATTTGTTACATTTAGACAGCCCAAATTTTTCCTTTTAGTCATGGGTTACCTTTTTTAAAGTGAGTTTTAAGTAAATGCTTAACAAGAACCCAGGGTCAAGATCTGGGCTGGTCTCAGGTCGCGTTTCTTGGATTTCCCCTCCAGGCGCTTGTCCCTTGTCTGCCCTACGTGCCCTCCTGATGCATCCCTTCTCCCATTCCAGCAGTGACACCCTTTCACCTGCACCTTGCTGCCACACCCTCGAAATTTCTGAAGTCATTTATCTTCTGATTCATCCAGGACGGCTTCCTTCCAGATGCAGCTGGGCCTCTGCCTTTATGCAGGAACCCATCAGAGAAATCACACTGCCTTCTCATCACCTGCCTTTCTACATTTAGAGGGCTGCGTGCACCGCAGTACTAAGAATTTAATTAGGTTCTTCGGTTGCTTCTGGAGATGTACTTTCATCATTTCAATGAAGTCCAACGTCTCAGCAGAAGAAAGACCATCTCTGTCTGTTCTCCTGTCCTCATGGTATCCGTGTGGGTGGCCTCACCCCGGCAGATATTTGAGCACTTGGCCCTGAGTGAATGCTTGGCATGTATGACCCTACTGTGCCATTCGCTCAAGCTTCTCTGCTTCTCAAGTCTTTAGACCTGGCATTTCTCTCTTGGCACAACCTGACCCTTTTCCATCTTCTTTGTCAGACACCACAGCAAAAGATGTGCACATGGAAGCATCTTCTCCACTTTCCAATGATTGTCTTGTTAAATTAAATTTATCTTAAAGCTGTCTCTTCCCATATTTTAAGTGTGCACTACAGGTCTCTCTGTACATGGTGAACTGAAACCTACCTGGATGTGTAGATAGACTGTAACCTGCTCGTGTGCCAATCACCAAGTTTTGGCCAATCACAGGTGGTCCACTGTTCAAGCCAGGTTCAAATAAGGCAGCCTGAGGTGTTTCTGTGCCTCACTTCCTTTGTTCTGTCCATCAATCCTTGCTGACTGCACAGCGCTGCAGTCTCTCTGAATCTATTCCACTTCGGGGACTGCCAGGTTATTGAATTGTTCTTTGCTCAGTTAAACTCCCTTAAACTTAATTGTCTGAAGTTTTTCTTTTAACAGTCTTTGACCATCAGATGAGAGGGTGAATTTGGAATGCTCTTAGGGGGTCTAGGACTTTGCCTTTGATTTTCATTTCATTTTACATTATTCTGATATGAAGTCAGCTCCAGTGGTCTCCTCATGGGACTCCTGGGGGCCACGGTCCTCAGAGAGCTCACTGACGGTCTACTGAAAGAATTGGAGCCTGCAAGAGTATAACCGCTCTTGTGGAAGGGTGGCTGCTCCTACCCTGGGGAGTCCTCACCCACCCATCCATACCCATTTTTTCCCTCCCTGTCTCTGAGCTGCCCTCTTGACTCTGGCCTAGTTTCTCCAACTCTGACCACTTTTGTCTCTTTATACAACAGGCCTCCTCCCATCTGGTACCTCAGGGAGCCACTGGCCTTTTCTGGGCACTCTTCAGTGGGTGGGCATCTAAGCCACTTCCAGTAAACACAGCCCCCTTGCCTGCAGACACCTGCCTTCTGCCACCAACCTTATTAGGCCTTTAGCTCAGATTCCCTGGTGCGAACCCATGGTCCTCTTCCAATAGGCCATCCTCCTCAGCTTTGAACCAGAGTATTTGAAATGGTCGTGCCGGGACTCTCCCATTCCGACTGTGTTTTCAAATTCATGTCTTCACTGGAGGGTGTTTTCCTTTCATTTTGATGCAGCAGTTTTCACCACGACCCCTGCCATTCTCCCAGCCAGACCTTCTCCTGACTCCAAGCTGCCTCCCTCTGTCCCTGTCTCACTCCCCACCCATGCCAATCCTGCCTCAGACACTTCTTCCTGCTCCTGTCTTCACCCGTGTTCCTCGGTATCCCCTCCACTTCCACCGCCTCCATGAGAGGGACTTCCCTGTGACCGACTCTTCTCTGGAGCTCCAAGCCTGGATTTGCAAGCTGGACCTTCTTGGAGTCTCACAAATAAAATGCATTCCAAACGCATCCTTAACACTTTTGCCCAGACCCTTATAACCCTCTTGATTCCTCTGTTTGTATTAATGATGCCACATTTTTCACTAAACTCGGAGCAAAGTCTTTTTTTGTTTTTCTTTCAACTTTTAGGTTCAAGGGTACAAGTGCAGGTTTGTTGCATAGATAAACTTATGTCATGGGAGTTTGTTGTATAGATTATTTCATCACCCAGGTATTAAGACTAGTACCCATTAGTTATTTTCCTGATCCCCTCCTTCCTCCCCCCACACACCCCTTGAAAGATCCCGGTGTCTGCTGCTTGCCTATATGTGTCTATGTGTTTTCATCATTTAGCTCCCCTAAGCTCTCTCACTTACAAGAAGTGAGAACATGTGGTATTTGTTTTTCTGTTCCCGCATTAGTGTGCTAAGATAATAGCCTCCAGCTCAATTCATGTCCCCAAGAAGGACATGATCTTATTCTTTTTTATGGCTGCATAGTATTCCACGGTGTATATATACCACATTTTCTTTATCCAGTCTATCATTGATGAGCATTTAGGTTGGTTCCATGTCTCTGCTATTGTAAACAGTGCTGCAATAAACAAATGCATGCATGTGTTTTTATAATAGAATGATTTGCATTCCTTTGGGTATATACCCCATAATGAGACTGCTGGATTGAATGATCTGTCTTTAGGTCTTTGAGAAATCTCCACACTGTCTTCCATAGTGGCTAAAATAATATACACTCCCAACAAGAGTGTATAAGCATTCCTTTTTCTCTACAACCTCACCAGTATCTGTTATTTTTTGACTGTATAAAGTAGCCATTCTGATTGGTGTGAGATGGTATCTCATTGTGATTTTGATTTGCGTTTCCCTAATGATCAGTGATGTTGAGCTTTTTTTCATATGCTTGTTGGCCACATGTATGTCTTCTTTATAAAAGCATCTGTTCATGTCCTTTGCGCAAGTTGTTATGTTTTTTTTTCTTATACATTTGTTTAAGTTCCTTATAGATGCTGGATGTTAGACTTTATCAGGTGCATACTTTGCACAATCTTCCTCCCATTCTGTAGGTTGTCTTTACTCTGTTAATACTTTCTTTTGCTGCGGACCAGCCTGGAAGTCATCTTTGATTCTTTTTGTTTCCTTGTGCACCCAAAGAGTCACCATGAGAGGCTGATACTACTGCCACCACTTCTCTCCCATATTGTACTTGTTCTCTATTTTCCAATAAAGCATTGCCCCCACTGCCTGAAATGCAACAATAGCCCCCTTAATGGTGGTCTAGCCTCCCTTACATCTCAGTCATGCTCATGTCTTCCTGCCATCAGTTCTTTCATGCTTATTGATAGGTGCCATGGTAGTACCGGGGAGTGGCAATGAGCATCCCTTTATATTCTCAGCTTTTTCACTCCTATCCACCATCTTTCCTTCAGTCAACTGATTTTTGTCTCGTGTCAGTGCCATTTGCTTCTCTCATGGAGTGCATGCTGTCACCGAGAAGCAAGGCACAAAAGTAAAATAGTCACAATTAGCAATGTAATCATGGTGGACCTGGGCAGCAAGATAGAGAAACAGGGTTAGGAGAGCTCCTCCCAGAAACAGGACACTGCTTGGAGCAGGATGAGAGCATCGGGGAGCTCTCCTAAAGAAAGAGCTTTTGAGTCCAGTTCTGGAGGATGAGAATGTGCCAGCCAAGGAAGGAAGCAAGAAGCTGGGCCCTGCAGAAAGGGATGCATGGGCTGCTCTGAGAAGGGGTAAAGCTCCCTGCAGAGCCCGGGATAAGCTCCAGGGGAGAAGCGCAGGGAGGAGAAGGCAGAGCCCAGGAGGAGGCTAAAGACAACCACCCCAGGCTGGGATCCTGCAGGGGCCGTGCGGATCCGATTAGGCTTTGGTGTTTATCCTAAAAGCTCTCATCCTACTACCCTCATTGTGCTTTTCCCTTTGGGATGAAGGGGGTTATGCAGGCACAGAAGGATCAGACCTGCAGCTTTGGCAATCCCTGCTGGCTGCGAGGAACCGAGGCTGAGCAGGATGGCACTGGTGGGGACAGGGTGTTCCAGGGCGAGTCAGAGGTCCTGGTCTCTGCATATGAAGACAATGTCTCCTCTGCTGTATAAGAGGCTAAGTTCATGGGACATAAATTATGTAATTATAGGAATGAACCAAGCAAAGAACGGCAATGGCCTGGGCCAATTATCTCTGGTGCTAAGAACATCCGTTTCAGAAGGCTGCGGGAAAATTGTATCATTTCTCCATGGAGGGAGAGAAGTTGCTTCTCCGTGTTCACTAATTGAGGATGACAGGACAAGGGCAGCCTTAGAAACCCTTGGGCTGCCAGGGCTGGTGGCTTGGGCTGATGAAGGCCTGGAAGCTGGTACCCCACTCTGCACACACCTGGGACTCTGTAGGTTGTCTGTGGGGTCCCCTAAGTCTGCTGAGCATCTCTGGAACCCAGAACCGGCTTTCTCTTCTCATAAGACACCCAGCCCTCCAGATGAGAGACACATGCACAAGCCAGCAACTGCCTGCACTCGGGAAACCAGGTTTCAACACATAGCTGCACTGAGAAAATACACTTCAAGATATGGGGAGCAAAAGAAAGCAGCAGTAAAAAGGCTTGACTGTTTTTTCTATATACTTTTTCCTGATTTTTGAGTTATGTGATTGAATCTTAAGTTACGTGGTTGAATATTGTGAACAGTTTTAGTCTATTTTTTTTTTTGTTAAAAACCATAGGCCCACAATTTGGATAAACTGGATAGAAATTTGAAAAACATAGGCATATAGGATGCAGTAATCCAGTTACATGACATTGCAAGGGATCTCACCACTTATATAAGGTAAGTTTCACCCTGGACTTACGATGTCAGTCATGTAAGAATTGTTGCTAGGAATATTTTTTCTTGTGTTATGAGAATGCCTTTAAAAATAATGTTTAAAGACATTTAAAAAGTATTGTTAATAAGTTTGATACTTCAACCTGTACATGGCTGAGTACAAATTTGTATCTCATTGACTTAAGGACATATGTGATTCTGCCCTATCTCCATATGATAGAAACAAAATATGGTGCTAAATAATCAAATGCACATGAAATCCTGCACAGCTCAAATAGGCAACATGAATTTTTCCTAGAGTTAAGAGGCCCATTACTTTACTGGGAATTACAACGCTCAGATTTCATACTAAAGTTTTCTTTGTGGAGGGATGTAAACCAGTCTCTGACATGTTAAAAGTGTTATATTTGAAATAATCATCGTCATAATTCAGGACTAAAGAAACCCATACATTTCTCAAATGAAATTATTTTTCTTATTGTTCATCTAAGATTCGTCCCACGTCTTTTGTGAGGAGCTCTAGGTTGTTTGCCTCATGTTGTTTTCAGTGTAAATAAGCCAAGCTGGGGCATAGGTAGTGATCTCCCCGTAGCAGGTCATGGTTCCTGAGTGACCTGAACAACTGCCAGCCTGGTCAGGGTCCTGGTTAGGAAGGAGGCCCCGGCACCTCCTGCTTCAGCCAAGAGACCTGGCCATTTCTGTCTCGGTTTGTCTCTCTTCTGAGTCATGTCCCTGACATGGTTTAGACGGTGAGCCCCCCAACTCTGTATTCAAGAACACAATTCTTCCATGGCATAGACAAATACAAGCAGGGAATTAAAAAGCGAATATCCTACGCTTTCTCTTAAGATAGACATTAGCATAGTAAACTAACTGTAAAAATCATACGAATACTAAGGAACACAGCTCCTAAACCCAAACATGCAATGCCCCTTTTCAGCAATTATATCCAGATTCTCATGTCATAAAGCTGCCCAACAAAAAGAAATGGAAGGGCTCAATTATGTCATTAGCATTTAATTCCTAATCAACTTTCTAGGGAGAAGAATTGGTGGTTTGAAATACAAATATCTCCAGCCAGAATTTAATAATCTGTGAGTTACGTATTGACATCAAAAACACACAGACAGCTCTGCACAGAAGTTATTGCCGTGTGAGTCACATATTAAAACATCACCACCTCCCCTTGTTTTCAGTGTGAAGATGATCATTTTCCCCATCTATCTGCCTCTGAAGTCCGAGGTGAATCCACGACCGCACACTCATCATCATTATATCTTCCTCACTCCCTCCCTGCCTTGATTCCATGCTCATTTCATCCAGCCTCTGTGGATTTCTCTCTCCGCATAATCAAACTGCTGTATCAAACACAGAGGAAGTCTATAGTGGGCAGAATATATCAATTAAAAAGTGCGAGTTAGAAAAAAAAAAGAAAAGGCTTTCATGTGCCCACATGTCCCTGAGCTGGATTAGCGTGGCTGGGAGCAGGTTGAGTATCAGCGCATCGCCCGGGGAAAGTTTGTAGGCAACATTCATTTGCACAACCAGCACACTTGAAAGACTCCAGCGCAGGGCTGTGTTCCTGGCCGCAACAAAACACCTGCTTGAAGTGGAGACAAAATGCCAAGCTGGAGAGAGTTCAAAAGAACAGGGTGACAATCACACAGTGTTGAACAACAGCAACGGCAACCCAATCACTGCAGCCTTTTGTCCATGGCTGCTTGATTGGGAAAGGCCCTGGCTCGGCGCGGCTCGGCAACGTTTCTAGCAGTGCACTGACCTTTTCTGTTGAATCAAGACCAAATCATGATGGGTTGAAAAGACGTGTCAGGTCCAATTCAGACATACTGAACCACACATTCAGAGCCAGAAAACATAAAGAGTTCCATTGCCCGGGGACAATCCAATTGACCTATGTTTTGTGGCTTTTCTTTGCTTCTGCCCATGCCTGGAGGCACCTACACAGCCCTTACAGTAAGCACCACAGTTCCTGAAAGAGCGGAATACCTCCAGGAGCCAGCCCAGGGTAATTCTGGGCAGCTTGATGGAGAAGTAGGTCATTTTCAAAATGTCTCTTGAAGGGCCAGAAGTAAAACTTACCTAAGTCTTCATAGTATAGCCATACTCAGAAGTGCCTGGGAGATCTGTGATATCTATGAGCCAGATGTACCAATGCTCAAAAACAACCATAGACACACACTGTGATAAAAGTTGAAGCTCTATTCAAATTCTGATTTAAAATGTGGGCAGGAGATATTAGGAAGCAAATGAAAGATGATGAGGTGGTAGATGGCCCTGAAAGGCAGAAATGAAAGGGAAGATCCCAGAAGGGAGTCTTGGTTCCAGGACCTTGCAAGAAACAAGCCTCTGCCTGTTCAAAACTCAAGAAATCAAGTTACTTTTTCTTCAGAATTAGTTTTAACATTCTCGCTCAATGAATAGGCATGTTCCCTTCTCCAAGACCATGAGAAGTCATATATACCATGTTCCTTTCTTTGCTGTTATTGCCAGAAGATACAGAATTATGTGAGTATAATTTCATGAATATAATGGTATCAGGGCATAGAAGATTCTTAATTCCTTAATAAAGAATTCAAATATCAAGCACACCTCCCATCCCCCCACCTTTATTAAACATTAATGCATTTTGTATGTTTTTCATATATTGTACTCAGATAAAATTCAAGTTCCTCATTAGCACCTTTCTAAGATACCCAGCAATATTATGTTCCTGTTTTTGCAGAACAAAGGCACTGACAAAGTCTGTGGGAGGCAGACCGTTCTCCACTTGTGTCTGAGCAGGTGGAGTGCCTATGGCCTTAGAGGGGGCTGTGTTGTGCAGTGAGGCTGGGGTCCTCATGCCACTCTGTGTCCACCAGCAGCCTCGGGAACTCAGGCAAGTCCCTTAACATCATGGCCTGCCTGTATCCTCATCCAGGTCGGATGAGAAGTTCAGGATAAATCCTCCCTTCTTGCTTCTTTCACCTTGGACATAATTCATAATTTAAAAACATTTGAGTGAAGGAGAAGAGAGAACATGAAAGTCAGAGGGCTTAATGGCCAAAAAATTATGTCAAGATTCTTATTTGGGAAATCCACTCAGTGTGATGGCATACGCTGTAAAGCAAATCTGAGCATCATTTCTGGCAGACTCACCCACCGGTCAGGGCTGGCAGATGAAGCCCAAGGGCCTGAAGACATTTTCCAGGAGTTAGAACCCTCCCTCCTCCACCGCTTGGTCTTGGCCTGTCATCTGAACATCATGTCTTTACTTAAAATTCTGACAGCTCTCAAAATGCAAATATCCCTGGGGTAAGTTTGTGGCATCTGAGAAAAATGATCAATCTATTAAGCTTAGTGCAGACCATCCTGAAGGTGAGAGAAGAGGTGGAAGGTGTGCAGAAAGGTCTGTCTCCTGAGAAAGGCAGGGTAAGAGGGCCGAAATGGGGAGACACAGAGGAACATGTCTCCTCTCATCCACTTGCTGCAATGTCTTACACAGGCGGAACTCTACTCACTGCTTCAGGTCTTAGTTCTCTAAGCCAGGAGGTACTATTCATCAATTTTAAAATAAATTAGGGTGTTTTTCCTCAACAAATGTGTGATCTTTGCATGCCTAAACATTTTTTTTTCAATTCATTTGGCAACAAATGACGGCCTACGAAGCCAATTTGTTCCTCTCACTTAAAAATAAATTCTGGATTCAGATCATTAGAGCTGCTCTTGGGAGAATATGATAATAGAGGTTTCCGTTAGTGGAAAGAAATACTCTCCCACTATAATATCAAGATATAAATTGTCTGAAGTGCCCTTTTATTTTCAGACTGGATGCCTTGTGATTTATATTTATACTTTTCTGTGCAATTTTTTTTCAAGAAGTGATAAAACAAGGACCTCTGTATCTATATTTTTATTTCCTTCGTATGAAGGACCACAGCATACAAAATGCAAACGGAAAGAAGAGAATCAACTTATTATCTTGACTGATATCCTCTACCTACCAGTCAAGATCATCATTCGATTCTCTTCTTTTATCAAGATTAAATATCAAGATTATTTACTCTTGTTCATTCAAAATTAATGAACATTATTTTTAGAGCAGTTTTAATTTTGTAGCAAAATTGAGCAGAGAGGACAGTTTCTGTACACCCCAGCCACCACCCATGCATGGCTTCCCCCATTATCAACATTCTCCAGCAGGGTGATCTGTGTGTTACAATTAATAAACCTGCATGGATACATCGTCATCACCAAAGTCCATGTGTTACATTAGGGTTCACTTCTGAGGTACACCCTATGGGATTAGACCAATAGATGAAGACATGTATCTGCCATTATTGTATTACTCAGAGTAGTTTCTCTGCCCCAGAAATCTTGTTTTCTGCCTGTTTGTCCTTCCTTCCCCCTGCTCTGCCCCTGACAACCACTGATCTCTTCACCATCTCCATCATTTTGCCTTTTCCAAAATGCCGTAGAGTTGAATCATGTTGTATGTAGCCTCTTCTTATGGGCACCTTTTACACAGTGCTATGCTTTTCAGTTTTCCCCCTGTTCATTTCATGGCTTGATAGCGTATTTCTCTTTAGCACTGAATGATGGTTCATTGCGTGGATGTACCAGAGTTTATATATCCGTTCACCTACTGAAGGACATTGTGGTTGCTTCCAAGTTTTGGCAACCATAAACAAAACTCCGTGTACGGGTTTTGTGTGAACGTAAGCTTTTAACTTATTTGGATAAATACCAAAGAGCATGCTTGCTGGATTTGATGGTTAGAATATACACAGTTTTGTGAGAAAACACAAAACTGTCTTCCAAAGTGGCTGCATCATTTTGCTCTACCACCAGCAGTGGGCGAGAGTTCCTGGATCTCCACATCCTTGCCAGAATTTGGTGGTGTCAGTGTTCTGAATTTTGGGCATGCTAATTGGTGTATAGTGGTATTTTATTTTTTTTAATTTGCAGTTACTTAATGACATCTGATGTTGAACATCTTCTTATAAGCTAATTTGCCTCCTGTATATATTCTTTGGTTAAGTGTTCAAGTTTTGATCAGTATTCTTTTTTTTTTTTTTTTCTTGATACAGTGTTTCACTCTTGTTGCCCAGGCTGGAATGCAGCAGCACGATTTTGGCTCACTGCATAGTTTGCCTCCTGGGTTCAAGCGATTCTCCTGCCTCAGCCTCCCAAGTAGGTGGGATTACAGTAATGTGCCACCACGCCCAGCTAATTTTTGTATTTTTAGTAAGGACGGGTTTCAACATTTTGACCTGGTTTTTAACGAGGTTATTATTTTTCTTATTGTTCAGTTTTAAGAGTTATTTGTGTATTTTGAATAACATATTATTCGAAGTACATGCTATCAGGCATGTACTTTGTAAATATTTTCTCCTAGTCTGTGGGTGGTCTTTCCTCTCTCTTGACATGTTCTTTCACACAGCAGAAGTTTTAATTTTCATAAAGTCTGACTTACAGTTACAGTTTACAGTTTTCTCTTATGCTCTCTTCTATGCATTTTATTAATATTTTATTTTATATTTAGGTGCACGATTCATTTTGAGTTAATTTTTTGAAGAGTGCAATATCTGTGTCAAGTTTCACTTCTTTTTCTTTTCTTTTCTTTTTTTTTTTTTTAATGTGGACTTCCAGTTGTCCCAGCATCATTTGTTGAAAAGACTGTCTTTGCTCCCTTGTTTCGTCTTGGCTCCCCTGTCAAAGATTAGTTGATTATAATTGTGTGGGTTGACTTCTAGGTTCTCTATTGCATTTCATTGATCTATTTATTTATTCTTTCACCAATATGACACTATCCTGATTACTGTAGTTTTATAGTAAGTAGAAATCATGTAGTGTCAGTCTCCCAACTCTGTTTTTTCTCCTTAAATATTGAGTTGTCCATTCTGGGTCTTTTGCCTCTTCAAACAAACTGTAGAATCAGTTTGACAATATCTAAAAATTAACATGCTGGAAGTTTGATTGGGATTGCATTGAATCTATATATTGAGTTGAGAAGAATTGACATCTTGCAATATTGACTCTTCCTGCTTAATCATGTACATAAAATATCTATCCATTTATTTAGTTCTTCTTTGATACATTTTTCACAGTTTTGTGATTTTTCTTTTAGAAATCTTGTACCTGTTTTGTTAGATTTAAACCTAAATATATTTTGGAGTGGAAATGCAAATGGCAATGTGCTTTTAATGTAAAATTTTATTTGTTCATTGCCAGTTTATAGGAAAGTGGTTGACTTTTCTGTATTAACTTTGTATGCTGCAACCTTGCTATAATTCTTCATTAGTTCTAAGAGTTTTTCTGTCAATTCTTTCAAATTTTATATGTGGAAGATTATGTCATCTCTAAGCAAAGACACTTTTATTTCTTATTTCCCAATCTGTATACCTTCTACTTACTTTTATTGTCTTATTGCATTAGCTAGGATTTCCAGTATAATGTTGAAAAGCAACAGTGAGAAGAAATATCCTTGCTTTCTCCTTGAGCTTAGGAGAAAAATTTTGAGTTTTTCACTGTTGAGCATAATGAGATCCGTAGATTCTTTGTAGATGTTCCTTAAAAAGTTGAGGAATTTTTGCTATATTTCTAGTTTCCTGAAGATAATTTTTTATAATCAATAATGGATGGTGAAGTTTGCCAAAATTTTTTTGGAACTACTAATATGATTATGTAACTTTTGCTTTGTAGCCAGTTGATTTAATATGTTAACTGAATTTCTAATGTTGAGCCAACCTTGCTTTCCTGTGATAAATCCAACTTGGTCATGTAATACAAGCTTTTTTATAAGCTGTTGAATTTGATTTACTAATATTTTGTTGAGAATTTTTGCATTAATATTCATGAGATATTAGTATGTAGTCTTCTTTCTTGAAATGTCTTTGCCTGGTTTTGGTATTAAGATAACATTAGCCTCAAATAATGAGTTAGTAAATGTTTCTTTTTTTTATTTTTCTGAAAAAAAGATGGGAGGGAATTGGTGCAATTTCTTTCTTAAATATTCAGTAGAATTCAGTGGGCAACCTACCTGGGTCTGGTGCTTTCTGTTTTGAAAGGTTGTTTAACTATTAATTCAATTTCTCTAACAGATATTGACCCATTCTGATATTTTTATGTTTTCTTGTGTAATTTTCAACAGATTATGTCTCTTAAGGTATTATTTCAGTTCATTTAAGTTGTCAAATTTGTAAGCAAAGAATTTTTAATAATAATATTTTATTATTCTTTTAACATCCATGTGATTTTTGGTGGTATTTTCTCTTTCATTTCAAGAATTGGTAATTTGTGTATTCTCTCATATTTTAGCCAGGTTAGAGGTTTATCCATTTTATGGATCTTTTCAGAGAACCTTTTAATTTTGTTCAGTTTTTTCTATTGATTTCTTGCTTTTAATTTTATTAATTTCTGCTCTAATTTTTATTATTTCTTTTTTTCTATTTCCTTTGGGTTTAATTTGCTCTTCTCTTTCTAATTTCTTCAAATGGAAGCTTATATTACAGGTTTTAGATTTTTTTTAAAAAATTATATTATATGATTTTAATGCTATAAATTTCCAAGTACTCTTCCTCCATCCTACAAAATTTGATAAATTACATTTTTATTTTCATTTAGATAAGAAGTTTTTACATTTTTTCTTGAGATTTTCCTGATGTGTTTTGTTTAAGCTCTGAATATTTTAGAATTTTCCAGCTTTCTGTTACTGATTTCTAGTTTAATTCACTGTTGTCTGAGATGAGACATTGTATGATATCTATTCTTTTGCATTTTTAAGGTGTGTTTTATGGATCAGGATGTGGTCTATCTTTGTGAATGTTTCATATGATCACAAGACGGATGTGCAATCTGTCATTGTTGGATAAAATAGTCTATAGGTGTCAATGAGATTCAGTTGATTGAATGAATATCCAATTGAGTTCAATATCCTTTTACTGATTTCCTACCTGCTGGACCTATTTCTAAGAGAGAAGTGTTAAAATATTCAACTCTTATGACAAATTATTTCTCTTTACAGTTTTATTAGATTTTTGCCTCACATATTTTGATGTCTGTTATTAGGTGCATCATGTACATACACCTATGTCATCATGTAATGTCTCCATCTCTGATAAACTTCCTTACTCTGAAGTCTGCTGTGTCTAAAATTAATATTGCCACTTCCACATTCTTTCAATTAATGTTAGCATGGTATATCTCTTTCTTTCCATTTACTTTTAATGTATATGGGTCTTTATATTTTAAATGGACTTCTTGTAGGCAACATATGGTTGAGTCTTACTTTTGGACCCACTCTGACAATCTCTTTTAATTGGTGTATTTAAATTATTAAAATTTAAGGTGATTATTTATATAGTTTAATTAGTATCTACCATATTGTTACTTTTTCCTATCTGGTGACTGATCTTTGTTTCTACTTTTGTCTTCCATATTTTTTCTGCCATTTGTGTTTTTAATGGACAGTTTTGATAGTTTAATTTTCTCTCATTTCTTAGTATATTATTTCTTCTCCTTTTTAAAGCTTTTCAGTAGTTTTCCTAGATTCTCCACTATATACTTAAAACTGGGAGTCTTCATTCACATATTATTCCTCTTCACAGATAGTGCAAGTACCTGATAAAAAATTCTAATTCCTTTCTTCTGCCCCTTATGTCATTGTCATTACTCATTTCAGTTATAAAAACAAACATGTACATATATGTGTGTGTGTAGTTTTGATCAAATTGTTATTTATTAAATCAGTTAAGAATGAGAAAAATAAAAGTTTTTACGATTTTTAATTTACTGATTGATTCTTCAATGCTTTTTCTTTCATTATATAGATCTGAATTCCTGGACTATGTCAGCTTCTTCTCTCTGAAAGAATTTGTTTTAGTATTTCTTGCAAGAAAAGACTATTAACCATATATATTAGCAAGATACATATATATATCTCAATTTTATTTTGCCTGAGAAAGTCCTTTGTATTCACTTTTGATGAATAATTTTACAAAGTATGCAAGTCTAGGTTGAAAAGGTTTTTGTCTTTTGTTGATGTTGTTCTGTCAACACTTCAAATATTTTATTCCACTTTCTTTTTGCTTGCATAGTTTCTAATAAGAAATCAAATGTAACTTTTACTTTTGCTCCTCTGTTGGTAAATTATTTTTATTTCTGACTTGTTTCAATATTTTTTCTTTACTTTTAATTTTCTGAATTTTCAGTATCATTTGCCTCAAATATAGCTTTTTGGTTCATTTGCATGTTTGGTTTTGGTGACTTCTGAGCATTCCAAATCTGTGGTTTGGTATTTAGGAGTAATTTGAGAAAATTCTCAGTTATTATTGCTACAAAAATTGCTTTTATTTCTTTCTCTATTTCTTCTTGTTTTGGTATTACAAGTATGTTACTTTTTTTTTGTTTAGTTTAGTTTTCTCACAATTCTTGGATACATTGTTCTTTGTCAGGATTTTTTTTCCTTTGCTTTGGGTTTTGAATGTTTCTATAGAGAAATCGTTTCCTTAGGTGTGTCCAATCTACTAATCAGGACATCAAGGGCATTCTTTGCGTCTGTTACTACTTTTTTAAAACTCTATTTATTTTTGATTCTTTCTTAAAATTTCTGTCTTTCTGTTTACCTTATGAATTTGCTATTGTATGTTGTCTAATTTATCCGTTAAAGCTCTTAGTATATTAATCATAGTTTTATAATTTCCCACTGTGATAGTTCCAACATTTCTGTCACATTTGACTCTGGTTCTGAGGCTCGTTCAGTCTCTTCAAACTATGTGTTTGCACTTTAGTATGACTTAATTTTTTGTTGACGTGTGGGGATAATTTACTGGGTTAAAGGAACTATGGGAAATAGGCCTTTAGTAATGTCGTGGTAAGGTGTAGGGAGGGAGCACGTGTTCTATGGTCTTAGCATTAGGTCTCAATCTTTTAGTGAGTCTGTGCCCTAGACTGTGACCTTCACCAGTGCTTCTCAGTCCCCTTTCTCCACGTTAGGTGGAACAGAGTGGCTAGGGAGGGCTGGGATTGGATATTTTCCTTGCCCCACATGTAAGGCTAGAGTTGACTTGGATTGATACTTTCCTTCTCCAGGTAGATTAGGTTCTGGTAATCTCCATTTGTTTAAGCTCTGATAAAACAGTTTCTCCTGAGGGAGGGCTTGTTAAGTAGAACATAATGCTTCAGTATATATTTAAATAATTTATTTTCCCTGCTCTCTGCCAGAAGCTTGAGGGAATTTTTCTCCACTCTTCACTGTGAAGACCTGGTTAAGTTACTGAAATGCAAATCCCAGTACAGAGAAACCCCTTTGACCGGGACCCTCTGTAGCTTTTCACTGTCAGGCTTGTCCACATTGAGCTTCCAGCAAATTACTGTTTAGGTTTTCTGCTCTGGAACTGGTTTCCATGGACGTTCCTGCTCTAGAAGGTTATGATTTCTGTATCTATCTGCCTGTCTCTCAGAGTTGGGTATGGGCGTTTGTCCTGACTTCCCTCCTCGAATGGTTTTAAAGTGAGCAATTGATTTTCCAGTTTGTTCAGCTTTTCACTTGTCATCAGGATGGAGTGGTAACTTCTAAGCCCCTTGACTACCAGACGGGAAACTGGAAAATGCAACTTAGATATTCTTTCTTTTTTTCTTTTTTAGATGGAGTCTCCCTCTGTTGCCCAGGCTGGGAGTGCAGTGGTGCAATCTCAGCTCACTGCAACCTCCGCCTCCCAGGTTCAAGCGATTCTACTGCCTCAGCCTCCAGAGAAGATGGGATTATAGGTGCTTATCACCACACCCTGGTTAATTTTTGTAATTTTAGTAGAGATGGGGTTTCACCATGTTGGCCAGGCTGGTCTCAAACTCCTCATCTCGGGTGATTTGCCCACCTCAGCTTCCCAAAGTTTTGAGATTACAAGGATGAGTCACCCCACCTGGCCCAACTTAGAGATTTTTATTAAATAAAAGTATATTCCTCCTTAGAGCTTTTTGAAAAGGGGGACTTAATTTTATTAAGATATATACACAAACATTATGTGTATATATAAATGTAAATATTTACCTATATATATATAAAAATATATACATTTATACATAATATACATACATATTTTGAAAACCTTATTTTTTTACTTAAAGAGTTTTGTCTTAGAATTTCCAATTACTGCGTAGCCACATTGACACATGAAGCTCTATATAGGTAATTTAGCTAATAGGTAATTTAGCTAAGAATTAAGCAGGAGATGATCTTGCCCAGGCCCAGCCCTCTTTCTCTTTCAATCTTTCTCTCTCTCTCTCTCTCTCTCTCTCTCTCTCTCTCTCTCTCTCTCTCTCTCTCTCTGTGTGTGTGTGTGTGTGTGTGTGTTAGTCAGGGTTCTTTAAACGGACAGAACTAATAGGATAGATGAATATATGAAGGGGAGCTTATTAGGAGAATTGACTCACACAGTCACAAGGTGAAGTCCCACAATAGGTCATCTGCAAGCTGAAGAGGCAGGAAGCCAGTCTGAGTCCCAAAACCTCAAAAGTAGGAAAGCCGATAGTGCCGCCTCCAGTCTGTGACCAAAGGCTCAAGAACCCCTGGCAAGTCACTGGTGTAAATCCAAGAGTCCAAAAGCCGAAGAACCTGATGTTCTAGGGGAGGAAGCTTCCAGCATGGGAGAAAGATGAAGGCTGGAAGATTCAGCAAGTCAGCTCCTTCCACCTCCTTCCACCTGCTTTATTCCACTTATGCTGGCAGCTCATTTGATGGTGCCCACCCAGACTGAAGGTGCATCTGCCTCTCCCAGTCCACTGACTCAAATGTTAATCTCCTTTGGCAACAACCAGGAACAATACTTTGGATTCTTTAATCTGATCAAATTGACAATAAGAACCATCACCGTGTGTGGGTGTGTATTTGTGTGTGTGTGTGTGTTTAATATCTCAGTTATATCCAAACCCCAGACAACAGGTTTCATGGACAGTGATAACCATATGCTCTTTGAAAAATATAACTACCCCAAATATTTTTTTCCAGAAAGTTATTGATGTGATGGATAGAAGATGTGACTGGAAATATGTAGAAGTGGGTTCATACCCCAGAGCAGTGACATATTAGCTATATAAAATCATGCAATTATACCACTTTTCCTACACCACTGTCCTCATCTACAAAATGATAGCACTAAACTAGATAGCTGCTCACAATGGAGGATATAGAAAGACAAATGATTTCATTCTATGCAAGACATTTAAGAAATACCTTGCAAAATAAAATTGCATTAGCCAATTAGTCTCCTGGAAAGTTCTGAATAGCTAGGAGATGAGACCAGTGACTTCACTCAGCCTGATAGATCTTCCTGCTCCAACTAGGAAGGGGAGGAAGATAAGAGCCACCTGGAAGCCAAGAAAGGAAGAATCAGCAAAGACCATTTCCCCTGCTAAAACCAACTGTAGATGGGATAAAATGCAGAATGAGGCGCCTGCCATGTCCAGACAAGGAAGGAACAAAAACCATGAAGATTTTAGCTTAAAGTAATGAGATATGTCCCAACTATTAGAGGGGCAGAGCTATTACAGTAAAAGAAGTAAATGGGTCCAGGTGCCGTGGCTCATGGCTGTAATCACAGCACTTTGGGAGGCCAAGACGGGTGGATCACTTGAGGTCTAGAGTTCGAGACCAGCCTGGTCAACATGGTGAAACCTTGTCTCTACTAAAAATACAAAAAATCAGCTGGGCGTGTTGACACGTGCCTGTAATCCCAGCTACTGGGGAGGCTGAGGCAGGAGAATCACTTGAACCCAGGAGGTGGAGGTTGCAGTGAGCCGAGATTTCACCGCTGCACTCCAGCCTGGGAGACAGAGTGAGACCCTATCTCAAAAAATAAAAAAATTAAAAAAAGAAGTAAATGGTTTACTAAAACTTTGGAATAACATAGGCCTAGATTCAAAAACTTGGACAGAATTTATTAACCTATGTCTCATTTTTTAAAGTCAAGATGATATTATCTTCTTTCAAGGGTTTTCATATTAATTAATTAAAATAATAAATGCATAAAACATCATCCAGTACAATATATGATCTTAATGAATGGTAGTTACGGCAATGATGATAGTGTACCAGTTAGCTAGGGTGTGGTAAATATCCACGAACTAGGGAACTGCAAACAATAACTCTTTATTACTGCTCGGCAGCCTATGGGTCAGCTGGGCTCACTCGTGTGATCAGCTATGGGTTGGCTGGGGATAGGCCCATGAGGGGTGGTCTCATCTCAGAGGGCTGAGATAATGGTCCTCATCTCCAGTGTTTTAGTCTAGGCTTGCCCTTTTATCAGTGCTATCAGGGGTCCAAAGAAAAAAAATGAGAAAATGTCCATGGCTGTTTGAGTCTTACAGCTACTGCAACATCAAATCTACGACATTGGCCACATCGGGTCATGAGGTCAACTTGATTCAAAGGGAGGGAAATGAATGTGCCTTCTAATAGGAGAGCTGCAGAGGCTCATGGCAAAGGTCATGAGTACAGAGAGTGGGGGATAAGGACCCCTTCTGACGTCACTATACCCCAGTGAATGGCGACGGTGCTCAATGTTTCTGAAATATCCCCTTGTGAAAGGGCCAAGGGAGGAAGCTTGTGTGGTGAGCAGATACCTCTGGCTGGTGTGTAGGAAGAGTGTGGTTCTCAAGTTTTGAATGTGCAGCTTGTTCTCTGTTCAGAACTGCGTCCATCATTTGTCTTCAGATATGACCTGGGTGCCATTAGACCATAATGGAAATGTAACCTGTCACTGATGTTAAACAGCAGTGACTGCAATGCAAACATTTATGATATTGAAACCCATGTCAGACAAAACATGGGAATCTTCCTGTATAAAAAAAAAGAATCACACTGTCATGAATCACACATACAGATATGCTGACTTACTGTTTGTTTGTTTGTTGTTTGTTTGTTTGTTTGTTTTGAGACTGAGTTTCACTTCATCACCCAGGCTGGAGTGCAGTGGCCAAATCCTGGCTCACTGCAACCTCCATCTCCTGGGTTCAAGTGATTCTCCCACCTCAGCTTCCCGAGTAGCTGAGATTACAGCCATCCACCACCACACCCGGCTAATTTTTGTATTTTTAGTAGAGACGGGGTTTCACCATATTGGCCAGGCTGGTCTTGTACGCCTGACCTCAGGTGATCTGCCCACCTCGGCCTCCCAAAGTGCTGGGTTTACAGAAGTGAGCCACGGTGCCGAGCCCTGATTTACTTCTTAACAATGTCATGTTATTACTTTCTGCTATTCAGGGTGACTATTCAGAGAGGAAAAATCTAAAAATTACACAACAGTATTCCCATGACTTAGTTCTGAGTGGTGGTGTTTCTTTAGATAATATATATTTTCCATAAATGTACTGCATTTTCTAGTTTTGTAAAAGATCAAATAATTATTGGAAACAACACCAAAATAAATCCTGGTAAAAAGGCAAAAGAGGAATCCTCAGAATCCCTTCTCCTACGTGTGCCATGGTGAAGGTGGAAGGTGTGTGAGCACAGTGCAAGGCACCCATGTGGACGGCGTGGCTGCTGCCAGGCCCAGGTTGGCCGTCCTCATGTGAGCTCTGCCCTGGGCATCTGGAATTGTTCTCAATACTTTTCCCTTGAGCCTAGCATGGAGCTATTTCCATAATATATATTTTTCAGGTTCTGAAATTGTAGAGACAGGCCAGGCACGGTGGCTCACGCCTGTAATCCCAACAGTTTGGGAGGCCGAGGCAGGCAGATCACCCGAGGTCGGGAGTTTGAGACAAGCCTGACCAACATGTAGAAACCCTTTCTCTACTAAAAATACAAAAATTAGCCAGGCATGGGCGCATGCCTGGAATCCCAGCTACTTGGGAGGGTGAGGCAGGAGAATTGCTTGAACTTGGGAGGCGGAGGCTGTGGTGAGCCTAGATTGCACCATTGCACTCCAGCTTGGACTACAAGAGCTAAACTCCATCTCAAATATATATATATATAGTGGAGACAATTTTTTGAAGAGGTTTTAGAGATCCGATTCTGAAACTTCAAAATTTGCAGACAATGGAGCCTATACAAATGTGTCGAATAGCTTCAGAAATAATTTTGTTCTCTTGTCAGTGCTGAGTGACAGCTCTAATAAATTCCTACATTTTAGGCAGACTTATATTTCACATGCACTTGCTCTCCTCTCTCGAGCAGAGTGGAACATCTATTGTCAAATGCATAATATAGCATTAGAAATGCAAACTTGCTGTAGCCAATGGTAATGTGTTATTTAAAACGTATGAACCCAAATGAGGGCTTATTTTCTCCAAATTGAAATTTATAGTTTCATTTTAGGGTGCTAACTTGAATATTGATGGGACTTAGGCATGCTATTATAAAATGGCAATGAGAAACAGAGCAAGTAAGTGCCAGACACAGAGGAGCGATTAGAGCAATGCATGGATCGTATGTAAAAATTGAGTTCCCTTACCCTACTGGTGGCTAAAAACATAGGGAGGCTTTTGTGCAGGTGGGGGTGGTATGCAGCTCTCAGTCTGTTAGTATTCTATTGGCTTTCAAACCATGTGAATTTAGTGCAAAAGAGAAAAAAAAAAAAAAACAGAAATAGAATAAAACAGAAATGACTGGTCCTTCACATCTTCCAGAAGAGGAATCTTTGAAATCCCATCACCCCTCTGTTAGAGGAGCCTGTGATTAGTAGCTTTGTCTGTCACCTTGGCAAAATTGTTGCAATGTTATACTTTACACAGTTGAAATTCAAATCAGTTCACCTAACAGACATTAAAGGTCAGGCCCTGCTAACGGGTCAGAGATTCAAATCAAACAGAATACCTGTTTTCAAGGGGCCTGCAATGCAGGGGGAAACACTTATTTGTGTACACTCTAGATGTCACTGTGTAGCACACATGACATTTTTAAATATACAACAATATAAATAAAATAATATAAATAAGACAAAATGCATAATAAAAAATGAAAAAGAAAAATAAATTAAAAAGAAAAATTGAACAAAACTACATAATGATTGCAATCTGAAAAACAAGAACAATTTAAAGGATAGTTACCCTGAACTAGGTAGAATAGAATAATAATTTAGAAAATAAATCAGTATTTTTAAAAAATCCAAACCCCTATTCCCTACAGAAGTTTCTCCCACCCATAGGGAGTGATTCTCCAGATGTCCTTGATGGAATGAAATACCACTTGTGGGCTCTATTCTATTTCCAAGATGGTTCTGAAACGTGTAGTGTCACCTGGGTCAACTACTGATAGAGTTCGTGTGCTTCTCTGATTGAGCTGAATTGATCAAAACTACAGGAGAAGCTCCTTCAGCCTGGTCGCAGCCTTGGTTGCAGCCTCATCCTAGACAGCTCTACAGTAAAACAGTCTGTCTCTCCCCTAAGGAAAAGTGGACTGCTCTTCTCACCTGGGAAGGTGCTGCCTGCTGAAGAGGTGCCTGCAATGTGATTCTATGTTGGGAAAAGAGTTGCAGGACAGGCCGGGCGGGGTGGCTCACGCCTGTAATCCCAGCACTTTGGGAGGCCGAGGCGGGCGGATCACAAGGTCAGGAGATCGAGACCACGGTGAAATCCCGTCTCTACTAAAAATACAAAAAATTAGCCAGGTGCGGTGGCAGGCGCCTGTAGTCCCAGCTACTAGGGAGGCTGAGGCAGGAGGCTGAGGCTGAGGCAGGAGAATGGCCTGAACCCAGGAGGCGGAGCTTGCAGTGAGCCGAGATCTTGAATGTCCCAGCCTCCAGAACCGTGAGGATTACCTTAATGTTGTTCATGTTACTGTTTATGATATTCAGTCACAGCAACTCAAATAGATAGACAGGATTATGGGAAAGAATATTATTTTCTGGCCCCTTCCTTCTTCTTTCTATTCTTACGGTATTTCTTTTCTTTGGCTGTTTAACATTTCCAAACATTAGATGACCTCGGAGACTTACAAATGTGATACAAGTTGGAACCTTCTGTACACATTTTAGAAAAATAAACACTATTTTGAAATATCTGGAATTGCATATAGGTTTTATATATTTGGAACACACACACACATTCTCTCTCTCCTCAAAGTTTGCTGTGATAGAGCACTAAGAAGCTGTGTGTCTTTGGTGAGTATCTTACCATTGACATGCCATGTTTTTTTTTCCAGGTGTGAAATGGTGATTAGAATAGTATTTGTAAATGAATACTTACCACATTGTCTGCCACACATCCTTTTTTTCATTTAAAAACGTTTGCTGCACCTATCAATCACTATGGCACGTGTACACCTATGTAACAAACCTGCTCGTTCTGCACATGTGTCTCAGAACTTAAAGTAAAATAAAAAATGAAAAATAAAATAAATCTTAAAAAAACTTTTGGTTGTAACTGTTACAAGTACAAATATTTGCATTACTATTTCTGTTTCTGAAACAAGTCACTAAACAATCAAAGACTTCAGACAGCTCGACGCATTATCTTTAATGCAATAAAGTTATTTCAGTCAGATATTCAACATAATTTGAACTTGGTAATCAAGTCAACTGGTCTTGGAGTCATTAAGATTGGACAGATAAGGCTTTCCATTGGATCCCTCTACTCTTGCAGTCTCTTTCTATTACATGAGACACTTTTAACATCAAATGTAAACATTGCATGAAAACAAACAAACAAAAATCTCAAAACACTCATAACAAGCTGTGTATTATTATTGTTTCATTAAAATTAAATTTGTTGGACATGGTGGTTCATGCCTGTAATCTCAGCACTTTAGGAGGCTGAGGCAGGTGGATCACTTGAGCTCAGGAGTTCAAGACCAGCCTGGAATATAGCATGACCCCATCACTATTAAAAATACAGAAAAAAAAAAAAAAAAAAAAAAAAGCCAAGCGTGGTGGTGCACACCTGTGGTTCTAGCTACTTAGGAGGCTGAGGTGGGAGGATCACTTCAGCCTAGGAGGGCAGAGGTTGCAGTGAGCTGAGATGGCACCACTGCACTCCAGTCTGGGGGACAGAGAGAGATCCTGTTTCAAAACAAACAAACAAACACCTATACATTCTGTTACAAATTATTTCTAATAATTTTAAAACTTTTAAATTGATGATTCTTGTAAGTACATATATCACAGGAAATATTATTTAGGTTGAACCACATAAAATTGCCTTTTGAATGTCAAAAATGCTCAAATATTTGCAATTTCATATGGTCTAACCTAACATTTAATTTTGAAGGCACAGATATATCATTTTAAAATTTAATATTCTAAATATACAAAATATATATTTTACAGACAGTTTAAAAATGATTGTGTTCTAAATGAACTGCACACAATTCCACCGTATACACATTATCATTGTGAATTGAGTAGCTCCCTCGTTTAGGGACTGAATGAAATATTTATGGTGGACCAAATAAAAAGCCTTGTAATGGCAAATTCCTATATCTGGGGACATCGCTGTCACTGTGGGCAGCAGTGAAATAGCTCTGGCCTAATTTCATCTGACTTTGGATGTGTGCAAATCACAGGGAAATGTGAACTGACTACAGCCTGAGAAAATCAGCAAAGACAGAAAATCATTGCAAATCAGAACCTTATCAATATTTCACTAGACTAAGACTACACATCTCACTCCTCCAGAAGCAGAAAGCTGTTTTCCTGAAACCTTAACACTGTGATATAAAAGTTCATCACAACACTGTTTTATGCCAAGAATTCAAATTAGACCTCAGAATCCACTGTTTATGTGTATCTATGTCACATGAAATTAAAATTTGCAGGTCGAAATTTAGTGGCCTTGGATAACAGAAATATTTGTATGGTTTATTCTAATTTGAAAACCATTCAGTCCATGCATATCTCTTTGTCTACAGTTTTTTAATAGAGAGCTGCATTGGAATCTATTTGGAAATTCTTACCAGCATGATGACGCCCTTGAATCCAGAGATCAGTTCCATGATAACTTCATGGTTCTTTCTGACACTGAAAGGAAAAGAGTGCTCTTTTAGGGTTCATGACACTTCTTCCTGACATCCCTAATGTGACAGCTTGAAGGTTTGGGGTTTCTAAAAAAATGTTCCAGTCACTTAAAAACAAAACAAACAAAACAGGTAATGACCTCCAACCTAGTCCTGAAATAGAGTGGATTCTTAATTTGATCAGCGTGGAGTTTTCTCCAAGAAATGTACTCAACCGCATGGAACGTTGAAGATACAATTCTTTGTTCTGTGATACTTTTCTCTTAGAAAGAGGCAAATAAAGCAAGAAAAATAAACAAAATACACCAATTAAGGTTCAACTTAATACTTCACATAAACTCAGAGAACATTGATAAATTTAGCCATTTGCTGGATTTGGAAGGCTTATGTTTTGCTTTGTCATTTGAGTTTTTGCCTTAAGGGAGGAAAAATGTGCTTCTAGTGTTTATAAAAGTAGGAGCTCTGCAGGAAAAAATGTTTTAGATATGTTAGAGGTTTTGTCAAAATTAAAATGTCCAGGTCAGAAAAGGGTAGCCAATTTAGATAACTTAAAGATGTAAAAAAATCATAATTGCCTATGAGATGGGATCTTACACACACACACATGCAAACACATGCACACATGCATGCACACATACACACATGCACACATGCACATGTACCCACGCACATGCACGCATGCACACACAGGCACACATGCGTACACACATGTACACATGCATGCATGCACATGCACATATATCCATGCATGCACGCACACACATGCAAGCACATGCATGCACACATGCACACAGACATGCATACATGCATGTACACATGTACACACATGTACACACATGCACACATGCATGCATACATACACACATGCAAGCACGCACACACAATTGACTTCTTTCTCCCAGTACACTAAAGCTCCCTTAGTTCCTCAAAAAACATCCCCCTTGTCTCAGATTCTGCCTAATGACCAATTTATCCCTTGCCACTTCTTTCAATTCCAGTCCCCCAGTAAACGCACTCAGAATCAGTGCTTCTCCTACCTCAGTTCCCATTCATTCCATGGAGCCCACCACTCAACTGGGAGGGCTCTAGCTGAGGGTAGTGTTGCATTTTTCCCAAATTTCAGAGTCACGTTTAGTCCTTCCCTTACTAAACACCATTCTACTCCCTCATGTCATGTCTTCTCTCATCCTTCTTTTGATGAAATGCTCACATTCCATGGCTCCCCACCCACCCCTCTCCACATCCCAGGACTCTCCAGGGATGTCCCTGCACTCATGGTTATGGTCCTCCAGAGGCCTTCTGGCGCCCATAGCCTTCAGGCCTTCACACTCCTCTCAGGTCTCTCCACTGTCATCCTGTACGGCTCTCTCTGCAGAGCGCCTCCTCATCCTCCACTTCTCCCACCACAGGCAGGCTCCAGATTTGCCACTCCGTATTTTTATCCCCGTCTGCCTCCTGTGGCTGATGAGTTACGCATGTAGATACCTGACAGTCGGTATGCCAGGCATGAACTCTGTCAGTTAGATATTGCATCCATCTCTTTCCCAAAGACCAGATAGAACTTGAAGAGCACCAAATAAAAATGCAGGCTCTCTTGACAAAAAAAGAATTTTCAAACGTTCACAGTAAAGCAAATCCAAGCATAGGGCATGGGTGAGAGGCAGTTCCTGGCCCCTGTGTTGGATGGAGCCATAATTTGGTTGCAAGTAGCTGAATAAGTATCTGGGAACTCCCTATCAAAAGTCTAGTTAATAGTGTATATTATTAAATATGCAAATATTAAATGTTTATACACTGAGTGCTTAAAACTAATGCAGAGGCTACTGCCCTACACAATCATGTACACCTGCTTTAAGATTTATGTTCTTCTCCCCTCTCCTCTCTTACAGACCAGTAACAAGAGTTGTCAGTGCCTTCTGCCCAGAGAACTGCTTAGCCTGCCAGGAAGCTACAGGACTTGGAAAATATGTGGCAGCAGGATATAGGGAACTGGGTGTGATACTGTGTCCTCAGGGTTCCATAAAAGAGGACAGAGTATAAAGGTAGATTAGAGTTTATTACATCTTTCCCACATGGGAGTCACTCATCACACAGGAATTAAAATTCTGGCAAGACACTGCTAACTTGGCTCTTGGGAGGAAGCAGTGACCCACACTGGCAAAGTGGAAATGCTAGACCTGTCATGGAAAATGATGGAGTGGTGGAGGAAGAAACCACCAGGCCTGGGAAAGGGGGCTGGCTAGGACAGGGGGCTCTGAAAGTGTTTGGAGGACGTTCTACATCCTGAAATGTCACGAAGTAGACTTTTAGAAAGGCATGGCAGTGTCACAACCCTCAGTGATACCCGAGTACTGAAGGCCGATCTCACAGTAGAAAATGCTGTCTGTAACGGGGCTTCCTGACAGTGGTGTGGTCGAGGGACTCTTGAAACAACCAGAGCCAGGTCCACTGCCAACCCCTATTTTGCGGGAGAAAGGCTGGCATGGTGACTGTAACGCGTGTCCACCATGAACCTGCCTCCCAGGATCCTGAGCATGGTGTTCCCCGAAGCCAAGAAAACAGATAATCAACCTGGATAATATCCAATCTCTATCACCAAAAAATTACAAAGTGAAAGGTTAGAGGACTGAGGGCAGCCACCCCAACAGGAAGTCTTGGTGACCCCTGACCCATTTCTTAGACCTGAGCAGCCATCACTGTCCTCATCCACCAGCCGGAGGAAAGGCCAGAGACCCATGAGGAAGGACAAAGGTGGAGTCCTGGGGACCAAAGACAGGCATCCTAAGGCTCCTCTCACTGTCCCTCCCAGTGACTTCCTCGGGAAGCTGTATTTCTCTCCATCTGCTGTCCCTGGAGGCTCCGTGGGTCTAGCGGTGATGGTTCCCAAAGGGGAATGATTTCTACCAGGGGACCCAGGGGAAGTGCCACTGAGTTGGAAGTGCTAGCTGTCTTTTCCGTCACTTTGGATTCCTTGCACAGGTGGGCAACAGGCAAGGGAAGGCTCACGGTCCACAAAGAAGTAAGGCTATTTCTGAATAACAGGTGCTGGGAAATGTGTTTGGTACAAAGGTGACCCACTGTGCACCCCCTAGTGCCCTCCTGCTCTGCCCTGTCAATAAGTGGACAAGTACAGCATGCATGGCCTAAGAAGGACCTGGCACCAGCAGAAGTACTGTCAAGGTGGGAGGAATCTAGAATGAACAGTGCGCAGAGAGAGATGAGGCCACTTGCCACCTGGGCCACAGCTGTGATGACAGAGGCTATATCCATCCCACTAACCTTCCCTCGCTCAGTTCTCACCTCATATAGATGCTGCTCCTCAGAACATTCCCTAATAAGCAGCCTGAATTTGTATCTTCATCTCAGTGATTGTTTCCTTTAGGACATGACCTTTGACACTTTCTTCCAGACCAATAACTACATCCATGTCACCACACAGGGGAGCAAGATATTTTTTTTTCCCCTCTGGAAAGATAAAGCTCTCTATCCAAAAGAACTACAGATTTCTTCTAATGTACCCAAGCAGGACCTGGGGGAGCATGCCGGAAATGGATTTTGAGGGTGTTGGACTAGGGAGATGAGCATTTAAATCTGGATGGGAAAGGAATTCATTGACATGGGAGCAGGCCTGTTACTTGGGAAACAAATTATTGGCTAGGACACAAGAAGAATCCTAATGTACTGCCTGCCCACTTCCTAGAAGCTTGGATTTAAATATGGCCTGGAGTCGATGAAATTGAGAAGCTGAATGTGCCCAGCCAGAGCACTGAGGCAAGGGTCACAAGGTTCAGAGGGGCAGGGATGGTAAATGGGCTTATCACAGGAGACCAAGCAACAGGCCACCCGATTAAGACTCCTTGACAAGACTCAGAGAGCCCTCCCTTTAAAGAATGCCTGGTGGCTCTCACCTGTAAGACAGGACTGCAGTGTCATGGACTGACCTGGAGTCCCAAGTATCTGTGGGAACAACAGAATCTGACAATGGCAGAGCTCAACCCTCAGTGACAAGATGGGCATGACTGCAATGCCCATATCATGACTGCAATGGATAGCAAGGCCTGAGTGGCAAGCAGAGTGCCTTTACCTGGAAGGGCTGGAAATATGTGAATTTTCTCATTTATATAACAGAGAGAGAGAAAGAGAGAGAAGACAGAGAGAGAGTAAGCAGAAGGCCAGTGTCAGCCCTGCACCAAGTCCATTTCAGAATTGGTGCAATAGATTCACCCCCCACCTCCATTTTCCACCCTGTTTTACTGTCTGTTGTTTGCCTACTTGTGTTCACCCCATCCTCGCTACAGCCATGGTGGTGCTATGGTTCCACTGGCCTTAGTGAGAATGAGCTACATTACCAGAGCTTTAACCATATGATCTCACTTGATAAAACCCTCCTAAAACATCCTGAGGGAGACATCACTGTTACGGATGCAACACTGAGCCCTAGGCTAGACATCACTGAGCAGTAGACCTGGCGTCTGGCTGTTCTAGTACACCACCATGAATTGAGACCCTCAGACAATGCTGCCTTCTATGTGTTTAAAGTGGATCCTTCAGACTATCATTTGCTTATTTATTTTAGATTTGTGGTTCTATTTGAAACCATTTAAAAGTCACGGCATCCTGCTGGCATTATGTAAAGCCATGTGCCTGTATTTCATCTTCCCTCCCTACCTATCACGTGGACATTATGTCACTTTTCCTCTTTATAGAGAAAAATTGTTAGTCTTTTCCACATATTTAAAAATTGTCCAAAAGAAATTGTTTTAAAATGAGGGTCAGCGAGTTTTCCTCTTTGCTTTGTTTTTAACTGCTGTGGTTATCCACGGTGCTCTGTGAATGAAGGGTTTCATTTTGCTCTGAAGAACTGCAGAGCAAAGGCTTCCTAGAGAGAGGCATGGTTGGCAGCATCTCTGTACAGTGTCCAGCTTTCACCCCAGAACCACCATGCACCAGCATGCACCGACTGTTGCTAGAGAAGGCCTCTTGGCAGAAAAAAAAAAAAAAAAAAAAAATTACAACATCCAGGAGAGAGAGAGAGGAAGCAGCCATGCCTGCTTTGCCTCCGCGATGCATTCTATTTTTCCTAAACCGCAGTTCCCCAGCACCCTGTCTGTACTGCGCGTTGGCTTGCTCGGCTACACTGCGTGCATTTCCTAAGAAAAACGGAGCAGCTGCGGAGGCTCGATCGCACTCCTGGCGCTGTCCAGCCCACGGGGGCAGAAGTGCAGCCGCGTCTGAACGCACCTCTTCTGGGAGCCGCGCCCCGAGATTTAGGAGCTGATTGGGACGGGGACTATTTCTGAGCTAATCTCTCCAAGATTTCTGTCTATGAAATAAAGATATAAATAAAACAGGAAGGAAATATCACCAAGCAGGAAAAGGGGGGAGGAAAGCATTGCGGCGTTGGGTTCTGTAATCACCGGAGTGCTCCTGTCTGTGGCTAATGTGAGGGTGATGGGACATCGTAATCCCCTCCCTGAGCTCCTTTACTGCAGCCATGATGACTAAATTTCTTGTGTCTTATCACACTGTCACAGGCTGGAACCAGGAGAAGGGGCTCTGAAGAAAACACAGCATGGAAACCAGAAAGAAGATGATCAGATTACCAGCCTCTGGATTTGTGAGCCGGTCTCAATCGGACCAGAGCAGGCTTGATTTCAGACCCACAGAGTCTCAGACGCCAACCTCACCCCCTTCCTCCCCGCACACCACTATTTTTAAAGAACCCCCGACCTCTTTCCAATCATGATACTGTTGCTTTCTTTTCTTTTTCTACTTTTTTTCCCCTTATCTATCCACTGAAAATCTTCTAATGAAAGAGAGTACCACTTCAGGAACTCCAGGGTTGGGAAAATCAGACGGATTGGTGGATTTCAAGTTAGAACTGCCTCCTAGAATGTTTAAAATGAAAACAGATGGGGAAGTGGAAAGTTAAGTTCTGTGCCCCTTGAAGAAATGTATGTGTCTCTTGCAGGTATTCTTCGGGGCAGGCCATAGTGGGGTTCTCTTTCCCAGCATCCCCATCACGTTCGTGATTCTGAATCGGCACTGTCACCCTGGGAGAGAAGAAGAGACCCAGCTCTGTACTCAGCATGCCTGCTTCTCAGAGCTGCCCCCTTTGGATTTGAAGGAGAAGGTTTATGTTGTTTATTGGGGTGGTAATAAACATGAGCTGATGCCTGGTCTCCTTGTGCTTAGCACAACCAGGGTGGCATTTGTCTTCAATAACGTAAGTGTATGTGCATTGCCTTTGAAGTCCTAGGGCAGTATAAGGAGTGGTTGGGCGTGGCCCGTTGGGACTAATCTCTTCTACCTGAAGTGTTCCAGAACCCACGACTGGCTTCATGGAGAACCTGGACCACACACCTCCAACCTGCCTCCAACAACACCTCCAACCAACCTGTTCTTCATCCAGGTTCTCTCACTTTGAGTCATAAACTCAGGGAAGGTGCTAGATGCATCAAGATGGGGAATGCCTATTCCCTGTCTATCTGGATTTTACAATAAGCAACAAGATAGATTCATCCAAAAGAGCTTAGTTTTCAAAAAGATATCGAGCAAAGATGAGCATGTACAAAAACATGAAAAACGATGCTCAGAGGAAAGATTCATGCATTCATTGAACAAGTAAGATAGTTGAGCTGTAGAAAGAAACATGCTGAAATACCCTTGCAAAGAAATTTTGAAAAATATGCTGCCTTTTATGTTATGATCTTGACGTAGAACCAAAACCACAACAAAATTGCCAGATTTGCAAGCCTAGGGAAAAGTCATTATGGCTAGGGGAAGAAAAAAAGAACATATAAGACAAAAGCAATGTTGGTAAACAACATGACGCATACCAAGTTCTTCAGTCACATATAAACTACAATGAAATAAAACAAATCTTACATTAGTAAGAAAATTCAAGGTATCAATTTTTGAGGTTTTCTTGATATTTTACCCATATCTTCTGCAGATTTATGTTTTGTAGGTGCTGGAGGGAGTGGGCAGTTTTGAAGGGTACTAACTGTGTCATTAAAACACATAGAGTTGAAGCCTTGCCCAGTTTTGCTAGCCATGTTCCTGGTGGGCGACCTGTTGAGCCTCCCCAGTGCTGTGTTTCATAATCAGTAGAAGGAAGAACTATTGCTTTTCATAGAATGGCCACGAAAAACCAGCAATACAGAGTAAAGTCTCCATGAACATTGGTCACCATTTTTAATGATGGCATATGTGTGTGTGTGTGTGTGTAAGTGTGTGTGTGTGTGTGTGTGTGGTGACCTAAAAGAAAAGAAACTTTGAGGTATACACATACATTATTGAAATTGGTCACACTTTCTATGGAGCTGGATTTCCATGGAATGACTGATCCAGAGGTTTTGTGGGAAAATATACATATATTTTAAATTGAGATAAGGTCCTGTGACACTTTGGATATAGGAGATTAGTCCCAATGGGCCTCCCAGGCTGCAGTGTCATGGCACGCACAATCTCCATTTACTTCAGCCTCAAGTGATCTTCCTATCCAAGACACCCATGTAGCTGGGACACGAGGAACACACGACTGTGCCCAGCTATTTTTTGCATTTTTTTGTAGAAACGAAGTTTTGTTACATTCCTCAGGCTTCTCTCCAACTCCTGAAATCAAGCTATCTGCCCACCTCGGCCTCCCAAAATGTTGGTTTTACAGGTGGGAACCATCATGCCCAGCCATGTGGGAAATATTTGAATGCTTATTTGTTTATCAAAAACAAAAATGAGGCCAGGCGTGGTGGTTCACGCATGTAATCCCAGCACTTTGGGAGACTGAGGTCAGTGGATCATCTGAGGTCAAGGGTTCAAGACCAGCCTGCCTAACAGGGTGAAAACTGGTCTCTATTAAATTTTGTATTTTTTGTAAAAATAAAAAATTTAGCCAGGCATGGTGGTGTGTGCCTGTAGTCCCAGCTACTTGGGCGGCTGAGGCAGGAGAATCGCTTGAATCTGGCAGGCAGAGGTTGCAGTGAGCCGAGATTGTGACAGAGCAAGACTCCATCTCAAAAAAGGATTTTCCTAGCAGGGTAGCATTTGTGTAGAATTACAATACCTCAGCACTATTATAATATTGGACTAGATGATTCTTTGTTTTGGGGTCTACCTCAGAATTGTGTGATAATTTAGCACCATCCATACCCTTAGGATGCCAGTGACACCCCTCCATTTAGTCACGACAATCAACAATGCTCAGACATTGCCAAGTGTTCCCACAGGGACAAAATCTCCCCCAGGGGAGAACCACTGACATGACTCTCAGATAGCCTGGGATGCTCTGAGAAAAGCGTTCTTCCAGTTCCACCTCTGAATCTGAGCAGACTTTCCATGGCACGCAAGCAGGTTGGCTCAGAGGACAATAATGCGGCCCCGTGTCCTCACCACAAATTGTCCCCACAAAAATGCATGCCTTAGAAGGTGAGATAAATGGTGGGTGAATTTGGCACACACCTTCTTAAGCAAGCCTTCTTCTAACCTTTTCATTTTCATTGACGGGCACTGCCCCACTGCACAGCCAACTATCCACACCTGTAAGACAATTCGAGTCTTAGAATTGAGAAATTCCTTATATTGGTCTAGAAATTTTTAAAATGTTTTTGAAAGGTCAGATTTTATGCACAGCACAAATTATACTATGAGGCTAGTTAATTCAAAGTACCCTTTTAAATAAAGAAAGAAAATCATAGCTAAATAGTAAAAAAAAAAAAAAAAAAAAAAAAAAAGCTAATGATTAAACTTGATTTTTAAAATATTTTCTAATGAGCCAGTCTAATGCTTATGCTAATATTTTAACTCTGATCATAGTAAAGATGAAAATGTAAACCTGTTATGTATTATTTTCAATAATAGAAAAAAATGAGGAAGCTGCAATTCAGAACATTTAAAACAATAATGAATTCAATTTGTAATAATCCCAGCAAGAAATTCAATGAAATAATTCAGGAGGCATTAACATCATAGTTATCCCAAAACATAGAAAAACACAAGCAAATGTTTTAGATAAAAATATATTCATTTACACAATGTTGTAAGTTGAAGAAAATATGTTTTTTATTTAAATAATTTGGTACCCTTGTTTCTAAATAATGTCTGTAAAATTCTTTTAAAAGGCCAAAACTGGCTGGAAGCTCTATGTATTTCTTAACAAATACAGTAAAAACATTTTGGGTTGCTTTTATGTTAATAGGTTTCCACTGGAAAGCATATCCCTGCTTATAATTTCCTTTAAAATTAGTTTTTCAATTGATTTTAAAATTGCTTATTTTGCTAAGAAATCTTGAAAGTAACTTTAATTTTACTATTTGGTTTATGGCATTTTAATGCTTTTCTTTTTAATTTTTTAACAATAAAAAGAGCTGGAATTTATTGAGAAATTGAAGCATTTTATATATTAAATTATTTGCACCCAACACTTCATTTAACATGAATAATAATTTCCTGAAAGTAATTTGGCTAAAATGTTATATGAATATATGTTTCTATTTATTTATTGAAATTCTTATAATAATATATAAGCAGATTTATATCCTTCATTTTAAACTTAATGTTGCACACTATTTTAAATATCTTTAAAGATATTTAAAACACCTAAATGTCAGTGTTCTTCTTTGATTATTTATATAAAATATTCTTCTGTGATAGTATTCCAGAGTAAAACCTTCATGGTACATATTCCCAGATTGTTCTCCCTAACTTTCTGATTCAGTTCTATAGTATCAAATAAGAGAGTATATTTCTCATAGTCACAAAAGCTGGCTATTGTGCTATATTTTTAAATTTTATCAATGTGATAAGCAAAAATAACTTGAATGGCTTTTATTTTTTAAACTTTTTATTTGGAAATGATCATAGATTTATGTTCAATTACAATAAGTCAAACAGAGAAATGTCATACAATCTTTTCCCTTCTCCTCCCAATGCTAACGACTTGCAAGACCAAAGTGCAATCCCACAATCAGCATATTGACCTTGAGCATGACACAGAGCACTTCCGTCACCACTTCTGTGATAGTCGCACCACTTCCCTTCCTCTCACACCCCCTTCTTAGCCCCTGGCTATGACAAATCTATTCTCCTATTCTATAACTTGGCCATTTCACGAATGTTATGTGAATGGAATCCTACATTCTCTGGGGTTGATTCTTTTGACTCAGCATAATCTCTGCAGCTCCCTCCAGGTTGCTGCAGATATCCTTATTACCGAGGAGTCTTCCATGGCATGGATATGCCCCAGGTTGTTTAGCCCTTAACCTATTAATGGGCATCTGATTTGTTTCGTGATTTTTGTCTGTAGGGCATAAAATTTGTGAACATTAGTTTTCATGTGAACATTGGTTTTTGTTTTTCCAGAATACGTTTCAGAAATGCAATTGCTGGGTTCCCTGATAACTGCATGCATACTTTTTTAGGGAGATGCCCAACTGTCTCCAGGGTGGCTGTGCTGCTTTACAGTCCCACTGCTAATATATGAGTGATCCAGTAGATTTTTTCTAATGTCTGCTTTTTTTTTGAAAAAAATTTTTTTTCTTTCACTTTTGAATGATTTCAATACAATAGCAACATGTTAATATTTGTGATATGGTTAGGCTTTGTGTCCCCACCTAAATCTCATCTTGAATTGTAATCCCCACAATCCCTACATGTCAAGGGAGAGACCAGGTGGAGGTAATTGGATCATGAGGGTGGTTCCCCCATGCTGTTCTCAGGATAGTAAGTTCTCATGAGATCTGATGGTTTTGTAAGGGGCCCTTCCCCCTTTGCTAAGCATTTCTCCTTTCTGCCACCTTGAGAAGAAGGTGCCTTGCTTCCCTTCACCTTCTGTCATGATTGTAAGTAACCTCCCCAGCCATGCTGAGCTGTGAGTCAATTAAACCTCTGCCCTTTATAAATTACCCACTCGTGGACAGTTCTTTATAGCAGGATGAAAAGAGCCTATAGCAGGATGAAAAGAATCTGTATTCGTGTTCATTACAGAAATATCATAAAAAGCCCTTTTCTCATTTATCTGAATGATTGCATGACTCTCTTTCTCTGATCTACTGAATAAAACCACCCTTAAGGAAATAAAGTCAAACCTGACAAGAATGATTCCCCAGTAAAGCAGTGCCTTCTAGAACAAAATTCATGCTTATTAGCAGAAAATAATCTAGTGCCTATTCCCTACAACATATCATGCACAATGTCTAGCATAAAATAACAATAAAAATCACTAGACAAGTGAAGAAGGAGAAAAACATTCATAATCAAAAAAAAAAAAAAAAAAAGGAGTTAACACTAACAAACTAAAATATGACCCAGATATTGGAATGTTAGGAGACGAGGATTTTAAAGAGGCAATTATGAATATATTCAAAAACTTAATGACTAAAGGGAAGGGGAATCTCCCCACCCCCCTGCCTTTTTTTGAGATGGATTCTCACCTAGACTGAGGTGCAATGGCATCATCTCGGCCTACTGCAGCCTCTACCTCCTATGTTCAAGCAATTCTCCTGCCTCAGCCTCCCAAGTGGCTGGGACTACAGGTCCACACCACCACACCCAACTAATTTTTGCATGTTTAGTAGAGACAGGGTTTCAACTTGATAGCCAGGCTGGTCTTGAACTCCTGACCTTAAGGGATCTACCCGCCTTGGCCTCCCAAAAATCTGGGATTACATGCATGAACCACTATGCCTGGTGGGAATCTCAGTAGATAATAAAAGCTATGAAACAAATAGAAATTCTAGAGCTGAAAATAAACATCTTAATTTTAAAATATGTCACTGGAAGGACTTCCAGTTTCAGGTCTTACAAATAAAGGACTGGGAAGTCATTATTTCCATATGTACAAAGAAAGAATTAGAAACACTGAAAATCAGTGAATATTCTTAGACCCATCAAAAACCTGAGGCTGCAGGTGAAAAACGACACCTTAAAGTCTACAAAGAGAGGCTCGCCCAGAAAGACAATCCTCAGATCTGCTAACCTGAGGCAGAAGTCACAGACGCAAAAATGGTAATTTTGGTGAATTGTTGGAGGATGAACATGGACCAGATTTAGAACAAACAACTCCCTGAGCCTGAAATGTTGGGGGACTGCCCACACTTTTATGCACTTTATTTTCAGGAAATTCACCAGATCCTGATGGTGAAGATCTGAGAAAGATCCCCTGGTTGGCAGAGGGACAGATTAATCATAGTGAAATATACTCAAAGCCTTCATCATAGCATAGGTCTATACTGCAGGAAAAAAGAATAAGCCAGAGACTTTCATCCTATTGGAGAGAAGCACAGTGCTTCTCTTCTATCCCCATGTAGCCTTCCTGTCTCACCCAAGGAAACATATATAGTTATTAAGGGTCAAGGATTCAAGGGAATGGCTTTGGAAAGCTGTAACCAGGGGAGACAGTAGGAGGCAGGGGTGTGGGGGGGGAAGTTACACCCTTGTGAAAGTCACAGCCTTATGACACAGGCCAGTTACATATTGAGACTGAACTAGAAGAATATAGAATGTTTTCTCCTCCACACCTTATCACCACATGACAGAGCTCCATCATATTGAATGGATTACACGGAAAAAGCTGCAAGACACAGATTTCCTCCAAGAAAGAGTACATAGGCAAGTCCAAAGTCAAGAGGAAAGGCAGAAATAGGTGTGATAGCACTTATACCTCTAGTATATGTTGAAAACAACCAACTCCTAGCCGGATTAACGTAAGTAAATATTGAAGGCCCTTTTCCTGTCTTTATACCTGATACAGTACGTCTGGCTTTCATGCACACACCAACACATGCATGCACGTGCACACACACACACACACACGATAAAAACCAAGGGGGAAAAGCTAGAGAACATCAAGCAGTATAAGTATCAAATGCACACACACATGCAAAAGTCCCTTTGGAAAACCATATTCAAACTGCAGAAAGCAAACAAAAAAGAAAACCTTGAAAGAAGCTGATGTGAAACAAGAAATTCACGTACACCTGTAAAGGGACAAAACTAGAAATTATAGCAAACTTCTTGTAAGAAACCATGCAAACAAAAATGACATAAAATATTTAAAATGTGGGGAAAACAATCACTATGCTAGAATTGTATACCCACACAAAAACCAACATACTAACGTTTAGAGACGTTTCATCATAATTGCTACAAGCTGGTAGCAGTCACAATGTCTTTCAGTGGAATGAATGACCAATTTCAGGTGCACTCATTTGGTAAAATAGTCAGTGGTAAAAGCAAGTAAACTAACAAGACACAGAAATCCATGAATAAATCTTTAATGCGTATTGCTAAGTGAAAATGCCAATTAGATAAGGTCACATACTATATGGTCATGTGTATATGACACTCTGAAATAGGCACTATTAGAGAAAGTATAGTGATCAGTGGTTGACAAGGGCTCCAGGAGATCAACAGACCTAGGAATGTTGGCCAAATCAATATGCCCTAGGGATGTTTTAGGGCTGTGGACCTATTCTGCATGACACTGCAATGGTGGACACATTACACTGTTCATTTGTCAAAATCCACTGACCTTTACAGCACAAAGAATAAACTTTAATGTATTCAATTAAAAAAATTAGGAGATTGAGAATTTCCACACTGGAATGCAAAATATTATCAGATTCAAACTGTATTACAAAGATATGAAACAGAGTCACTGGAGTTGGGGGAGGTGGGTAAAAAGGTGCTAAGTAACTTCGGAATGAAAGGGGTTTACAAGACTAAAGACAAAGAACAACTGTATATAAGCACTGTTCTCTCATTGATAAAGTTGCTTCCCACTGGTATATATGTTAACAATTCCAAGAATAAAACTATGCATGTACCCTGGTGTTGGATAAGTAAATGGATGGTGAAAGATGGGTCCCATGTTTCTTATTGTTGGAGTGGGAAGTTACAGACAAGGAAGCAGAGAATGCAATAATTATCTATACAATATAAATTAGAATAGAAGATATCTATATGAACACATATTTAACTTAGTACAGACAGATAAGAACAGATACAGAAATATTCACAGATATATATTATACATATATATAAACTTAGGTTACTGTATTAGTGTTCTCTAGAGGGACAGAACTAATGAGAGGACAGAACTAATATATACATATATATATACACACACACACATATATATATGTGTGTGTGTGTATATATATATGTTTGTTAAGTATTAACTTACATGATCACAAGTTCCCACAATAAGCTGTCTGCAAGCTTGAGGGCCAAGAAGATCCAGTCCAAGTCTCAAAACTGAAGAACTTGGAGTGGATGTTCAAGGATGAGAAGCATCCAGTGCAGGAGAAAGATGTAGACTGGGAGGCTAGACCAGTCTCTCTTTTCACATGTTTCTTCCTGCTTATATTCTAACCTTACTGGCGGCTGATTAGATTGTGCTCACCCAGTTTAAGAGTAGGTCTGCCTTTTCCAGCCCACTGACTCAAATGTTAATCTCCTTTGACAACACCCTCACAGACATACCCAGGATCAATAGTTTGTATCCTTCAATATAATCAAGTTGACACTCAGTATTAACCATCAGTTACCACATGCTCATGTATCTCTTTGCTACCAGCCAAGAGAGCATGGCCTAGGAACCATGACTCCCTAGCAGTAACAACAACAACACAAACAACCTAACACCCAAATATTGTTTTGTTTTGTTTTGTTTTTAATAGAAACAAGATGTTACTATGTTGGCCAAGCTGCTCTCGAACTTCTGGGCTTAAGTAATCCTTTCACCTCAACCTCCCAAAGTGCTGGGATTACAGGCATAAGCCACCGTGCTGGGTCCCAACTTTTGCTTTCTGAAACCATTTTTCAATGAAAAAGAAAAAAGAATTATTTAGGAAAATAGCTGGTTTTAGGAGTCAGACAAGAAATATACAAGATAAACTTGGATCATCATGTATCTTGCAGTGTTTGAAAGTGAGGAAGTAAGAAAAAAAACCAGACAATATTGATAGAAGTATGTCAAAGTGACACAGAGCCAACTGAAAACAGCCCACGGTCAAAAGCAGAACAATTTGAGGAAAAAAAAAAAGAAAAAGATTGCATTGGATTATAATTTAAAGTATAAAATAAATATCCACAAGTCACAACTATTATGTGACTAAATAAACACAATAATAAATATGATATAATTAAAAAAACCTATGCAAAATAATTCCAGATAGTGTATATAGATATTTTATTCTAAAGGCAACGAAGCACAACAGCATAACTCCTCAATCATTAAGTGTAAGCAACACACAGTGATGTCCTTCCAAAAAGTACCATATAAAAGGGGGAGAAAAGACTAAATTTACAGTGGAAAACTCAAGAAACATTACATCAGCAAGATAGTCAGTGTTAATGTCAGCAGTTTTAAGTCATGTGGTAGTTTACATTCTTGATGTAATGTGATCAAAATGTCCATTTCCCTTTTTATTTTTTTTTCCTTAAAACCCATAACTTCATCTAATCATGAGAAAAACAATTAGGTAAATGCCAGGCATGTGACAATAGGCTAGTGTTTCTAAAAATGTTTAAGGTCATCAAAATAAAGAAAGTCTGAGAAATTATCACAACTAGAGGGACACAGCAACTAAATGTCACGTGGTATCCAGAATGGGAGGCTGGAACAGAATAAAAGATAACAGCTCAGATGAAATGATTAAGGAAAGTCTTTAGTTTGTAATACATCAGTATTTGTTCACTAACTGTGATAAATATTCCAGACTTATGTAAGATGTTACTAACAGAAGAAACTGGTTATAAGGTCTGCGAGAATTCCCTGTATAACCTTTGTAATCATTTTTTAACAAATATGAAACTATTAGAAAATAAAAAGTTTACAGAAAGTACCCACTGGAAAGACAACAAAACATTGAAATCTGCATAAGAAAAAGTAATACATTTGAATATAGACCAACACAAATTTTCTAAGATGAAAAGTAGAGAGAAAAAATATGAAAAGAAATAACAAACATCTTAGTGATCTGTGAAAATTACCAATCATTCTAAAATATGTGCAATTATGCATGCAATGGAAGAAAAGAAAGAAATTGGAACAGGAACAAATTTAAAATAATCAAATTTATCCAAATTTGGTAGAAAATATCAACCTAAACAACGAAGAAATATATGAACCACAAGAAAAATAAGTAAAATGGGAAACAAACCTAAAAGCAAAATATTCAAATTTCTCTATAAAAAGAAAAATAATAAATTGAACTGCTTAAAAGTAGTCAGGAGAAAGAAAAGACATATTGTTTGCAGAGGAACAATAAAACAGATGATGTCTGACCTGTCATGAAAAATAAGTGACATTAAAATTCTAAGATAAATCCTTGAAGTTCTGGAAGAAAAAGTAAAAAAGATCATATAAGCCTTTATTGAGTCAAAATATTCATATATTGAGGTAAAAAAAGTTTTTTACATAAGCAATAGATGAAAGATTATGTCACCAGTAGATCTGCACTACAAAGATGGCTAAAGAAAATTCTTCAGGCTAAAAGAAAATGAAAACAGATGGAAACACAGATCTTCAGGAAAAAAAAAAGAGCACAATAAATAATACTTTTGTGGGTGAACATGAAAGACTGTCCTTTAAAAACATTTGGATACAAATTTTAAGACAAAAATAATATTGTATTTTTATGAATTTGCATGTAAAAGACAAAAGATTACCATAAAAGATAGGAATGAAGATATTTTAGATTTGAAAATTTATTATATTTTATTTGAATGGGTACCCAGTATCTCTATGTAGGAAGAAATAAGTTAAGAATGCATACAGTAGTTTGAAAAGCAACCACAGAAAATATGAACATCTGTACCTACATATTCAATAGAGAAATTAAAATAAAATTATAATATATATTGCAATAATCCAAAAGAGACCAGAAAGTCAATAGTAAGATGATAAACATCAACCCAACTGTATAAATTATTTTATTAATTATAAAATAAGTAAACATGTACAACTGAAAGGCAGAGATTGTCAAACATGACTAAAAATATAAGAACATAATTGTTTGCTGTCTATGAGATATAATTTAATACATTATGTAACTATGTCTATAAGAATGTCACTGTGAATATATTTAATATCAGAAAAACTTGAAGACGAGATGATATTGGAGATGAAGAGGATCATTCTATAATAATAAATGCATCAAATTGTTAGTCAGACCTAACAATTACAAACGTACATAACAGTAAGCTTTTGTGGACAGAAAGCAAAAGTAACAGAACTAAAGAGAACTACAGATAAATTCATGTTGATATTTAATACCCTTTGCTCAGTATTTTATACAACTCTGAGAAGAGGATCAGTAAGCACGCAGGCAAGCAATACTACCAACTATCTACACTTCATTGACAAATTTAGAACACTATACACAACAGTGACAAAATAGACATTTTGTCTTAAATAAACTTGAAATGTCATCAAGATAAACTATATGTTGTACCATAAAATGGGTCTCAATACATTTCACGTGATTTATATACTGTGCTGTACATTCTCTGGCCACAGTAGAATTCTGTTAGTATGATTAATAATGAAATATCTAGGATATTACCAGTAACACATTAGTTAAAGAAGAAATTATAAGATACATTAAATATTTCAAAGTAAATGATAACGTAAAAAAGTATGAAAATGTGTGGGATTTTTGCTACAGCAGTGTTCAGTATTTAGTTTTATATGTTAAATGTTTATGTTTGAGAAGAAAATATGTTTGTGTTTACTTTTCAGAAGATGAAAGAGCTTTTTAAGAATGAATTATATTTAAGCTACAAAGAAGAAAATTAGAAATATAAGAGAAAAGTTATTAAAACAGATGACCACAAATAGAAAAAAAAATAACAAAGACAAAATTAGTTCTTTGAAATCATCATTAAAATGATAAACATTTAGCAAGACATAGAGATAGAGAAAAAAATGATAGAGAAAGGTAGAGACAGATGTACTATATAGAGAGAAAGAGCAAAAAAATAAGTTTTAGAAATAAAAGAAAAGATACACCACAGTTGCTGCCATTATTCAAAAAACAATAAAACCACATAATAAATAAGTTTATGCCAATAAAGTTTAAAACTTAGAAACATGAACACATTTCTTGTACAACGTAACTGACATAAACTGACTCGAGAAGAAATAGGTAATTTAAATAGCCATATATATATATGTGAAATTAACAACTTATACAAACACACATCCCCTAAATAAAATGCAGGTCCAGATGGTCTATGCAGTGAATTCTATCAACCACTTGAGGAAAATGTAACAAAAATATTGCATTATTGTTTTGCAGAATTGAAAATGTGGTTACATTTCTCACCTCATTTTATAAGAAACACCTAACCCTGATTCCAAAATTTGAGAAAAAGCTTTTAAGAAAACCATATAAGTAGTTCATATGATTTGGACTTTATAGATTTGCATACATAAAAATACAAAACTCCTAAAAAATATACTATTCAATTGATAATCACAAAACGAAAGGATAACAGACCATAACCATGTGAAGTTTATCACTGGAATGCAAAGTTAGTTTAATATAAAAAATAATAATCATCAGTCAATTTAGGGTATTCTGCTTCCAGTTGTGTTGGAATAACTGACATATTAATTGCCAACTTTCTGAATAAAACTATAAAAACTAAAAAATATATAAAAATCGATTTTTAGACTTTGGATAGTAGCAGGAACAATACTTTGAAGTCTGAGAGCAAGAAATATCTAATGTGAACCCTACAATTTCCTCAGGTTTCTATCTAAGGCTCCTTTTGGATTGCTGAGGAGAGAGGTGTCACTAAGATAGAGAGATTCAGTCAAGCTGAGTTAGCGGAGACATCCTGGGTAGTTCAACATAATGAAGGCAGCTTGCAGAGGAAGAGCTGCTGTTATCATCATAAAAGTCTCATTGACTCTACTAATGATTTTTAATCTATGAAAGAGGACACAAAAAAATTCCACTAGGCTGAAAAAAGAACCTCTGAGGAGTTGTTAACAAACAAACAAACAAACAAACAAAAACACTTTTAAAAATAAGAAAGCCTTATTACAATAAGTAGCCATCTTAGAAAGACTTTGTTGAACATGAAACAGATCAAAGATGGTTCATATGTTAAAGTGCAGGATGAAACTACTCTTAAATATAAGCTATTTCAAGACCCCCAGACCAAAAACAACTTACTTACAAATTTTGAAAGGATCAGCATGATCTTCAGTTAACTGAAGTGGAACAGTAGAACAGAGCTCAGAAACGTGAATGCGGTTTACCATTTTAAAATAAAACAACATAACTCACCATATTGGACTGCTATCAGAATAAATATAGAAAAGGCTTGTGAAAAGTTTAAATTTCACATGTGATACTCTCCATAAAATGAAAATAGAAGAGAAATCCTTAAGCTATTAAAAGAAATGTACAAAATTGTAACAGCAAGCATAATACCAAAATAAAATATTGGATATACGTCTCTAAAGTCCATGAAAGAAGGAAGAAGGCCCACTTTTCAATTTTTATATTCAACATTCTATTGAATGTCTGAGCCAATACAATAGAAAAGAAAAATAAATAAAATCAAGCAAATTGAAGAGAAATAAATAAAACTTGCTTTATTTGTAGACAAAATGATTACGAACATTTAAAAAATCCTAAGGTATTCACATAAAAGTTACATTGAATTAATGAGTGAATTAAGCAACCTAATAGACCACAAGGTCAACATAAAAAAAAATCACTTGTTTGTCTATGTTCTAGTAATGAACAATTAGAAAATAAAATTAACAAAGGAATAAAATTTATAGTAGCATTAAACTATAATAGCTTTAAACATAAAGTTAACAAAATATGTGCAATGTCTATATATTGGAAATTAATATCACTCAGACTAAAGATATAAATAAGTAGAGAGATAAATTATTTTCTTATATAAGAAAACCCAATTTTTTTAATGACAATGTTCCCCCAAAATTTACCAATCATTTCTATGTAGTCCCAAAGAAAATCTCAGCAGATTTCTGTAGATATTTTACTAACTTATTTGAAAAATGTATACAAAAATGAAAATGCCCTAAAATAATCAAAATTATTAAAATTGATGAATATAATTGGATAATTTAAATTATTTAATTTTATGGCTAAGTATAAAATTACTACAATCAAATCTTATTTTCATAAAGGTAGACATTATAGGTTAATGGAACAGAAAAGATAATCTATAAATCAACATATACACATTTATGTGTATACACATATTCCTTTCATTATTTAGAGCTGTATATATATGATATCATGTTATCTATTTCTTGAAGTATAAAATAATTGATACATGAAGAGTAGTTTATTTTATTTCAAATTGTTTTTTGTGTATTTTTAACATAATTTACCTATAAAGTTTGATGAGAAGTTGATCATTATTGTACATTAAATTTTATCAATATGAACTATTATCTTTGTACCATGTAGTTATTATTTAATATGAATTCCACTTTTTCTGGCATTGATATTGCTACTATGTTTGCTAATATATTTATTAGCCATCATATTTTTAACTCCTAAGTTTTTCAGTTTTAGGCTTCTCTTTTTTAAAAGCTTTTAGTTTAGCTTAATTTATTTTTTAATGCGGTTAATTCCTTTATATTTGTTTTTATAACTGATAATTTGATCTATTACTTTCTTTGAGGACTTATTTTTTTTTGTACTCAAATTTTTGGCCATTTTAGACCCATTTAAATCATAGCTATTAAGCTAAAGGATGCCTACAGGTTGGTTTTGTTTTTGTTTTCTGTTGTCTTAAAGAATAAGGTAGTATCTACTGTTACTATGATACTTGAGGTGCCCAGGGTACTCTCACTTGTTGACCCCACCTTCTCCCCACTCTACATTTTTTAAGATACTTTCTAAAATATTATGTTATTTTCATTGACAAATTATAATTATATATATTTACAGGGTACAATGTTATGTGTCAACGCATGTATAGGTTGCGGAATAATCAAATCAAGCTAATTAACATACTCATCAACTTAAATATCACTTTGTTTTGTTGAAAACATTTAAAATCCTCTCTTTTAGCTGTTTGGAAGTATTTGGAACATTATTATTAGCTACAGTCTCCATTCCATGCAATAGATCACCAGAATGTATTCCTCCTGTGTACCTGAAACATTGTACCCTTTGACCAAAGTCTCTCCTTTCCATGTCTACCTCCCTGCTGCCCACCACCCATCACCAGACCGCCTGCCTTTGGTAGCCATCATCCTACCCTGTACTTCCAGTTCTCTTTTTTTAGGTTTCATGTAAGTGAGCTCATACGGTATCTGTCTTTCTGTAATGCCTGGCTTATTTTCATATGCATAATGTCCTCTCGGTTCGTCCATGTTGTCTTAAATGACAAAATGTCTTACTTTTTAAGGGCTACATAGTATCCTAATATGTATATATTCCACATTTAAAAACTCTATTCCTCCACTGATGGGTACTTCAGCTGTTTTTATTATTTGCTTATTGTGAATACTGCTGCAACGAACACGAGAGTGCAGACATCTCTTCAACATACCGATTTCCATTTCTTTGGATATCTACCTAGAAGTGGGTTTGCTGCATTGCATGGTAATTCTATTTCTGTTTTTTTTTTTTTTTTTTTTTGAGGAAACTTCATGGTGTTTTCAAAAATGGCTGTACTAATTTATAATGCCACCAACAGTGTATAATTGTTCCCTTTTTTTTCCCACATTCTCACCAACACTTACCTTTCATCTTTCTAATGATAACCAATGTAACACAATGAGATGGTATCGCATTGTGATTTTGATTTGCATTTCTCTGATGACTAGATATGTTGAGCATTTTTTCAAATATCAATTGGCAATTTGTATGCCTTCTTTTGAAAAATGTCTGTTAAGGTCATTTGCCCATATTTTAAGTAAGGTTATTTGTTTTCTTATTATTGAGTAGTTTGAGTTCCTTGTATATTTTGAATATTAGCCCCTTATCTAATAAGTGACATGCAAATATGTGAGCTCCTTGTATATTTTGAATATTAGCCCCTTATCTAATAAGTGACATGCAAATATTTTCTCCCAATATATGGATTGTTTCTTCATTTTGTTCATTGTTTCCTTTGCTGGGCAGAAGCTTTTGTTTGATGCAATCCCTTTTGTCTATTTTTGCTTTTGTTGCCTGGACTTGTGGGGTCATATTCAAGAAATCACTGCCCAAATCAACATCATGGAGTCTTTTTCTTATGTTTTTCTCTGGTAGTTTTAGAATTTTATGTCTTATGTTAAAGTGTTTTATCCACATTAAGTTGATTCTTGTATAAAATATGAATTAAGGGTTCATTTTTATTCTTCTGCATGCAAATATCCAGTTTCTCCAGTACCATGTATTTAAAAAGCTGTCCTTTCTCTCTTGTGTGTTCTTGGCACCTATGTCAAAAACCAATTAGATAGAGAACTATTCCTGAACACAATAAAGACCATATATGACTATCGCACAGCAAATATCATATCCTATAGTACAAATTGAAAGCTTTTTTTCTAAGATCAGAAAAAGAACAACTATCCCCACTCTCACCATTTCTGTTCAGCATATACTGGAAGCTGATCAGAACAATTACTGACTCTACATTTTTATTTTCATTATATTATGTTAAACTGAGTTGTTTCCATCAGTGTATTATTTTTATAGTTACATTCTTCTCAAGCATTTCTTTGGTTTCTGTGAATTATAATTTTGAATAGGAGACTCTTCTGTTGGAGAACTTGGAATCTAAACCTGTGTCTCTAAAACTGCAATTCTTAAAAAAAAGTGATTAAATTTATAATATAAATGCTGTCAATCATGCCAGTTAAGCATCTAGGGAACTGGATGAATTTCTTAAATTTTATTACATTATCTTTGAATGTGATAAAGTGACTCAAATTTTATGTAGAATTGTATGTACATTTTATGTTACTTTTTAAGAAGAAAAAAGTCAGAAGTCAGCTATTTTCAAAAGAATAATGTTATCCAGAAATTCAGGCCAAACACATGTTATACAGCAAAATGAAGGCAAGGAGCAGGAAACTTGTGAACATGGGCTTAACTCATTCTTCTGCTGTGCACTCCACTCAGACACTTTGCAAACCTACCGCTGTCATACTGCTGCAGCTAGAATGAACACGCTGCTGAAAGAAGCCTCTGACCTCAAGAAGGTGGGTCTAACCACATGCTAAATAGTACACACTGTGCGACATGAGAGTGGAAATTTCAGAAACAAAAACAAATACCGAAAGAAAAACCCCAGAAATGTAATGGTATTTAAAAGACAACTGTTGAAAATGAGCATCTCCTCTTCTTACTTAGGTTAATGGCTTCACCGAATCCTGATGCCTTTGCGTGTCATTATAACTGGATTCTCTAGTGTGTTAAGATCAGCACCTGTATACTCATAGTATTGAAATGTGCAGATGCATCCTAATTTATGGAATAAATCTAAGGTAGTAGGCTGTTTTATGTTGAATACATAACACACACACTGTTTAAAAAACTAAGCTGTGATAGATGGCTTTCTAAAATGTGACTAATGTGTATTACACATTTCTACCTTACTTATTATTACCTTATTACTTATACATTGTTTCCTTATTTTCCACGATTTTTGGCTTGCAGACGGTGGTTGGTTTCCTAGAACATTTTTCCTTATTTCTTGTGTAGAGAAGAAATCTAACTACATCATGATCTTTTGTCCTCCTTCTCTGTTGGGATAGAGGGGAGAAAAAGAGGTGGTTTCAGACTTTTTAGAAAAAAAAAAAACATATAAATTTTATGTTTGCCAACAGAGCTAATATACTAAATGTATTCATGTCTAGAAATAAAATAAATTACTAAGTCTATATCATTAATAAAGACACATGAAACCTTTCACATTATGTCGAATTATTAGAATTAAGAAGCTTGAGAGAGGGAGAGCAAGCCAATAAAACCTGAATATGCTAAGCGATCATTAGAGCTGGGTGTGATAATTGAAATTTGCCTTACAGTAATTTAATTAAAAATTCATAACTATTCTAACCTTTCTCTTTCTCTGTCTGAGCTAGTGAGGAGTTAAATGATGTTGGTGTAGGGGCTTAGGATGTGTACACGTTGTTGACGACAGCTGAAAACAGGAGGTGAATGACAGACATGAGCAAAAGGCAAAATAGACATCAGCAAAAAGACTTTCTTGGGGTCCTGAGCTTTGGTCTTTTCTCTAAATAAGTTTTTAACTTCTAGAGCTTTTTAAATTATTATTATGATTATTTCTAATCTCATGATGCCTTGCACAGTGTTTTGGCCAATATTGAGTTCTTGGCAATTGTCCTGGACAGCTAATGTTACAAACTATTTCATATCTTAGGATGACATTTTCCATCATCCATTAAATTATTTTTCTAAAAAATTACAGGTGGGATGAAAATCACTGGCATTAATGTTTTCTCCTCCAAGAATCTCTCTGAGAAATGTGTTACGAATAAACACTCATTGTAGACCACCTGATACGAGAGGTTCTGGGGCACTTTTCTGCTTCCAGAAAGGAGCCTGATTTTATCTCATGATCATCATCCATTCATGAATTTGTTTTATGAAGTCTTGGATGTTGAGTCTAAGAAACCAGTTATGGTTTGAATGCTTCAAAGTCTCATGCACGTTCCAGTGTGAAGAGGGGTCTGTCAAATTTTAAATGCATTTTGCTAAATATATTATCCTTTACAAAATAAGTCCTTTGTGTTTTAAGGACAATTTGACCATGTGTTTTTAATCCATTTTAAGTTAGCTTGCTAAAATGTTTATTTGTAAGAGCTCTTAGAAGCCCAAAAAGCCTTAAAACATTGATTTGCCGGCCATTTGAAGCTTTTATCTCAAGAAAAGACATCTTCATTTGCTAACAGAAAACAACTAGAGTCTCCCATGGCTAGTTTTCCATAAATCTTAAATTTCAAAATGTTTTGATACATTCTAAAAAGTTAAATATTTATGGTTATTTTCATCTTAAAGCTTTAGAAGCTAGATTTCAGATTTTATAATCATTGCAGTATATTAGATACAAATCTATTTGAATCATTTAAGGTATGTGTCCTAATGACACTGAGGTATTAAAGAAATAACCTCATAATTATGTATAATGGAAGACAGAGTTGTACCCATTTACAAATTCCTTAAATGGTATTTGAAATGTTAAAGTCTTGCCTTTGACAGGTTTGTGGTATGTATAAAATAGCAACTCATACTCAAGATAACCCTATTTAGCAAAGGTGAAACAATAATTTGTTTGGCTTACATTTGGATTTTTATCAATTTGCTTTTGTTTTGATAATATATAGTGGCAGAATGAGATTGTATAGCAGTTGATATCTAAGGGGCAAATGAAATTAAAAAATACATAATTATTAAATTTTGTCACAGATTTTGCATCTTAAACAAATATCAATATATCATCACACCATCTTAGAAATTTTAAATAAGTTGAAGCGAAAAAAAAAAAAAAAATCCAGTAATCGTAAGCAAGACTTTCACAGGAATTCCTTACATCATTTTTTGGGTTTTTTTTTTTTTTTTCAGCCTCTAAAAATTTTGGGGAAAGTGCAGAATCCTGTTGGAAAATCATCATTCTAACAGACACCTCCTTCAGGAGCATCATGCAATGAGCTAGAATTAAATCATATTACTCTCTATAGACCATAGATAATGTAATTTGCAGATCAAAACATGTTTTTAAAGAAGTCTGAAATGCACAGTCTGGACCTGGTCAACTCCCACACGGTTGCCCACTTTTTCTTTGAATGGCCCTATATTCGCTGAAGACTTTTGTACTTGAATTGCACTTTTTCCATCTATTATCCCTACTCAGCTTCACTGACCTCCATGTTTGAGAAAGCATTATTTTTCCCCCTCTCTAATCACCCAGCATAGAATGGGCCTTCTGGCCACTGGTGTCATCTATGCTCAACATACACCATACTCTGAATTTCATTTTATCCATGCAGTTTGTCTAGCAAAGCTGGAGGCAGCTCCCCAGTCAAAAAGGCAGCTCTATCTGCACATTGGCAGTGGCCAGCTCAGGCCACTTAGAGCTTATCAGCTTTTTAAAATATGTTATTTTATTTTATTTTATTTATTTCATTTTATTTTATTATTTTTATTTTATTTTATTTTATTTTATTTTATTTTATTTTATTTTATTTTATTTTATTTTATTTTATTTTTAGACGAAGTCTTACTCTGTCTCCAGGCTGGAGTGCAGTGGCAGGATCTTGGCTCACTGCAACCTCCGCCTCCCTGGTTCAAGCGATTCTGCTGGCTCAGCCTCCCAAGTAGCTGGTATTACAGGCACACGCTATTACACCCAGCTTATTTTTATACTTTTAGTAGAGATGGGGTTTCACCATGTTGGCCACGATGGTCTTGATCTCCTGACCTCGTGATCTGCCTGCCTCAGCCTCCCAAAGTGCTGGGATTAGAGATATGAGCCACCGCGCCCGGCCTTAGCTGACTAGCTTTTATGATGTCCTTACACATTCTGTGTCTATGTCTCCTTCTGTCTCACTGGTGATATTTTCAAACATTCACATGGCTGTCCTCTAAGTAACAAAACTGAGGCCACCTGGCAAGAGAGAACTGCCTGTCCCTGGTCCCTTCCCACCACTAATCTGCATCCACACACGCTCTTCCTCCCAGTCCATAGCTTCCTTCCATAGCTTTTCTGCTCGGATAATTCTTCTGTCTGGAAAGTCTCCCATCTTCACACCCCATTTTTGACCTGGGTAACCTCTTTGTATCTGTCAGTCAAGCCCTGACTTGTTCATGACCCTTGTCTTGTGGGCTGTCCTGATGTGCTCCACTGAGTGCCTCGATACAAAGCACTCATGCTTTCTGCTAACATTATCGGTACATAGAGTTTTCTCTTTGCAAAGGGCATACCACCCCCCTCACCAAAAGAGATCACAAACCCTTAGACAATGAGGATTACTTCTTTCTCATCTGTGTGTTCCCTCAGTGCCAAGCAAAGATGGTCCCAATGTTAATTTAATGATGCATTCCGAGGATAGAAGCTTTCTGATGTTTCACAAATGAATGAAGCATGGTGCGGGCCTCTTGAGGCGGAGAGAAAATTGGAACGTTTTTAGTACTTCACTTCACCTAGCATCATGCTTGGACTTAGAAACGTATTATTCCCTATTAATTAGCGTATTTCCAGAGTTCAGAATGCCACCCTCTTCACAGATCTGAAGTTATTTGTTGCCAGCTGCACCTAAATCACCTTTGTCCAGTTAGTTTTGCTGCGTGTCTGGCAGCTCAGTCTCAAGGTCCTTGGCTGGTTTCTCTTTTACACGTCTTCCTCAATGTTCCAGGACTCCTATTCTCTCCAGGGTGTTTTCTGGACTATCTGATCCAAGCACTTGATCTAATTCTCCGCAGTTATCTCAAATGCACTCCCCTGGCTTCAATTTCGTCCGTGGTTGCCTATCTGCTAAACATCTCTACCTGCAGGAACAGAAAACTTCTCATTCTCAATCCATGTAAAGCAACATTTTTGATCTTCCTTGTAAAGTCATGTTACTCTTCCTGGTTTCCTGTCTTGATTAACGACATCCATCCGATGAAGAACACTTACCCTCCTATCTGCTAAACATCTCTACCTGCAGGAACAGAAAACTTCTCATTCTCAATCCATGTAAAGCAACATTTTTGATCTTCCTTGTAAAGTCATGTTACTCTTCCTGGTTTCCTGTCTTGATTAACGACATCCATCCGATGAAGAATACTTACCCTGCTGCTCTCTGATATTCTACCGAAAAGGCATTAAATTCTTCAGGTCCTGCCTCTTAGAAGACATATGTCCACCCATACACCTGCTATGTTAATTCAGGTTTGGGCATACAGACCCCTCCACTGCCAGCATTCTGCCCCCTTGCTGTTCCAGCAACCTAAAATGGGTTGGGCATGCCCCCCGCCCCTAACATGTGCTGGTTCCTTCTTTCTGTCTTCATACTTTTTTTTTTTTTTTTTTTTTTTTTTTTTTTTTTTTTTTTTTGAGACAGAGTCTCGTTCTGTAGCCCAGGCTGGAGTGCAGTGGCATGATTTCGGCTCACTGCAACCTCCATCTCCAAGGTTCAAGCAATTCTCTTGCCTCAGCCTCCTGAGTAGCTGGGATTAGAAACATGTGCCACCACACCGGGCTAATTTTTGTATTTTTGGTAGAGACGGGGTTTCACCCTCCTGGCAGGCTGGTCTCGAACTCCTGACCTCGTGATCCACCTGCCTTGGCGTCCCAAAGTCCTGGGATTCCAGGCATGAGCCACTGTGCCTGGTCCGACTTTGTTCTTGATTTCCCTTCTTCCTCAAGCTTAAGCTCTTTGTCTAATTTTTCTTCACCATTTGGAGCAAAGACCACATTCTTCAAAGAGTGTTGGATAGTCGGTCTCAACTCTCTCTCTCTCTCTCTCTCTCTCTCTCTCTGTCTCCCTCTCTCTCTATTACATGAGCATCTAACTTGTCTTTTATCTCACAATCAATTAAGGTGACTTCCCATATCACTTTGCTCAGATGTGAAACTTCCAGTGCTAAATTAATCAAGTTTAAGGAAAACCAGGAAGACTGGGCACCCTCTAATTAACTAATTATTTTGTCTATAAAATTCTAAAATATTTAACAGATTTTGTTTTCACTGAAGTTGCCACTGTTGGATACTGAATTAATGTCATAAATTTGAATGATTATTTTAATCTACTGCTAATATCTTCTAAGTAAAACTGTGCCATTTGTGGCATTTAATGTTATTTTAATGTTTTATAATAGCCTCGCAAATAGTTTTCAAAATGTTTAATATGAACTGAGAAGACTGTATTTGGTTTTTCATGCTTTGATTCCGTTTTGCTTGTAATTAGTGACTCCATGGCCATTTCAATATGGTGTTATTTCTCCTGGTGAAGACAGCATGAGAATCTGTTTGTTCTTACATAATCTATAGTTTATCAAGATGTGCTCAAAATGTGTTGGAGGCTAAATAAATAATTTCTGTAGAAGTGGTTTAATTTTGTGGAAAAGTTTCAAATAGTGTAAAAAAACAAACAAGCACACACAATACTGTGTGTAACTATGTGGTTTTCATTGTAAGGTCAGCCCACATTTACCTTTCCTCAAGAAGGGAGGTAGAAAAAACTGCATAGGACAAGCTGTGGTCCCAGGCAGTGAAGGACACAGGGCACACGAGCCTGTGGATTTGTTCTGGAGACCTTGGGATCTGAGTTCCTTAATGTCTCTAAGTCTGTTACCTCATGTAAAACTGTGAATAATAAGGTTTTTCATATGAAAGGGAACTGTGCACATTCAGGTTAATGATCAAACAGGGTTCCTATTGGAACTCCTGCCCTGTGAGAGAGGTGAGTGAATGGTGCTCCTTATTAAGTGTTCTCACCATCTATCCTCTGATTTACTAGAACCTGGTGGGTGTAAAGGGTCTAGCAAAGGTTATTTTAATATCACAATTAAAAAGCATACATTTGAATTGCTTGAGTTTGGATACACATAACTTGTAGTGAAATCTTTAATTTTATATGCATTGAGAATACCATGACTATATTTTGCCAAGTTTATAAGAGTTATGAAGTCATTTTCCAATTGTTTATCTCTATTTTCATTTTTTATTCATGCCATCCATGCACATAGATTTTACAAAAAAAAAATGGTTTGGGTAATACTTAGTCAACATCTTAAAACTCCAACAATTCCTCCTATGATAGTAAATACACAGTATGCTATATAAATGAGTTGAAAAGGTTCGTTTTATAAATAGGAATTTACGGACTGGCTGGGTTCAAATCTTGACATAATGTGATCCTTTGCCCATATTACCTGATTGAATGGAAGCTGAAGCAGATCCCAGGAGCTTCATGTAAGAAGAAGCCACAAGCCTCAAAAGAAGGATTGAGGCGTTTGCTTTTGGGTTCTTGGTCCCAATGTCTTTGCCTAAGCCAATGTCCAGAAAAGTTTTTCTGATGTTATCTTCTGGGATTTTTATGGTTTCAGGCCTTAGATTTAAGTCTTTGATCCATCTTGCGTTGGTTTTTGCATAAGCTGAGAAATGAGGATCCAGTTTCATTCTCTTACACGTGACTTGCCAATTATCCCAGCACCATTTGTTGAATAGGGTGTCCTTTTCCCACTTTTTTATTTATTTATTTATTTATTTATTTATTTATTTATTTATTTATTATTTTTCCTTTGTTGAAGTTCAGTTGGCTGTTAGTACTCAGCTTTGTTTTGGGGTTCTCTATTCTGTTCCATTGGTCTATGTGCCTGTTTGTATGCCAGTCCCATACTGTTTTGTTGACTATAGCCTTGTAAAATTGTTAGATGTCGAGTAATGTGATGCCTCCAGATTTGTTCTTGTCTTACTCCATGACTATTTGCCTGTGTGATTTAATTTTTACATACATCCTTATAATTTAATTAAATTTATTTAGGTGATGAAATGAATATCTAGTTTATTAAAAAAGCAATGTGTTTTCCATATCTCACTCAAGTGAAAGGGCCGACATTGCTCGTTGAAAGTTTAGAACTGCTTCTGTGTTAAGATTCATGCTCTGGTTAGCTAACACTAAATTGGATTTTAAAAATTTGTTATTCATTGTTTACCTCTGTCATCATTTAAAAATCAACAGGTTAGGTTGCTTCCCTACGATTTATGAAGGTTAATATTGAGTGTCACCTTGATTGGATTGAAGGGTGCAAAGTATTGTTCCCGGGTGTGTCTGTGAGGGTGTTGCTAGAGTCGGTGGACTGGGAGAGCCAGACCCACCCTCAATCTGGGTGGGTACCATCTGATCAGCTGCCAGGGTGGCTAGAATAAAGCAGGCAGAAGAAGGTGGAATGATCAGACTTGCTGAGTTTCCTGGTCTCCTTCTTTCTCCCGTGCTAAATATTTCCTGCCGTTGAACATCAGACTTCAAGTTCTTCAGTTTTGGACTCTTGGACTCACACGAGTGGTTTGCCAGGGGCTCTCCGGCCTTCAGCCACACACTGAAGGCTGCACTGTCAGCTTCTCTACTTTTGAAGTTTTGGGACTTGGACTGGCTTCCTTCTTCCTCACCTTGCAGACGGCTTATGTGGTACTTCACCTTGCGATCGTGTGAATTAATTCTCCTTAATAAACTCCCTTCCACGTATACCCTATTCTGTCACTCTAGAGAACCCTGACTAACACAGGATTCCAATGTATTTATCATCAAAGTACCCCTCAATTAAAATCCATGAATTATGACTTGGATCCAGAACACTGCTCTCACTGGCCCTCATGTAAGCCTGTTCCCTGTGATCCAGAAATGTGCAGTAAGATGTGGTCACTCAACAAAATGGACCTTCTCAGCACAGCAGTCCCATCAATAAGGTAATAGCATGAATCGATGGGAAAGGCTTGGAAGAACTCTTAATTAAAGAAGCAACTATTGATAAAAATTTTGTTTCCAATTTACTGCCAGAGCACCAGACATACCGGTGGATAGCGTGAGCAGTGCCCCAAATCCCAACCCCCTCATCAGGAACTGTGTTTCTCTAACTGCCTCCTGTTTCTTCTCAGATATGGAGTCTTTCAGTGATCAGGTGAGCTTGAAACGCAATCCTACAACTGCAGCACCTTCCATAAACTTAGAGTCATTTTCCCCATTTCTTACCCGTTAAAGTGTTGGTCAATGACTAAAATTCTCCCTTCTTTTGTAAACTATAACATTCTTCTAACCTTTGTAATATATCAAAATAGCCAGATAATAAATTAGATCTACAATAGAATTCAAAAACAATAACATTATTTTCTTATCATTGTGTGATAATGTTTTTACTGCATGAGCCAAACAAATATTGCATTAAGAAGACACTTTATAAACCTGTGCTCTTCATACAAGAACCTGCTTCAACTGCATCCACAAATATCAAGGGAGAGTAATTCACCCACCTTGCAGAAAAGTACATTTATAATTTGTCAGGATAAAAAATCTTGAGAAGGGGTCAGGAGTGGGACAGAAGATAAAGGGGAGGGACTGGACACATGGAAGGGTAGATGGAACAAGGGAAGGGGAAGAGGTGATGGATCCTGAAAGCCCTCTCTCTTCCTTGGCAGGACTTCTCAAGCATCAGGAGTCAATAGCTGGATATTCCCAGTGGCTGGCTCTCAGACACAGTTTAAAGAGACATCAATCTGTGATGTCCGTAGTGTTCAGCAGAGAGCTAATGGACCTTCAAAGATCAATATTCAAATGTGCTTGCTGTCGTGTCTGAACCCCTGCGCCTCCCCGGCGACTTGTCCTGGCCAGGAGGAGCCTCTGATGTTAACTGGCCCATTTCTACCCGCCACTCAGAGATGCTCAGATGCTAAGGGGCCAGGAGTATTTCTCTTGTCCTTGGTTCTTTTATTGTGGAGAAAGATGCTCTGTCCTAGGACACTCAAGGGGACTCCACAGAGCAGTTCAGCCGGTCACCCTGAATGTATCTTATTTCCATGTCAGGTTTTAATGAAGTCACAAGCATCCCCATTCCAGTGCCCCTGTCACCTGAAGCTGCACAGGCACGGGGGCCAGGTGACCAGGTCTGAACATAGGCTTTCCAATCCCATGTGAAAGAGAAAACCTGCCACTGTGACTGTCACTAGCATTCATAGGATATGGACAGGGGAGTTAGAAACCTTCCAACGAAAGCGAGGATTCAGAAAAAACTTTTTAGAGTAGTCTGAAACAAAGTCAGAGTCACTTAGAAGATGTCACTGAGAATATGGTCCTGATAATTAATTAAATCTCATTGACCTCATGGGAGAGACGGGCAGTGGACATTTAGGATTAATTTGAGCAATGTTCGGCTGATACCAAATGTGTGTGGTTAGGTAGTTTATCGCTTGTTCCTCCACCATGCCTAAGTGGCCTTTAAGGTAAAAATATTACAAATGAGTGTTCTATTACCAGGCCCACTGGTAAGGATAGAATGAGTATGAGACCCTTCATTAAAGTCATATTTTACCCTCTCTTCCTCCTTGAGAAGTTATGAGAAAATGATTCTGAGGTTAAGAGGAGTCTAGCAATCTTTTATATATTTTGCTGTTAATTCAAAGATTGGCTAATAAAGCTTATTTTATTATTTTATAACAAACTGGGAGACCATTGAGGATTTTGACCATGTCTTCCTCACTCTGCATTGTTGTTGACTTACCTTGCAAATGAGACAGGGAGGGTAAACAATGGCTGATTGTTATTTGCAAATCCATGCATACACCAGGACACCTCCCCATGTAGGCTTAGGCTTGGAGCGTAGGTTCCATCTGTGTGGTGTGCTGAAGGGAGAAAACTTTATTTATTTATTTATTTATTTTTCTGAGACAGAGTCACTCTGTTGCCCAGGCTGAAGTGCACTGGCGCGATCTCGGCTCACTGCATCCTCTGCCTCCCGGGTGCAAGTGATTCACCTGCCTCAGCCTCCCATGTAGCTGGGACTACAGGCGCCCACCACCACTCCTGTCTAATTTTTGTATTTTCAGTAGTGTTTGGGTTTCTCCATGTTGGCCAGGCTGATCTCAATCTCCTGACCTCAAGTGATCCACCCACCTCGGCCTACCAAAGTGCTGGCATTACAGATGTGAGCCACCATGCCCAGCTGAGAAAACTCTTTTCCTAAGGAAAAACATACGCTTATTTATGTATTTATTTATTTTGAGATGGAGTCTTGGTCTTCGCCCAGGCTAGAGTGCAGTGGCCGTATCTCGGCTCACTGCAACCTCCGCCTCCCAAGTTCAAACAATTCTCCTGCCTCAGCCTCCTGAGTATCTGGGATTACAGCCATGCACTACCACCCCATCTATTTTTTTTTTTTTGCAGTTTTAGTAGAAATGGAGTTTCACCATATTGGCCAGGCTGCTCTCGAACTCCTGACCTTGTGATCCACCCGCCTCGGCCTCCCAAAGTACTGGGATTACAGGTGAACATTCACTTTTTATACACACATCTTGCATGCCTTATATACTAAGGAATCTCCTACACTCTGTGGGACTCTGCTTCTCTCTATGGAGATTCAGATCAAAGTCACATAGGAAGCTTACCTGCTCCCAACACAGCAAAAATGTACATGCTGTTATAACCTGTTAGACAATATGAAAATGTGTGAAAATTCTGAGTCACAATCTAAAGCCATTGCCAGCAGATTTCCCCTTATGCATGCTCCAATGCCCTCTTATCTGAAGTGCATCAGCGGGAGGCGTTGGTTAGATCTTTGAAAAAGAGGGTTTGAGATGGTTCGGTCAACCTGGAGTCTCCTGATCAGACCATCACTTTCCATTATGGAAAATCACACTCTCTCCAAAATGACATTTGAATACACTTGTAACAAAGTTCTAATGCGAATATATAAATTTAGATCTGTTAGTCTCAGAAGTGAGGCAGGGTGATGAGTTTAATGAATATG